>NC_045449.1:76272427-76311793 GCF_002776525.5 Piliocolobus tephrosceles | reverse complement strand
GTTTTTTTTGTATTTTTAGTAGAGACGGGGTTTCACCGTGTTAGCCAGGATGGTCTCGATCTCCTGACCTTGTGATCCGCCCGTCTCGGCCTCCCAAAGTGCTGGGATTACAGGCTTGAGCCACCGCGCCCGGCCGAGTTATTTTATAAATTACATATCTCAATACTCATTTTATAGAATGGAACTTACTATTAAAAAATATTCAGCCGGGACTTGGTATAGTAGCTCATGCCTATAATCCCAGCAATTTGGGAGGCTGAGGCAGGAGGATCACTTGAGCCCAGGAGTTCAAGACCAGCCTGGGCAACATAATGGAACTCCATCTCTACAAAAAAATAAAAATAAAAAATAAATTAGCTAGGCATGGTGGTGCATACCAGCAGTCCCGGCTATTAGGGAGGCTGAGGCAGGAGAATCACTTGAGCCTCGGAGGTCGAGGCTGCAGTGAGCCATACAGTGAGCCACTGCACTCCAGCCTGGGTGACAGTGAGACTCTGTCTCAAAAGGGGAAAAAAAAAATTAAACGAAGAAATCCAATATTACACCACGTTTTCTTTGTTCCCAAGGCAGTGTGTTTTGTTATGGGTGTGTTTTGAGAAGACAGGCCTTGTGCCACCGATGGACTGTCTCACACACGTCTTCATTAGCCCCTTCAAGTTTATTTCCGTTTTGGAGACAGAGTCTTGCTCTGTTGCCCACACTGGAGTACGGTGGCACGATCTCGGCTCACTGCAAGCTCCGCCTCCCAGGTTCATGCCATTCTCCTGCCTCAGCCTCCCGAGTAGCTGGGACTACAAGCGCCCACCACTACGCCTGGCTAATATTTTGTATTTTTAGTAGAGATGAGGTTTCACTGTGTTAGCCAAGATGGTCTCAATCTCCTGACCTCATGATCCGCCTGCCTCGGTCTCCCAAAGTTCTGGGATTACAGGCGTGAGCCACTACGCCCAACCTATTTCAGTCTTTTTTTGGGGGGACAGAGTCTCACTCTGTTGCCCAGGCTGGAGTACAGTGGTGCAATCTCGGCTCACTGCAACCTCTGTCTCCCAGGGTCAAGCGATTCTCCTGCCCCGGTCTCCTGAGTAGCTGAGATTACAGGTGTGCACCACCATACCTGGATAATTTTTGTATTTTTAGCAGAGATAAGGTTTCACCATGTTGGCCAGGCTGGTCTCAAACTCCTAACCTCAAGTGATCCGCCCACTTCGGCCTCCCAAAGTGCTGGGATTACAGGCGTGAGCCACTACGCCCGGCTGTACTTCAGTCTTCTCCAAAGCAGTGATGTGCATGATGCTGTGAGCCCCCAAAGAGAAAAACAGCAGCAGCATTTTACTCTGTGCTGATACAAAACTGAAAAATCTACTTGCCTCTCCATTTTCTTGGGCTGGACTCGGTGCATCGGCTGACACATTCTCTTGGTCATCAGTTTTTGTTTTCTTACTACATTCCTTAAAAAAGCAAAGGAACATTATTAATGAACTTTTAATTCGTCTCCATTAAGAAAACGTGCATACTCTAACCAACGAAGCTCATGTATTTCTATCCTTTCTTTTTTTTAATTAATTAATTAATTAATTTATTTTTTAGACAGAGTCTCACTCTCACCCAGGCTGGAGTGCAGGGGCACAATCTCGGCTCACTGCAGTCTCTTCCTCCCGGGTTGAAGCGATTCTCCTGCCTCAGCCTCCTGAGTAGCTGGGATTATAGGTGTGCACCACCACGCCCAGATAATTTTGTATTTTTAGTAGAGACGAGGTTTTGCCATGTTGGCCACGATGGTTTTTGAACTGCTGACCTCAGGTGATCCACCTGCCTCGGCCTCCCGAAGTGCTGGGATTACAGGCGTGCACTGCCACACCTGTCTAATTTTTGTATTTTTAGTAGAGAGGGGGTTTCACCATGCTGGCCAGGCTGGTCTCGAACTCCTGACCTCAGGTGATCCACCCAAAGAGGCCTCCCCTCCCAAGATGTTGGGATAACAGGCTTGAGCCACCGCGCCTTGCCTTCTATCCTTTGCCGGCCTTCTATTCTTTCTAGTGAAACAAAAGCACACGTACTTAAGATCACACACATCTCTATTGTCTGCAATAATAAAAAAGCAGAAGCAACAGTAGCCTCCCCTGTATAGGTGAATTCGCCTGGACACAGGTGCACTTAGAATACGACGCAGTCACCACCGGGGATGAACGACCCATTGAACACTCCGAAGCTTCCTGCTATGGGGTCATGCACAGAAGAGCCAGCCACAGAGCAGCATCCACGGGAGCCCATTTCGGCAAAAACAGCTACAAAACCCCCCTGCTTGCGCTGCGCGGTGGTTGCCACGGCCTGGAGACAAGCGCGGAAGGCGCCGGTCAGCAGCCGTCACCCGCTTCCGCCCCTGCACCAGCTGCTCGGTGACCCTCAGCGGGACACGTTCGAAAACGCCTAAAAACCCCTCGAAACGCTTCTGATCATTCCCACCACGACCGGTGTTTACTCGGACTGTGCTGCGCGGCACGAGAGGCTCGGTCTCCGTTCGTTTCCGCGCTTCGCGGGCGTGGGAAAGATGGACAAGTTTAGGGAGAACCACTAAGACCGAGCCCGCCCCACAGCGCAGCGGACCCCGCGCCGGCCGCCTCCACGCCGGACGGGCCCAGGGTGCTGAGGCCGGGGGCGCCTTGAAGAGCCCTGAGGCGAGCAAGCGGCGGGCCCGGGCCGCCAACCTCGGCCGCCCAGAGCCCCACAGGACAGGCACCAGGCGCGCGCCTCCCGGGCCCGCGGCGCTCACCTTGCGCGTGCAGTGCTCACACTTCATCTGGGGCGCTGCGGGCGGGAGGCCGGGCGCCTCAGCCTAAGCGAAGCACCGGGAGACTGGGACACCGCCGCCCGCCGCCCGCGGCCCTTTGTTGTCCTGCCCCGATGCGGCCTCACCCCCTACGGCCGCACTCGGCCAATGAGAGCACCAGGACAGGACAAGCCGCACCCCTGGGCCAATAGGATTCCCCACCCCTACGGCTTTGTCTAGACCAATGACAGTGTCGAGAAGGGGCGGGCCAGACCCCAGAGCCAATCGGAACGCGCGGGGCGGAGCGCAGCTTCACTCCACATACGGCGCCGCGGGGACCGGGTTCTTGCGCCGGTTTCCGCTTCTCGCAGGTCCGGCGGTGGTGGCGGCAGCCAAGCGGCGTTCACCAGGGAGTCGGTGAGCGCGCGGACTGTCCCGAGGCCAAGCCGTGGCCGTTCCAGGGTGCTCGGTCGGGTGGTCACGGGGCCTGGAGGCCGCGGCCGGGCTCGCTCAGCCAGCTTGGCGTCGGACACTCGCCTTACTCCTGGCTCCTACGGGGCGAGCCGGGGCACAGCCCTCGTCCGCCGCCATTGCCTCTTCACCTCGTGTCACGTAGGCCCGGCCGAGTAGCAGCGCGCATGCGCGGCCTGCCTGGCGGTAACCATGTGACGGACCCGGAAGCACGAGGGCAGATGCTAAATGATGGCCTTTTGACATTTGCGTGCGTTCACTGGATAATTTTACCAACTACGTTGGTTTGGGCCCTTACAGTTTACAAAGTAAAGAATAACACTCCTCCAAGAAATTGATTTCAGCTAAGCAAAACGGCTTAATGGTAGTGTTGGACTCCTCTGCTAATTATAAACATTTTATGAAATCAGTATATGTGTATTACAGAAATCAGAAATGAGAAATAAGAACATGTCTGGAAGAGTGTGACATAAGAAACATAACTTGTAGGCATATTTAACAGACACCAGCAGTTCTCTGGATTCCCCATGTTAGAGCCTTTCTTTCTGTCCCCTGAGAAGTGAAAATGAAATCCAAAGACCCCCAACTGACTGCACGAACCCCCTACTGGCTAAGGAGATCCCAGAGTTACCTTGAAGATAGTTCTCACCCATGACAGATGGGAGGTGAGACACCTGTTATTACGGCCGGCCCTTGGCTAACTACCATTAGGTTTTCTTTGCCAAGAGCTTGATGGAAACCAGCTCTTTCTAAAGACTACACTGCTGATAACCCTCCCATTTGCAGTTTCAGCACAATTGACCAGTATTCCTTACTGAAAAGAGATCACTAACCATGGAGTGGTTCTGGCCAGATGACATGACCCTCATGAAGGGGCCTGAAGCTTCACTGTGGTTGTGTATGTTTCTCTCTTCAAAAACATTCATGACTCCTCCTGTAGCTTGCTAAATACGTATATTTACACACTACTCTGCAAAGATTCCTGTTCCCTTTGCCCCTCCCTGGAAGTGTCCGTTTCTGGCTTCTGGCCAGAGGCAGTGCTTCCCTGCCTGTCAGAATGGCCACCCTGCAGGCTGAAATCCTTTATGAGAAATAAAGCTCTCCTTTCCAAATGTATGAATCTCATCATTCTTCAGCTTGTCACTGACCGTCGGGTTCTTCCTGCCCGCTGCACAGACAAAAAGTCAATTCATCAAGATTGCAGCACGACAGGAAAATAATTTAATTGACACCTGGCAGGTCACACAGGAGACAGAGTTATTACTCAAATCAGTCTCTCCAAAGGCTCAGCGGTTAGGATTTTTTATGGACAATTTGGTGGGCAGGGGACTAGGGAATGGGTGCTGCTGATTGACTGGGGATGCATAAGGGTGTGTGGAAAACGGTCCTCAAGCACTGAGTCTGCCTCAGGGTGGGGCTACAGGAACCAGTTGAGTCCTGAGTCACAGGTTAGGGTGGGTTCACTCTGAAAAACATCTCAAAAAGCCAATCTTAGGTTCTGCAATACTGATACTATCTGTAGGTGCAATTTGGGAAGTTGCAAATCTTGTGACCTCTGACTACATGAATCCTGAGCAGTAAAGGATTGTAGAAATCAGGCCTACATTTTAGCAGAGTTCAGGCCCCTCCCACAATTCTAAACTTGTGGCCTTTAATTAGCTATACAAAGGCAGTTTCAGACCCAGAAGAGGGAGGTGATAAGTTTTAGGAAGGGACTATTATCATCCTTGCTTCAAGGTTAAACCATAAATTCCTCCCAAAGCTCCTGAAATTAGCTTGGCTTATGCCCAGGAATAACCAAGGACAGCCTGGATGTCAGAAGGAAGATGGAATTAACTATGTGAAATTTCTCTTTTTTTTTTTTTTGAGACAGGGTCTCACTCTGTCACTCAGGCTGGAGAGCAGTGGTGTGATCACAGCTCACTGCAGCCTCAACCTCTTTGGCTCAAGTAATGCTTCCACCTCAGCCCTGCCAGGTAGCTGGGACTACAGCTCGCATCACCATGCATGGCTAAGTTTTAAGCTTTTTGTAGATACAGGGTCTCCCCATGTTGCCCAGGCTGTTCTTGAATTCCTGGGCCCAAGTGATCCACCTCAGCCTCCCAAAGTGCTGGGATTACAGGTGTGAGGCACTGCACCCAGCCTCTCTCACTGCCTTAATCTCTGCAAAGGTAGTTTCAAGTTGACACTTCAATGTTGAGGCTGGGCACAGTGGCTCATGCCTGTAATCCCAGCACTTTGGGAGACCGAGGCAGGCACGTCAGTTGAGGTCAGGAGTTTGACACCAGTCTGGCCAACATGGTGAAACCCTGTCTCTACTAAAAATACAAAAATTGACTGGGCACGGTGGCTCACGCCTGTAAGCCCAGCACTTTGGGAGGCCGAGACGGGCGGATCACAAGGTCAAGAGATCGAGACCATCCTGGCTAACACGGTGAAACCTTGTCTCTACTAGACTCCATCTCAAAAAAAAAAAAAATTAGCCAGGCATGGTGGCGGGCACCTGTAGTCGCAGCTACTTGGGAGGCTGAGGCAGGAGAATCGCTTGAATCCAGGAGGTGGAGGTTAGAGTGAGCCAAGATCATGCCACTGGACTCCAGCCTGGGTGACAGAGTGAGACTTCATCTCAAAAAAAAACAAAAAATTATTATTTATAGTTTTCAGTTTGTATAAATTTTTACAAATGCATCAATAAAATTCAGGAAGTCTTAAACCTCTAGATTACTCAAATTCATGTCAACATCTCTCAGAAAACATCTCCCCTCAACTTCAGCTTAAATAAAAGGATAATTTTAGGTTGGCATTTGTATAGTTTTTTGGCTAATGTTTTAAAAACATAACTAGCCAGGTGTGGTGGCTCATGCCCGTAATTCCAGCACTTTGGGAGGCTGAGGTGGGTGGATCACCTGAGGTCAGGTGTTTGAGACCAGCCTGGCCAACATGGTGAAACCCCATCTCTACTAAAAATACAAAAATTAGCTGCATGTGGTGGTGGGTGCCTGTAATCCCAGCTACTTGGGAGGCTGAGGCAGGAGAATCAGTTGAATCTGGGAGGTGGAGGTTGCAGTGAGCCAAGACCATGTCATTGCACTCCAGCCTGGGCAACAAGAGCAAAACTCCATCTCTAAAATACAAATAAATAAATAAATAAATAAATAAATAAATAAATAAATAAATAATAAAAATAAAAACATAACTGTAATATGGTTGAAAGAACAAATTATGGCCTGGTGTGGTGGCTCATGCCTGTAAACCCAGCACTTTGGGAGGCCAAGGTGGGAGGATTGCCTGAGCTTAGGAGTTCGTGACCAGCCTGGACAACATGGTGAAAACCCATCTCTAATAAAATACAAAAAATTAGCTGGGTGTGGTGGCGTGCACCTGTAGTCCCAGCTACGCAGGAGACTGAGGCAGAATTGCTTAAACCTGGGAGGCAGAGGTTGCAGTGAGCTGAGATCGCACCACTGCACTCCAGCCTGGGCAACTCTGTCTCAAAAAAAAAGTAAAAAAAAAAAAAAGAACAAATTACAATCACCTAATTTTTTAAATCAAATAGCCAATGTCCAGTTTTCCCCATTTTCTCATATAAATCAGGATCTACATAAGGTCTAGTATGTTCTATTAGTCTACATTACAATTGATTCATATGTTTCTTAAGTCTCTTTTTCTATGAACTTACGGAAGACATTGAAAAGTCTCTCTTTAAAAATAAAAACTTGATTTTGACATAACTTGAGACCTACTTAGAAGTGGCAGAGTTCAAGCTGGGCACAATGGCTCATGCCTGTAATCCCAGCACTTTGGGTGGCCAAGGCAGGCGGATCATCTGAAGTCAGACATTCGAGACCAGCATGGCCAGCATGGCAAAAGCCTGTCTCTACTAAAAATAAAACAATTAGCTGGACGTGGTGATGCGTGCCTATAGTCCCAGCTACTTGGGAGGCTCAGGCAGGAGAATTGCTTGAACCCGGGAGGCAGAGGCTGCAGTGAGCTGAGATGGTGCCACTGCACTCCAGCCTGGGCAACAGTGTGAGACTTTGTCCCAGAAAAAAAAAAAAAAAAAAGTTGCAGAGTTCCTGATTTTAAAGTTGTTGTCATTTTTTAAATTTGTAGGTTCTATCAATATCCTTCTCTCCTTCTCCTTGTATACATTATTAAAAAGTCAGGTCATTTGCCTGTAGGATTTCCCATGTTGACAAAAAGAGGCAAATTGTAAAATATTTTAAGAGATTCTGAGCCAAATATGAGTGACCAATTGCCAGCGACATAGCCCTTAGGAGATCCTAAGAAAATGTACATGGTTAGGTTACAGCTTGGCTTTATACATTTTCAGAAGACGTAAGACATTAGTCAATACATGTAGATGTACAGTGGCTCGGTTCAGAAAGGTGGTGCAACTTGAAGTGGGGGGACTTCCAGGTCATAGGTAGATTCAAAGACTTTCTGACTGGCAATTGATTGAAAAGGTTAAGTTATGTCTAAAGACCTAGAATCAACAGAAGGGAGTTTCTAGGTTAAGATAGGGGCTTGTGGAGACCAAGATTTCCATTAAGCAGAGGAAGTCTCCAGGTAGCAGGCTTCAGAGAGAATAGATTGTAAGTGCTTTTTATCAGAGTTCTCTCCTGAAGCAGGAAAAAGACCTGGAAAGGAACAGGTATTCTCTACAGAATGTAGGTTTTCCTCACAAGGGACAGCTTTGCAGGGCTATTTCAAAATACGTTGAAGAAATTTAATGTGGGGTAAAGTACTTCGATTTCTTCCAGGGCCTCCTATCTGTCATGTAATCCTATACCAGAGTCAGGCTGGAATTTGGTGTCATTGCTACAGAGTCTACTTTGTCAGTCTCAAGATCTGTTTTTTTGTTGTTGTTGTTGTTTGTTTTTTTGTTTTTGTTTTGAGACAGAGTCTTCCTCTGTTGCCCAGGCTAGAGTGCAGTGGCACCATCTTGGCTCTGCAAGCTCCGCCTCTTGGGTTCACACCATTCTCCTGCCTCAGCCTACCGAGTAGATGGGACTACAGGTGCCTGCCACCACGCCCGGCTAATTTTTTTGGTTTTTTTTTTTTAGTAGAGACAGGGTTTCACCATGTTAGCCAGGATGGTGTCGTTCTCCTGACCTTGTGATCCGCCCGCCTTGGCCTCCCAAAGTGCTGGGATTACAGGCGTAAGCCACCGCGCCCAGCGGGCTCAAGATCTGTTTTAATGTGAATGCTGGTCAGCTGTCTGCCTGAATTCCAAAAGGGAGGAGGGAGTAAGGTATGTCTGTCTCTCCCTTCCCATCACTGCCTTAACTAGTTTTTCAGGATAACTTTGGAATGCTCTTGGCCAAGAGGAGGGGTCCATTCAGATGGTTGAGGGTTTGAATTTTATTTTTGTTTTACACCCGCAATTGCTGACTTGTATCCTTGTAGAATCCTTTAGTACAGTCTTGTCTTCCGAATTTCCAGTAATTCACTCTAGAAGCTTGTTCACTTTCAGCTTAAATTTTTTTCTGGCAAGACTACTGCATAGATGGTGTTGTGTACTTCCAGTATCTGACCTTTTTGCGATGTTAATTAGCAGTCATTGATGACATTGCCTAGGTCCGTTAATTCATAAGGTGATGTGTTAATCCTGTTTCTTCTTCATTTATTAGCGGGAAAACTTCTATAATGAGACATTCTTCTCATGCAGTATTTGGTTACTCTGCTGTAAATTTCATAAAGGGAGGACAAATGCTTGATGCTTTCCTTTTATTAACCAGGCCACAAACTGGGGAGAGCTTGCCAGCATCCTCCAAAAGTGAACACAGTTAAAAAATACATTATTATGAATTACAGCCTGGAGCACCTGAAGATTTTCAATTCATTGAAATTACTGTTCTTATTCATGCTCAAATCTTCTTTTTTGGCAATAAGAACCGCTTCAGTTACGCTTCTATGTTGGGAAGACGCTCATAGGCTTTGGTAAGTTCTTTGCTTTTGGATACGTTTCCCCGCACGTTTCTCTTTTCCAAGAAAACTGGTTCCTTTAGCAGGAACCACCCGACTCCTCCTGTGGCTCCGCCCGGGTCCCGGAAGTCCGTGCAGGCCCGCCCGCGATCCCGGAAATCCGCTCGGCTCCGCCCCATCCAGGAAATGCTTGCGGCCCCGCCCCCAACCCCGGAAGTCCGCGCGGTCCCGCCCCCGAAAGTCGGCTCCGCTCAGCTCCAATCCCGGAAGTCCGCGCGGCCCCGCCCCCGCCAGTTCGCGTCTCTCTGCTGCCGCGCGGGGACCGCTGTGCTCTCGGTAGGCGACTGGGCTGGGTGGGCTCAGCACTTCCTTCCCGCTCCGTGCCGCGTGTCCCGGCACCCTTGGGCCCACTCCGGACGGGGTTTGCGTCCTGGACCCGCTTGTCGGCTGCTCCGTGTCCCGCCCTGCCCGTCGCGGGCGGCCTCCCGGCTGTTCAGCTGCAGGTTGGCCACGGCGGCGGGAGCCCCCTCGACCCGGACAAAGAAACGAGCGCTCGGTGCGACCAGCGGCGCGGGGGGCTCTGCCACCGCGCGTGGCTTGTGTCTGCGAGTGTGCTTGTGTGTATTTGTGTGTGGAATGCCGGGTGTTTGGGGAGCAATGCGGTAACTGAGGCCCGGGAGGCAGCCCGGTCATATACCAGCATCTAGGATTGGTTTTGTGATTTGAACCCACTATTTTTAATTTTTTTGAGACACAGTCTCACTCTGTCACGCTGGCTGGAGTGCAGTGGCACGATCTCGGCTCACTGCGGCCTCCACCTCCTGGCCTCAGGTGATCCTCCCAGCTCAGCCTCCTGAATAGCTAGGACCACAGGCGTGCACCACACACCGGGCTAAGTTTTAAATATTTTCTGTGGAGACAGAGTTTCACCATGTTGTCCTGGCTGGTCTTGAACTCCTCGATTCAAGCAATCCGCACGCCTCGGCCTCCCAAAGTGCTGAGATTATAGGCATGAGCCACCGTGCCCAGCCTGAACCCCCTATTTAATGTCAGAAATTTGACTTCACAGGGAAAGCCCTGAAAAACTACCAGAACGGGGGTCCCAGGGGCCAGTGTTCAGAGCAAACTGTGAAGTGGCAGGGCTGTTGCAGTCCGTGCAGAACCCGGTGTGGAAGATTAGCCCCTTTGGTGACTCGTCGGTTCTGGCCATTTTAGGACGCTCCACTGTGCAGTCTGAACTTTCAGCAGGTGGAGGAAGGCAGAGAGAGAGCTGAGACTGTTGGTCTGTGCCAGTATGGCCTGAAGCCATGAGGGGACTTTCAGTTCCTTTTCTTGGTGGAGGCCAGCACAGGGGAGAGGGGGTGCTGATAGGTGCTAGAAGCTCAAAGGCTGCTGGGGGCTAGCAGCCTCCTCAAGACATTAGGTTTCCAGATAGGATGGGCAGGTGGTGATGCAGCTGTAGCTCGTGAGTCTGAGGGGGAAACAGCCCCCGTGCAGTCGGTGTCACTGTGAACGGAAGAAGGTCTTCCTTACACAGGAAACGGGGTCTCTGGGGGATCCAGTGATGTTCCCCACCACAGAGAACAGATCAGATTGGCTGATGGTGTCTGGGGCTGCAGGTGACTTAGTTGGGGGACCTGCTCTTGGCCTCCAGCCTGGGCCTGATGGCATGGGCGCCTGCCTGTGTGCAGGCCCAAGGGCTCAGCTGCCTCGGTCTGTCCCCAGGCCCCTCCTCCTGTAGAGAGTGGTGCTGCCGTCTCGGGATGTACCTGCAGGTGGAAACCCGCACCAGCTCCCGCCTCCATCTGAAGAGGGCTCCAGGCATCCGGTCCTGGTCCCTGCTGGTTGGTAAGGCTCTCGGTGTCCCTCCCCAGAACCCCAGAATTGGAAGCATGACTTTCAAAAAGGATGAAAATGAAACAAAGTATTTTCTGTTTTTTCTATTACCCTGAAATCGAACAGCTATTTTGTTTCTTTGTATCCATTCAAATTTTATCCTGTGTACTTGGTTTCACAGATAATGCATGTCTATTTTGTCCCCTTTTAACCACTAATATCCAGAGTATTTAATACTCTATGAGCTTTTCTGAGGTCACCGTATTTTCCTTTGGACTTGTTTTGAACCATGTGATGGGTGATCGTGGGTTCCCATTTCTTTTCTCCCGTGATCCTCAGAGAAATCCTCAGAGAGGATCCTCAGAGTCCTTCGTAGGACTCACAGTCCACTTAGCCTCCTGTCCTCCGTCCCTACTCACCAGTAGGGTCCTGTACCCTTGGGGACAGCTGCACTTGTGTTGATACCGTGTGAGGAGTGGGCTGGCTGTACCTCAGCAGCTGTGTCTCTGGGGCCCACCTTTTTTGTGACATGCCACAGCCTCCTGTGTGTTTTGCGTGGCACGCCGTGTTGTAATTCTTTGTGCACAGTCTTCAGGCCTCACCACGTGCTGCTGGAGTAACACCTGTGTCAGTTCTGGAGCCTCACACGGTGGATGTGTCCAGTAAATACTGTGAATAGTGTATACTGTGTTTTGTTTTTGTTTTCTTTAGTGATGAAGTCTCGTTATGTTGCCCAGGCTAGTCTCAAACTCCTGGGCTCAAGTGATCCTCCATCCTTGGCTTCCCTGGTAGCTGGGATTACAAGCGTGTGATACAACGCCCAGCTATACTGCATTATCGAGCCAACTTCCTGGCTGTTTCCCCTACTCTGAACCTGGTGGTCTGTAACCCCTGACCACAGCTGTTCCTATAGTGCGAAGGGCCTGCTCATCAGGGGCTGTGGCTCGTGGTCCTGCTGCACCGGGGAGGAGGTGGGGTCTTACCTGGATCAATAGGCAGGCAGTCACTTTCTCTTCATAGGAATCTTGTCGATTGGCCTGGCTGCTGCCTACTACAGTGGAGGTAAAGCACCCCCTGCCCCGCCCCCCGTGACGGTCTCAGCTGTTTGGAAAACAGAGAAAAGAAGGAAAAACCATCCTTTGTGACCATCCATGGGGCAGCCTTTAGGATCGGCATCTCTGCCCCTTGATTGCTGGTGGCACCGCGCCCCTCCACGCACTGCGGTTCTTCCGCACGCCCATCCCGCCCAGCACCCAGCCTGCATTTCACTTCTTAAGTCTTCTGCATTTTTGGGTCATCAGATATTACCGGAAAGATGCTCTTGAGTATCTGTCTAAGATCCAGCTGTGGGGTGAGGCGTCCTTCCCACCTGCCACCACCACTGGGCCTGCCCAGACAGGCAGAGGCCCTGTGCACCCCACCTGCCTCTCTCACGTGGACTCCGGGGGTCAGAGCTGGGTGGGGTGTGCCGCATATGGGTCCTGAGTGGCCAGGGCAGGGTCAGCAGCACAGGAAGCTGCCCAGGCGGTCCTTGCAAGCGTGGGGGAGGCTGCGCTAGGCGGGGCCTCCCGTGGGCACGTCCCTGGAGCTCACAGGCTGGCACCCTATGTCCATCTCCAGATAGCCTGGGCTGGAAGCTCTTCTACGTCACAGGCTGCCTGTTTGTGGCCGTGCAGAACCTGGAGGACTGGGAGGTAAGCTGGCTCGGGTGCAGGACAGAGTGCAGGGCTGTTCAGCTCCTGGGTTTTCTTGCAATGGGAATGAAAGGAGGAGGAAGGGCCATGGGTGGCCTAGCGCCTCCCCGTCCTGAAGCGTTGGTCCCTGCTTGGAGGTCTCCATTCATCAGGACATGGCCCCTGCACTCACCTGGGACCATTCTTGGCCAAGGAATCTCCCGAGGGCATTTTTCTCTTAGAGGCTCCCTGTGACTGTCTTCACCAAAGTGCTTTCTTCCCGGAGTTGCCACGATGGGATGCGAGTCAGCTTTCCCCGTAGTTGGCCCTCCCACCTCGGAGCCCCTCCTGAGTCCTTTCAACCTGGCCCAGTGCTGCCCTCTGACCTCCATGCCTTCATTTGCTGGTTCCACTGCCGCCCTGCGCTTGTTTTGCCTGCAGTGGAGCAAGCACCCGCTGCACCTGCCCAGCTCCCGCACCTGCCCAGCTCCCCAGTTCCCAACGGGAGTCAGGTTGGCTGCAGATGTCCAGCTCTGACAGAGCAGCACCTGCAGCTTCAGGGCTCTGGGTTCTGACTGGGAGGGGCCCCAGCCCCTCTTCTTGAGTGTCTACCCTGGTGAGGGTGGGGGTGATGCCCCAGCGGCCTTGGGGTCCCTGTTCCTGGAGGTTCGTGGTGGTCAGTGCCTGTCGGTTTCCAGGAAGCCATCTTTGACAAGAGCACAGGGAAGGTTGTTTTGAAGACGTTCAGCCTCTACAAGAAGCTGCTGACTCTTTTCAGAGCAGGCCACGACCAGGGTGAGTTGTGGGGAACCTGGGGACGCGGCGCACTGTGGGCATCTGGGTGACCCCCGGGACCTGGCGGCGGGGGGCCTAGAAACGCCTTTGGTCCAAGCTCGCCTGCTTGGTGACCAGGGTTGTGTCCTGCCCGCCGGACGCAGGATCCCACAGATACGCCCCACCTGCTCACCTGCTCGGCGGGGTCCTAGAGCCTCCTGGGTTCTTTAGAGGTTTGGCCCCTGGGGAGGGTGGGAGGAGCAGAGGTCTGGAGGAGCAAGGGTCTGGCAGAACAGGGGTCTGGCCCAACGTGCTTGGGCAGCCTCTGTTTAGCTGTGTTCTCTCGCCTGCCTGACAGCCACTTGTCCCCAGGTACAGTCTGGCCCCGGCAGCAGGTCACAGGGTGGGGCAGGGAGACCATGGCAGCCCACGGGCGTTCCGGAGTGGGGCCACCTGGCTTCTTGCGGGCCTTGGCCCTGCTCCAGCTTACCTGTGGGTGCTACTAGGCCTGCAGTAGGGGCTGGAAGGTCCGAGGAATCCCTCACCCTTGAGCCTGGGCAGTGGTCCAGCTGTGGTCAGTACCAGTTTCCTGTAGATGCTGCTGCACAGACAGAGAGAGGCCCCAGGGTCCGGCTGCCCATGCATAGCCCCAGAGAGGGGACAGATTCTGGCGACCAGAGTTGCTGGGCAGTCTTGGGTTTAGTGCCACAATGCTGTGCTTCTGACAGGCTGCTTCCTAGATTCCTGCAGGGACATGGCCAGGGCATTGGCCCCAGGTCACCGTGGCTTTGGGGAGAGGAGTTGCAGGCCTGGCCTGGGCTGTGAGAGGCAGCGGTGCCGTTTTCTGACAATGGTTGGGGCCGCCCTGGTACCCAAAGAGGTGGCTTCCCTGAGTTGCCACAGGAAATTGCAGGGTGGCCCTGGCTCGGCAGCCAACCTTGGGGAAACAGTACAGTGTAAAGATGGCGGCCTCGCACTGAGTGAGTCCCCGTGGTCGGCAGTCCCAGGAGAACCAGCAGGCTGTGCACGTGGCCTGCCAGCCTGCACCGCGGGCACATCCTTCCCACCTGGAGGACCCTACACTGCTGTCAGGGCCACAGCAGTCCTCCAGGACCCAGCCTCAGGCAGGAAACAGCAAATGCTTTTGCTGCCCACCAAGTGTGGCTGTCGCTCTCGATGGCGCCAGTGGCCCTGGTGTGACTGCCGGGCAGCACGTGTGGGCGGGGACGGCTCGGCCACTGACCGTCTCCCTACAGTGGTGGTCCTGCTGCATGACGTCCGCGACGTGAGCGTGGAGGAGGAGAAGGTCCGGTACTTCGGGAAGGGCTACATGGTGGTGCTCCGGCTGGCGACGGGCTTCTCCCACCCCCTCACGCAGAGTGCAGTCATGGGCCACCGCAGGTAAGGCTGTGGGACTTTGATCTGGCTGGAGCTGCAGCTGTGTCAGGTGACTCCCATTCCTGACCGCCCAGAGCTATGGGGCAGCTGGGAGAGGAGATGAGTTTGTGGACGGGACACAGAGGGGCCCACATTAAGCGTGTGCAGGCTCAGGGGCAGCCCCCGTGGCTGGGAGGGTAGGAGCAGGCCAGGAAGTTCTGGGTCCAGTTTGGGAGCCCCGGGGCTGCTGGAGGTGGGTGGTCGAGGAGGAGTCTGCTGTGGGGTCTCATGGCGCCCTGTGCCGAGGTGACCTGACCTTCCTCCCATTGCCGGCCTCGCCCAGTGATGTGGAAGCCATCGCCAAGCTCATCACCAGCTTCCTGGAGCTGCACTGCCTTGAAAGCCCCACAGAGCTGTCTCAGAGCAGTGACAGTGAGGCCGGCGACCCTGGGAGCCAGAGCTGACAGCCCCGGTATGCCTGAGCCTGTGCACCACCCACAGGACCCGTGGCACATTCCTGGTGTGCCTGAGCCCGTGCACAGCCCACAGAACCCCGTGGCCTTGGCTTCAGTCGGTGCCTCCAGCCGAGTTGGCCTCTTGCCTGCTCACGCTGCTGCTTTCACACTGCACGAAACAGCAGGCCGGACCAGGACACCCCGACGTTCTCCATCGTGAGGCCTGGGCCTGCCTTCCTGCAGCCGGAGGTCTCGCCAGCCCTGGACTTCTGCTGGGGGCCACAGCCAGACCTCGGGCGAGTGGAGAGGCTGGGCCCCTGTGGGTGCTGATGCTGCGTGTTGTCCCCGACAGTGTCCTCTCCCTGGGTGGACTTCCCCAGCGGTCAGGTGCTTCCCCAAGGGCAGCGAGGGGCAAACATCCGGGGCCTACCTGGCTGTGCACGCTGAAGCCACACTGTGGAAGCTGCCCCTCCCCAAGGACCCACCTCCCTTGATGATGCCAGGATCTCGGCACATAGACCGCTCTGCCCCTGTGGTCGTCACAGAAAGGTTTCTTTGTTCCTTACCCTCAGCCTCAGCAGAAGCTGCGAGGCCAGAAAAAAGGTCAGCTCTTCTAGTATTGTGCAGTGCTTAGAAACCGGGAGCTCCGGCCGGACGCAATGGTTCATGCCAGTAATCCCAGCACTTTGGGAGGCGGGAGGATTGCTTGAGGCCAGAAGTCCAAGACCAGCCTGGGCAACACAGCAAGATCCTGTCTTTGCAAAAAAACTAACAAGAAAAATAGGAGATTTTCTGCATTCGTTGAGTTCCAGCCTCTTTCCCCCACCTTGTAGGAGCTGAATGCCAACCATCCTGACCCGCTGGGGCTCTTGGTCTCCTGAGCGCACCCAGGTCCTCTCAGGTGCAGTGTGCACCGAGCGCGCCTGGCCTGATGCCCTGGCCTGTGAACCGGGGACTCCTGGGTCCTGTGAGCCCCGAGGCGGCAGGCCCAGGAATGGCTGGGTAGGACCGGGAACACCTTTGCCCCAGGTCTGGCTGTGGCCTCGGTGAAAGCCGACAGGAGAGAGGTGGGACCCTCCTCCTCAGTAGTGGCTGCCAGCCCCTCTTTGCAGGACATGGTCATAATAACCATAAATAACCCTTCGCATGTCACCCGCGGCTTCCACTCTTTATTTTCGAAGAGTCAGTGTCACAAAGCGGGTCTCCCTGTGCTGCTTCCTTCTGTGTTTTCTAGTCTTTCCCCAGAGGTTGCCCAGGGCCCTCAGGAACTGTGTGTGGGCCAGACACTGCTGGGCCACAGGGTGCAACACTCACGTGGGCCCCTGTTGCCCTGGCTGACCGTTGGCAGCCCAGAGGCCCTCAGCCCACAGCAAGAGCCCCCTGGCACGAGCTGTCCCCTCAGGGGTCCTGAGCAGCGTCCCTGCCAGGGCTGGTGGGTGGGGGTGGGGGGGTGGCCACCTCGCTGAGGTCCTGCAGTAGAGCTTGCAGCCGCTGCAGACTGGGGTGCACGTTCTCCTCCAGCCACTCTTCCACGGCATCCGGGTAGAAAGCCAGCTGCAGGGCGGCCTCCAGCTCCTGCACGAGGGTGCTCCACTGCGCCAGGAGGCTGCCGGTGAGGGCGCCGTGAACGCGCAGTCTGCACACTTGGCACTTGTCCTCAACCCCATGGTCAGTACTGCCCTGTGCCTCAGCTTACCTATGTGTAAAATGGGGCTACTGACCCTATCTCATTGGTGTGTCTGGAGGAACAAGTCAGTGACAGCTGCACATCTGAGACCAGAGGGCCCTTTACAACTAGGGGCTCACCCTCCACACTCTCTCTAGTTGAGGGACATGTCAACAGCAGCTGCAGTCCTCAGGGAACCCACAGCTGCACAGCCCGTAAGAGCCCAGGGTCTCACCTGAGTGCTGTGGGCTGGATGTGCTGAACCATGACCGGGTGGATGAGCTTCCGCCGGCGGTGGTAGGGGCTGAACCAGCCGGTGATGTACCTGGGGCAAATTCACATATGGTGTGCTGTGGGCTACCAAGGCAGCCGTGGGGCAGCTTTACAGTAATACCGAAAATGTTTAAGAGTGGGGTAGACATTTCTAAGTCTTACGTCCCCCAGAAAGTCTTTGTGAAGGATGAGGCTGCCTCTTCCTGTGCCTGGGGGTGGGGTGGGGCTTGTGAACCTGCCCCGTCCCTGCCCCTCACCTGCACCTGCACCTGCCTCCCACCCGCACCTGCCCCCCACCCGCACCTGCCCCTCATCCGCACCTGCCTCCCACCCGCACCTGCCCCTCACTGGCACCCGCACCTGCCCCTCACCTGCACCTGCCTCCCACCCGCACCTGCCTCCCACACTCACGTGTTGCCCTCCAGCAGCGCGTCCACAGAGCTGCGCAGATGGAGGCTGACTTGTGTGACAAGGGCAAGGATGTTGCTGCCAGGGAAGGAGCCGGCCCCCTCCCTGCAGAGAGCCCTGCTGAGAACAGCTGTCTCCACAGGCGGGGGAAGGGGAGAGAAGGAAGGGGAGGGGGGAAATGGGACAGGGAGGGCTGCAGGGTGCTTGCCTAACGGGGTCCATCATCTCCAGGTTGGAAATCCCAAGAAGGTTCTCCACTTTCGCTTTAGCATCTCCATCAAATCCTCCTGAAATCAGAGCGGGGCAGCTGGAGGGACCTCTGGAGGAGGGCAGGGGCCACATGGGGACCTGCAGGCCTAGGTGCTGGGGCAGTGGGCGGGCAGCATGGAGAGCCACTGGCCAGACCCTGCCCTGCGTGTGCCGGCCCCATGGGGACCTGGGGGCAGATGGGCTTGCTGCTTCCCTTTAAACGTGTGAAATACATTCGTTATTTTAAAAATCAGAAAACAGAAGTAAGACTGTGTTGCCGCTAGCAACACCCAGACAGCAGTGGTTCTTCCTGCTGGGCACAGCCCAACCCGCACAGGTGTCCAGGGCTCACGCAGCGTTTCCCACTGTGGTTCACACAATCGATGGAATATTCTAGAGCACCCGAAACAAACCCATGAGGCCTGTGGGCACCAGCACCAGCGCGGACAAATCTCCGAGCTGTTCATGGATGTACTGGCTGCACGAGGCTGACGGCTGGAGGGCAGTGCCCCAGTCCCGGGGTGGCGGGTGGGGCTGTGGGGAAGGGACGCTGCAAATACCGTCCGTATTAACGCAGCTCTTTCCTGTGGGGCACGTGGGTGTCTGTTTTTATCGTTTCTGCCCTTTTCTAAGCAGTTCAGACCCAGCAGCTAAGTCAATCTGGTCTCATTCTGCATCCTCACTGGTCGCACCCCCGTCCCTGGGCCGCCGCGCCTGGGGGTCCTGCCCTCAGCATGTCTCGGCCATTTTTTTCTGTGTCAGCACCACGCGGTCGCTAGTTTCCTGTGTGGCCTGCGAGTTTCCACGCACACGGCTCATCTGGCCAAGCCCCCTGCTGACCCCGAGGGGCTCCCAGGGCCTGCCCTTGCCCATAGGTCCTCCTGCTCCCTCAGGCAACCTGGAAGTCTAAGTGCTGGGTCCAGGGTGCAGGGCCTTCCAGGGCCGGGCACCTGCGCCCCACACGTGCTCGGCCAGGTGTGCAGGATGTGTGTGCAGCAAAGGTGGTGCTGCTCCCCACATCCGACCTGTGTGCATTTCTGCGGATTCACTGTGTCTGAGGGGTGCGTCCCGCGTCACTCTCCAGCCTGCTTTGGGCTTAGGCTTGGAGACCTGGGTGCAGGCCCGGCCTGGGTGGACTTCAGGGCAGGCAGGTGGCTGAGCTGGGGCGGTGAGACCATCCTCCTGCTGTGAGAACCGCCACGGTCCAGCAGGGTGGTCGGAGCTCTGGGTGCTTGGCCTCCTGCCCTCTGGGTCTTTCTGGGAGGGGCCGGCGGGGCTTGGGGTGGCCAGACCAGACATACCGCGTAGAAGCAACTGTAGACAGGCGGCCAGGGACGGGACTCCTGCAGGGAGCAGCTCGCACAGCACAGAGAAGTGGTCGTACCTGGGTCCAGGAGAGGGGCGCTCAGCTCCACAGCCCACCCCCACCAGCCTGACACAGGTGCCCTGACTCGGGACATCCCTGCTCTTGTCCCAGGACCGTGGGGGCAGCCTGACCCCCTCAACCCACGGGGCCCGGGGTTTCCAAGACAGGTTTTGTGCGGCAGGACTCTCACATCAACACAGAAACCGGATGAGTGAAGAGCGTGGGGATTCCTTGCCGTGATCTTTCCGGAGCCACGAGAACTCTGGGTGGGCCCTGGGTGGGTGGCTGGTCATTGTCCCTCCCCCCAGCACCTCTGGCCTCTGAGAAAAGGGCTCCTGCTCCTGGGGGCTGCCCTTGACATCCCCCTCCTAGGGCCTCTCCTGCCCCACCCCCTCCCTCGGCTGCCTCCTGTCTGGCTGGTGGGGGTGGCAGCTTTTCCCCAAGACCCCATGAGGAGGGTGCGAGATCAGGCCTGGCAGGCAGCAGGTCACCGGCAGCATCTGTCCCAAGTGAGGGCTGAGGGGCCTCAGCCTGGCCTGGGGTGGGAGTCGGGGCTTCCCACTGCCGGGTGGGGTGCCTCCACCTGCCTGTGCCTCAGTTTCTTCAGCTGTGAGGTGGGTGACAGATGCCGCCCCAGGTGTGAGCACAGGCAAAGGCTGGGCGATGCCTGACGCCACAGCCCCAGGCTCACCTGAAGGATGTGCCGCTCCTCTGGGGAGGAGGATCCTCGCCCTGCTCTACGGACGGTCCTGGTTTGTGCAGACAGAGCTGTATCCCAGCAGGACAGTGGGAACTATCTGGAAGCTTCTAAAGAGCCGCTGCCAGCTCTGGATATGCATGGCAGCTGTGAGCTGCCCCGTAGCAGGCTGGCCCACCAGGCTCTGCGGTCCCCACCATGAAATTCTTGACTCCATCCGAATCTGAGCCTTGTGGGTCAGGGCACGGGGCCCCTGGCGGGGTCCTGCCTCCAGCCGCTTGCCTAGCCCATGGCACCTGCGCCATCTGCCCCCCAACCCTCTAACTTGAGATGAGACCCAAGGTCAGGACTTGGCCAGCGACCAGGGGTTTATCTGTAGCTCTGCTTTTCACGTGGTATCGTCGGGAGCAGGGACCTGGGAACGCCAGGGTGACACCACGGAGGGTGACGCCAAGGACGCCCAGCTCCTTCATGAAACTAACAAGGCCCATTCTTGCCAGGCAGGACCCACAGTCACGGGATGTTTACAGCTGAGGAAGCGCTTAGACACCTGCAGGGGCCACTCCTACAACACGGACAGCCCTGGCGTCCCCACACCCACGACAGCATGTGCCTTCTAGGTCACCACAGTTGGGCTTCCACAGGCTACACACTGAAATGTCCAGGACAGTTTTCTCTAAATCCATAGAGTAATAAGTTCTTTTTTTTTTTTTTTTTTTTTGAGACAGACTTTTGCTCTGTCACCCAGGCTGGAGTGCAGCGGTGTGATCTTGGCTCACTGAAACCTCCGCCTCCTAGGTTCAAGTGATTCTCCTGCCTCAGCCTCTTGAGTAGCTGGGATCATAAGCACATGCTGCCACACCTGGGTAATTTTTGTATCTTTAGTAGAGATGGGGTTTCACCATGTTGGCCAGGCTGGTCACGAACTCCGGACCTCTGGTGATCCACCTGCCTCAGCCTCCCAGAGTGCTGGGATGACAGGCGTGAGCCACCGTGCTCAGCCCATGGAGTGACATATTCTGTCACACCGTTGGCCCACCCACAGATAGCACAGCTTAGTGTTTACATAGACAAGACCCTGATATGAGAAAAACGGAAAACAGAGCCGGGCACGCCTGTGCTGGCCTTCCAAGGGCCCTACCTCTGTCCCTGAGCACCTTTTGGTGACCTCCCCTCACTGCGCTCGGCCTTGAATTCTTTCCTGTGCAAGACCCAAAAACCTTCTCGTGGGGTCTGAACTGAGATGGCATTTCTAGCAACTGAGTGAAATCCTGAAAGAACCGAAACCCTTCCTTGTGCCACAAGCAAGACATACACACACAGCCTCAGGTGCAGTGCACACGGGCGGCATGGGGGCTGGGGACCACGTGTTTGTGACCCTGAACACATGAGCAGCATCCCTCTGTGGCCGCTCTGGCGTGCAGGGCCCAACCCCAAATGGCTGTCTCCTGCAGCTCTTCTCAGAGGCCTGGGCTGCTTCCCCTTTGACCGAGCTGGGAAGGCCCTCAGCAGATGCTGGACAGGCCGATGTGGTGACCACCAGAGCTGCCCTGGACCCTCTGACTGGCCAGGGCTTACCTCTGCCAGCCGGTCAGGATGATGCCCTGCAGTGAGTCCGTGGGCCTGCTGCCTGCCACCTGCAGCCACTGCACGTGGTTCCTGAGGTGGTGCTTGATGGGGGGCACGGCCTGGCTGGGCCCCGTGGCACCCTTGAAGGCACTGGCTGCCCACAGCCGCAGAAAGCCGCACCGCCAGTACTTCTGCATGAGGAGGACTGAGTGAGAAAGCAAACAGGTGAGTGGCTCCCGGGGAGGTGGCCGACATGGCCCCGGACATGTCTCCCAGGGCTCTACCCAGAGCCGACATGGGAGCCGCCTGTGACAGCCAGGCCTGGGTCCCAATCGGGGAGACTCCAGAGCTTACGTGGCCCCTGGTTCACCTGCTCACTGGAAAACACTGGTGGAAAACACTGGTAGAATGGGGAGGTGAGGCACTGGTGCAGGGTGGCCGTCCCGAGGGGCCATGGGCTGGGGTCTGCTGGAGCTGTGCCCTGGCCTCTACCCGTGCAGGCCTTAGGCTGGGCAGTTGGGCTGCAGGGTCACAGGGCCAGGGATGGCCTTCCCAGTCATGTGGCCATGACAACACACCCCCAACTTGGCACTGACCCTTGCTGTGCACATCCAGGTCAGCCGCGTAGTCCCAGAGCACCGGCTCCACCAGCTGCGGCACCCCGGATGCTGCAGATGGAGCAGAGCGGACGTGAGGTTGGTGAGACACCCGGACCACACCCTCAGCCCCTCAGACCCACCTGTTCTCGATTTGCCTGAAAGTGTGAGCACAGATACCTTTTTAAGACAGACTTGGCACTATGCTGGGTTTGGACAATGAATGCCACAGCCACACACAGCGCCTTCCCAAGCCAGCGCCCACTGCAGCGACCCTGCTCCCGCTGCTGCTCTACCAGGCCATGAGCCACAGGCACAGCTGGAGCACGTGGCTGAATGGAGGTCACTCTAAGTCATCTGTGTGGCCATGCATGGGTGGGAGCTGCCAGGCCAGCCCGGCCCTGGGACACCCTGGCTCCCAGCTCTGCCATGGGACTCACTGAGCCTCACGGTTCTTTGAGGAACAGGGCCAGGTGTCTGAGTACCACCTCTTGGCCCAGAAAGGTGCTCAGCAGTTCATCCCAAAGCCTCAGGCAGAGTGAGCAGGGCCCAGGGTCTGGAGGAGCTGCCAGCGGGAACCTCGGCCCCCAGTTCCAGCAGGGCTGGCCTTGGAGGAGGCTGCCACGAGGGCGGGTCACTCCCAAGCCCTCCAGGCCACCGGGCAGGCCCGTGCTCTCCTGCCCAAACCTCCACGGCTTCTAGGCAAACGACTCAGACCCGGTGTCGGGGATGCAGGAGGTGGTGGTGGCAGGTCTGTGCGGGGCTGGGGCTCACCCTGGGGCCCACTTCCTACAGCACCTTCTTTCTTTGAAGCCGTGGGTCTTGGGCAGGTCAGTGGCCCACCCCTCCCCCAGCCCCGTTGGCCGACCTGCGAGCTGGTCCTCAGGCAGGTCTCGGAGCATGTCGTCCCACACCAGGGGTGTCACGCTGGGGCGCCGGGCCTGCACGCGGCTGGCCACCGCCCGCATGTGTGACAGGCACAACTTCCCTGTGCTGTTCTGCTCTTGCTGCAGCCACCGGCGCGAGGCCTCCCCCTCTCCGAGGTAATAGACCTGCACGGGAGGAGCGGGACGGGGTTGCCTTGGCAGCCCTGCACACCGGTGGGAGGGTCGGGGTTCACACCATATCCTGACAGAGAGGGGTCACTGCCTGTGGGGAGGAGGCCGGGGAGGGGCTCAGGGCCTTTGCTTACCACCCCCAGCACGTCCCAGTCTTCCTCACTGAGCCCTGAAGTTCTACTCAAGGTTTCCTGTGAACGTTCACAGCAGCTCTTCTCACAGCCGCCAAAGCGGAGACCACAGGGTTCCACCCCCCATGACGGACCAGCACAGGGCAGCGTCCCCCACCATGAACACGGCTTGGCCTCAACAGAGAGCCCATCTCTGGCAGCCAACGGCCCAGAGGAACACAGGTCATACACGGTGTGACTTGGTGCCCGTGGAATGCCCAGACGCACAGATCCACCGAGATGGGAAGCAGACCGTGGTCGCCGGCGGCTGGGGGTGGGTGCGGGGCTTCAGCCTGGGGTGATCATCCACACCATGAATGTGTGGAAGAGGTGCTGACGTTGATACTTATTATTTTGGAGACAGGGTCTTGTTCTGTCACCCAGGCTGGAGTGCAGTGGCACAACCTCCATCTTGGCTCACTGCAAGCTCCGCCTCCTGAGTTCAAGCGATTCTCTTGCCTCAGCCTCCCGAGTAGCTGGGATTACAGGCGCCCACCACCTCACCTGGCTAATTTTGTATTTTTATTTTTTTTACTTTTTTTTTTGATGGAGTCTTGCTCTGTTGCCCAGGCTGGAGTACAGTGGCTTGATCTCCACTCACTGCAGGCTCTGCCTCCCAGGTTTATGCCATTCTCCTGCCTCAGCCTCCCGAGTAGCCGGGACTACAGGCGCCCCCCACCACGCCTGGCTAATTTTTTGTATTTTTAGTAGAGACGGGGTTTCACTGTGTTAGCCAGGATGGTCTTGATCTCCTGACCTCATGGTCCACCTGCCTTGGCCTCCCAAAGTGCTGGGATTACAGGTGCACGCCACCATGCCTGGCCTAATTTTGTATTTTTAGTAGACACGGAGGTTCACCACGTTAGTGAGGCTGATCTCGAACTCCTGACCTCACGTGATCCACCTGCCTCAGCCTTCCAAAGTGCTGGGATTACAGGTGTGAGCCACCACGCCCAGCCTGTTTATTTATTTATTTAGAGCTGGAGTCTCCCTCTGTCGCCCAGGCTGGAGTGCAGTGGCGTGATCTCAGCTCACTGCAACCTCCACCTCCCGGGTTCAAGCAATTCTCGTGCCTCAGCCTCCTGAGTAGCTGGGATTACAGGCGCCCGCCATCACACCCAGCTGATTTTTGTATTTTTAGTAGAGATGAGGTTTCACCACATTGGCCAAACTGGTCTCAAACACCTGACCTCAGGTGATCCACCCACCTTGGTCACCCAAAGTGCTGGGATTACAGGCGTGAGTCACCACACCCAGCCTATATTTTAAAATGGTTAGAATGGTAAAACGTATGTGCATTTTACACACTCTGATTTCCTTCAAAAAAAAAAAAAGGAAACTTCTGGAGCTAAAATGTTTAGCTTGGGTTCCCCATGAGCCACAGCCCTGCAGAACCTCCCAGCCCCATGGGCACCAACCCTGGTCCTTTCAGCTCTGCATCCCGCCCAGGCCCTGACTGAGCTGGAGTCCAGTGAGTGGAGGGAGGGGCGAGGGTGGGGACTCACTGGGCTGGAAGGGTCACATCTCTGGCACCGCCTGGGGACCACCTTTTCCAGTGGGTGCTTTAGGTTCCTCTCAGCAACAGAAGGGTGTCCCTCGAGTTGCGCCCTGACTCGCGCTGACTGCTGGTCCTGGGGCGTGAACCTGCTCACCACCCACAGGCCTCTGCCAACCCAGCTGCCCGGGGTGGTCTCATCTGACACGAGGGCACCTCCCTCGGGCTCTGCAGGCTGTCCCGTGCCAGGCCGTGCATCCACCCAGAGAAGATGCTGGACGGGGCTCCCTGAGGGCAACAAGCCGGGCTCTAGGCCTCAGTGCCTGGACGATTTTCCTATTTAAAAGGACAAGCCATGATAGGGAGAGTGTCCTGCGCAGAGCTGGGGTGACGGCACCCACCTCGTCACACCCGACGTGCAGCCATCGGGCGCCTGGGTGCAGCTCCAGGACCTGGTCGATCATGGCGCCCACCAGTGCCAGGGACTCTGCCTCGTGGGGGTTCAGGGTGCAGGGGAAGGGGCCCACCTCCCGCAGGTGGGCGAAGGCTGCATGCTTCAGCACAAACTGTGGAGAGACAGGAGCTCACGTTGGGGGCGGAGGACTGGGCTCATCTCCTTCTGCCCACCTGGGGCTTCTGTTTCAAATCTACGGATAATACAAAAACATTAGGCCAGGCACAGAGGCTCCGTCCCATAATCCCAGCACCTTGGGAGGCTGAGGTGGGCAGAATGTTTGAACTCAGGCGTTGAGACCAGCCTGGACAACATGGTGAAACCCCATGGAGTCTCGCTCTGTCGCCCAGGCTGGAGTGCAGTGGCACAATCTTGGCTCACTGCAACCTCTGCCTCCCAGGTTCAAGTAATCCTCCCGCCTCAGCCTTCCCAGTAGCTGGGATTACAGGCATGTGCCACCACGCCCAGCTAATTTTCGTATTTTTAGTAGAGATGGCATTTCACTATGTTGGCCAGGCTGGTCTTGAACTCCTGACCACAAGTGATTTGCCTGCCTTGGCCTCCCAAAGTGCTGGGATTACAGGTGTGAACCACCGCGCCCAGCCTAAGTACTTTTTTTTTTTTTTTTGAGACGGAGTCTAGCTCTGTCGTCCAGGCTGGAGTGCAGTGGTGCGATCTCGGCTCACTGCAAGCTCCGCCTCCTGGGTTCACGCCATTCTCCTGCCTCAGCCTCCCAAGTAGCTGGGACTACAGGTGCCCGCCACCACACCCAGCTAATTTTTGTATTTTGTTTTAGTAAAGATGGTGTTTCACCATGTTAGCCAGGATGGTCTCGATCTCCTGACCTTGTGATCCACCCATCTCGGCCTCCCAAAGTGTTGGGATTACAGGCATGAGCCACTGTGCCCGGCCATAAATTTTTTAAAAAGAAAATCAGTTTAAGAAAAAAAGTGGCCGGGTGTGGTGGCACCTGCCTGTGGTTCGAGCTACTTGGGAGGCTGAGGCAAGAAGATCCTCAGGATCTTAGGAGCCTAGGAAGTTGAGGCTGTAGTAAGCCATGATCACGCCACTGCACTCCAGCCTGGGCGACAGAGTGAGACCCTGTCTCTGAAAAGAAAAAAGAGAAAAACGTGTATGTAGGAAATACCACTATAACTTTGCGTAGGAACAGAGACTCTGCGGCCTCGGCCTATGGTTGCTCACTGCCCCCTTCCCCCTCAGTGTGGAAACCACAGCTTTGCTGCCAAAGGGGCAGACTTAACTTGAGGTTGGGTAAAAACCCACCCCTTTTGAGGGCACTGTCAGTAGAAGTAGCAACTGGAGAAAAGACCCAGTCTTCCGCTTGCCAGGGGTCAGTCCCTGCTGGGGAGAGCCAGGACTGGCTGGAGATTTAATGGGTGACCCTGGAAACACAAAGCCAGATGGTGCTGCACACTGTCCTCAGGCCTGGCTGACGGGCGCCACACACACGTGCAGGGACCTGTGAGGGCCAGGTGGGAACTGCGCGAACCTGGGGGTGCACCCCCCACCGCCCACACACAGCCATGTGGCAAGGGGAGGAGGCCTGTGGGCTCAAGGTGTGGGAGCACAACCTCTGCCCAAACCCTCGGCTGACAACCAGCTATGAAGATAGAGGGGTGACCCTAGGAAGCCAGGATAAAACGTAAAAATAAGAACCAGACCAGGTGCGGTGGCTCAAGCCTGTAATCCCAGCACTTTGGGAGGCCGAGACGGGCGGATCACGAGGTCAGGAGATCGAGACCATCCTGGCTAACATGGTGAAACCCTGTCTCTACTAAAAAATACAAAAAACTAGCCGGGCGAGGTGGCAGGCGCCTGTAGTCCCAGCTACTCCGGAGGCTGAGGCAGGAGAATGGCGTAAACCTGGGAGGCGAAGCTTGCAGTGAGCTGAGATCCGGCCACTGCACTCCAGCCTGAGCGGCAGAGCAAGACTCCATCTCAAAAAAAAAGAACCAAAAAATCTCAGCACAGACATCAGTGAGCACACACGGCCCGGGGCAGGTCCTGCAGGTTAAATGCAGACCACTTGCTAGAAAACAACAAAACGACCATCACCAGCCACCGGGGAAAGGAGTAAACATTCAGCTTCGCTATAATGTATTCACTGAAATGTTCCGTTCTCAACCAAAAATTTTGAGATGTGCAAATAAACTGGAAAGTAGAATCCAGTTCACAGACTCTGACTCTCAGTGGGCCCACATATAGAATTTATCAAATATTTCAAGAAAACTACTATGAATATATTCTAAGAATGAAAGGAGGCTGGGTGTGGTGGCTCACGCCTGTAATCCCAGCACTTTGGGAGGCCGAGGCGGGCAGATCACTTGAGGTCAGGAGTTCGAGACCAGCCTGGCCAACATGGCAAAACCCCATCTCTATGAAGAAGACAAAGATTAGCCGGGTGTGGTGGCAGGCACTGTCATCCCAGCTACTTGGGAAGTGAGGCGGGAGAATTGCTTGAGTTCGAAATGTGGAGGTTGTAGTGAGCTGAGATCACGCTGTTGCACTCCAGCCTGGGCGACAGAGCGAAACTCTGTCTCAAGAAAAAGAAAAAAAAATTGCACTTAGGGAGGTAGAGGCGGGAAGCTCACTTGAGCCCAGAAGTCTGAGACCAGCCCAGCAACATAGTGAGACCCCACTCTTCACAAAAAGGAAAATAAACAAAAAAATTAACTCAAAATGGGGCCAGGTGCAATGGCTCACACCTGTAATCCCGGCACTCCGAGAGGCTGAAGTGGGGGAACTGTTTGAGGCCAGGGCTTCAAGACCAATCTGGGCAACATAGTGGGACCTGGTATCTCCACAGAATAAAAAAACTGGCCGGGTGTGGTGGCGCACACCTGTGGTCCCCGCTACTCAGGAGGCTGAGGTGGGAGGATTGCTTGATCCCAGAAGTTCAGGGCTGCAGTGAGCTGTGATTGTGCCACACACTGCAACCTGGGTGACAGAGTGAGATTGTGACTCAAGACAACTTGAATGTTCAAGGGTTCTGAGAAAGAATAAAAATACCACACTCAACATGGATCATAGATCTAAATGAAAAATGCACACAAGTTAAACTTTAGAAGAAAATACAAGAAAAATCTCTGTGATCTGGTGATCACAACAAGTTTTCAGAAATGACACCAAAAGCATGTAAGCTCCACACTGGGAGAAAATACCTGCAAATTCCATCAGAGGACTTGCATCTAGGACATATAAAGAACCTTAAAAACTCAAGTTGAAAAAAAATGGGTAATACACACAAGCAGTTATTTCTAGTATACCAAGGAGGTATATTAGGCCAAGCACCGTGGCTCATGCCTGTAATCCCAGTACTTTGAGAGGCCAAGGCAGGCAGATCACCTGAGGCCAGGAGTTTGAGACCAGCCTGGTCAACATTTGAAACCCCATCTCTAATAAAAAGACAAAAAGTTAGCTGGGCGTGGTGGGGCGTGCCTGTAATCTCAGGTACTCAGGAGGCTGAGGCAGGAGAATCACTTGAACTCGGGAGGCGGAGGTTGTAGTGAGCCAAGATTGCACCACTGCACTCCAGCCTGGGAAACAGAGAGAGACCCTGTCTCAAAAACTAGCACACAAGGGTATACTAATAGCAAATGTACACATGGAGGGTCTTCCTCAGTAAGAAACCAACCCTTTGACACACTGATTTTGGATGTCTGGTCTCCAGAACTGAGAGAACACTTCTGTTGTCTTAAGCTACCTGGTTTGTGGCCATCAGTTCTGCCCTGACAACAGTGTCTTTTAAGGAGATGGCAGGTGTGAGTGGTCGGAGCTGTGCTGTGACTTGCTGCGGTGGGGAGAGCGGCACGGAGGGGCAGAGTGGCCCTGGGAGACCCGTTAAGAGAGTTTCATGGCGAGTCAGTGGTGGTTTAGACAGGGGTGGTGCTTGCATGACAGAGGAGGAGGAGGAGCAGCAGCAGCAGGACCAACATGGGTCAGGGTGTGGGCGGGTGGTGGTGCTGACCGTGGCTGGTTTGCTTCTGGTGTGCACACCAGAGGCTGGAGGAGGCCCCTCAGTGGAAGTGACCAGCAGGCAGCTGGGGATGAGGGTCTGTAACCCAGGAGGTCTGGAGTTGCTGAGGTGCAGACAGAAGAGGAAGAGGAAGATGAAGATGAAGAGAAAGCAGAAGCAGAGATGGCACCGTCTAGAGAGCGTGGGAGGTGGGGACAGGGGCCGAGAGGAGCCTTGGGGACCGCCAGCTACAGAGAGGCAAATGCAAATAGATATTGAGGAGGCACAGTCAAAGGCAGGGGGAAGCCGGAAAGTGTGGGGCTCAGGAGAGCAGCTGGGGATGCCAGAAGCTACCGAGGGGTCCAGCCGGAAAGAACTAAAACCATCCCTGGACTTAGTGACCTGGAGGACCCTGGTGGCCTTGGGACAGACGTTTTGTAGAGAGGGGGCAGGAGGCCAAGAGCGCACACCAGGTCCTAGGGCAGAGTGTGACGGGGAGAACCAACTAGAAAGGCCGGAGGACCAAGCTGTGGGAAGGAACTTGGGTGGCATGCCCAGAACACCAGCGTGTGTTAAGTGAAAACAGCCTTCTCCCCCCGCGGTGTGTGGAAATAGAAACCAGAATGGTGTATCTGTTAGAGAAATAAATGGAACCTAAGAGCCATTAAATCAAACTGTGGTAGTAAATGTTGCATCACTTCCTGTTTGATACAGATGTGAAAAAGAATGTGTGTGTGTGTGTGTGTATATATAAAAGAATATGTATATATGTAAAAAAGAATGTGTATACATATGTATATATGTGTGTACATACATGTGTGTATATGTGTGTGTGTATATAAGAACATGTGTGTGTGTATATATAAAAGAATATGTATATATGTAAAAAAGAACATGTGTATATATATGTATGTATATATGTGTGTACATACATGTGTGTATATGTGTGTGTGTGTGTATATAAGAACGTGTGTGTGTGTGTGTATATATATATATTTTGAGATGGAGTCTTGCTCTTGTCACCCAGGCTGGAGTGCAATGGCGTGGTCTCGGCTCACTGCAACCTCCACCTCCCGCATTCAAGCGATTCTCCTGCCTTAGCCTCCCGAGTAGCTGGGACTACAGGTGCCCAGCACCATACCCAGCTAATTTTTGTATTTTTAGTAGAGACAGGATTTCGCCATGTTGGCCAGGCTGGTCTCAAACTCCTGACCTCAGGTGACCCGCCAGCCTCGGCCTCCTAAAGTGCTGGATTACTGGTGTAAGCCACCGTGCCTGGCCCGAAAAGCACCTTTTCTTTCTTTAATACTGTGTTTTACCTCACATAGTATCTGATGAATACAAGTTAAAAAGGAAACCACCTCCCAGCCTCCAGGACCCCCTTTCTGGCTCTCTCCTTCCATTCCTCAGGCAGATAGCCTGCCCCAACCTGCAGCTCCTTCCTAGACCAAAGTCCTCTCTGTGTTGTGCCGAGCTGCGCTGCCTGCACCCCAACCACAGGCCCGCTGCACCTACCCCTGAGCACAAGCCTGGCCCAGCCTGCAGCCCCTGGACTCCACGCCTGGCACTAGGTAACAGGTAACTTCCATTCCTGCCACTCACCTCCATGTGTCCAAATGTCTGCACCAAGGGAATCACCTCCAGCTCATTGAGTCCAGCCAGATGCAGGATCTCTTTGATTTCAGAGGGGCTGGAGAGACAAAATTCATGCAGAGAGGCTCACGTGGGCAGCACGTGATGTCCACACGCCCCCAGCCCTTCCTCATCCGGCCCTAGGGGGCTCTCCGGGAAACGGTGAGGCCCTCACTCCACAAAACTTGATAGATATCCTGGTTTCTGGAAAGGCACCTGCTCTAAAATTTGGGAAGATGATGTTCTAGCATGTCCTCAAGTAACAGTTCGCTTTTCAACCTGCGACAAGAGAATGAAGTCATCACATTTTACAAGAAACTACTCAAGGCCGGGCGCGGTGGCTCATGCCGGTAATCCCAGCACTTTGGGAGGCCAAGGTGGGCAGATCACTTGAGGTCAGGAGTTCAAGACCAGCCTGGCCAACATGGTGAAACCCCGTATCTACTACAAATACAAAAATTAGCTGGGCCTGGTGGCAGGCACCTATAATCCCAGCTACTTGGGAGGCCGAGGCAGGAGAATCACTTGAATCCAGGAGGCAGAATTTGCAATGAGCCGAGATCGCACCACTGCACTCCAGCCCGGGAGACAGAGCAAGACTCTGTCTAAAAAAAAAAAAAAAAATTGCTACAGAAGGAGCCACAGTCCACCCAGAGCCAGGTCAGCAGCTGCCCGAGGGCAGGCCCACCACGGGGCCTCAATCTGAAATCATCCCCGGGGCACACGTCCTCTGCAGGAGGGTCAACTCCTGGGAAGGGCTGACTGCTCCGGGTCAACCTCTTTGTTTTTCACAAATGAGCTGTCATTTATGAATTTATCTAAAAAAAAAAAAAAAGCTATTTCTAGTTTTTGTATGTGTTTGAACCATTTTAGGCTAATCCATTCTATCGATTTATGAGTTATGTAAAGTCTTTAAATATTCCTGTTTCGAGCTTCAAAGGAACCCTGGTACTTTACTTTTTCACATCAAAAGACAGAACGTCTCCACTGTAGGAAGAAAACTAGAAGAGTATGAAGAAAATGCAAACCCCGATCATCTCATCGCAGGCCAACACCCTGGCCCACTGTTCCTCTCTTCTGGTCTAACCACATGTGGGCTGCATGGGGTGTGGGTTGTTTTGACACATGGAGCTGACGTCCTCCCAGAACAGACGTCACATTACGTTCACCAGCAGGTAGTTTTCCTCTTTCTCATTCTCATCAACATAGAGTTTTACAATTATTTATTTATTGTATTTATTATTATTTTTTTTTTGAGATGGAGTCTTGCTCTGTCACCCAAGCTGGAATGCAGTGGCGTGATCTTGGCTCACTGCAACCTCTGCCTCTTGAGTTCCTGCGATTCTCCTTCCTCAGCCTCCTGAGTAGCTGGGATTATAGGTGTGCACCACCATATCCAGCTAATTTTTTTTTTTTTGAGATGGAGTCTAGCTCTGTCGCCCAGGCGTGATCTCAGCTCACTGCAAGCTCCGCCTCCTGGGTTCCGGGCATTTTCCTGCCTCAGCCTCCCCAGTAGATGGGACTACAGGCACCTGCCACCACGCCCAGCTAACTTTTTATATTTTTAGTAGAGACGGGATTTCACCTGTTGGCCAGGATGATCTCGATCTGACCTCATGGTCCACCTGCCTTGGCCTGCCAAAGTGCTGGGATTACAGGCGTGAGCCACTGCACCTGGCCACGCCTGGCTAATTTTTGTATTTTTTTGGTAGAGACAGGATTTCGCTATGTTGGTCAGGCTGGTCTCGATTCACCTGCTCAGCCTCCCAAAAGTGCTGGGATTACAGGCATGAGCCACCGCGCCTGGCCCGAGTCTTACAATTTTTTTAGAAGCCTTACCAGTTTGGTAGCCAGGATGGTGTTGCATTGTTGATTTAGTTTCTTTGATTTGAGTACTATGAGGGTTTAACATTTTCTTTCTTTCCTTTTTTTTTTTCTTTTTATTTGAGACAAACTCTGGCTCCATTGCCCAGGCTGGAGTGCAGTGGTGCAGTATCAGCTCACTGCAGCCTCTGGCTCCCAGGTGTTAATCCAAACTGCACCATTTTGTAAGCCCCCTACCATTTTCCAGACCCAGGATGAAGTGAAACATTCCACAGGGCTTCAGTCTGCCCAAGATCCTGCCCAACATACTGACCACATGGCCGGGAACGTCCTGACCTCCTGACCACACGGCCCGGGAACATCCCAACCACCTGACCACATGGCCGGGAACATCCTGACCACCTGACCACACGGGCCGGGAACGTCCCGACCACCTGACCACACGGCCCGGGAACGTCCCGACCACCTGACCACACGGCCCGGGAACATCCCGACCACCTGACCACACGGCCCAGGAACGTCCTGACCACATGGCTCAAGAACATCCCGACCACCTGACCACACGGCCCGGAACGTCCTGACCACACGGCCCGGGAACGTCCTGACCACCTGTCCACATAGCTGGGATCATCCCGACCACCTGACCACAGGGCCGGGAACATCCTGACCACAGGCCCGGGAACATCCTGACCACACGGCCCGGGAACGTCCTGACCACACGGCCCGGGAACGCCCTGACCACATGGCCCGGAACGTGCTGACCACTCGGCCCGGGAACATCCTGACCACCTGTCCACATAGCTGGGATCATCCCAACCACCTGACCACAGGGCCGGGAATATCCTGACCACACCTTGTTGGTCAAACACCCAAGTGAAGGAACATCCTGATCAGATTCTGCTGGGAACAAGGACCCAACTGCCTCACCACGGGAACGTCTCTCAACATCTTGCTGGCAGCAAGCCCTACTGCCCAGCCCCTCCTGTCCAGGCCTGGAAGCGCCCAGCCTGTAAGCGGTGGTGCGCTCTGGCATTAAGCTGGTCCCCACCTCTGTAGGTTTCTGCAACATACCTGTGTTGCTGTAGAGCCGCCCTCTCTTTCTTTAACCCTCACCTTCCCTTTAAAAAACCTAACACCAGGTTCAAGTCATCCTCCTATCTCAGCCTCCCGAGTAGCTTGGACTACAGGCCCATGCCATTATCCATGGCTCATGTCTGTATTTTATGTAGAGATGGTTTCACCATGTTGCCCAGGCTGGTCTCGAACTCCTGAGCTCAAGTGATCCACCCACCTCGGCCTCCCAAAGTGCTGGGATTACAGGCCTGAGCCACCGCGCCCGGCCTAATTTTTGCATTTTATGTAGAGATGGGGTTTCACCGTGTTGCCCAGGCTGGTCTCGAACTCCTGAGCTCAAGTGATCTGACCACCTTGGCCTCCCAAAGTGCTGCGATTACAGGCATGAGCCACCGCGCCTGGCCTTAACATTTTCTTATACGCTTATTGGCCTTTTTTGTTTCGTCCTTTGGGATTGGCCAGTTAGTGTCCGTTGCACATTTATCTTTGGGGCTGTCACTGATTTTCACAGAGACCTGTGATTTTAACGCTGAGCAGGGGCCTCCCATCTCCACCACACCTGATTTTATTGATTTTTTCTCCCCTTTAATTCTTCACTTCTCTAACTCAAGGCTCAACTGTGGCCTGAAGAGCAGTCTCTCCCCATGCGGAGGCCTTCTCTAGCCTTCTCTAGCCCAGCCTTCTCCAGGCCTTCCCATCAACAGAGGAAACGCCTGCAGGACAGAAACAGGAAATACAGCTTTTCCCTGTAGGGGGCGCTGCTGATGCTTACTTTCCCTTTAAATGTTTCAAAATTCTCTCCAGTGACTGAAATGAAGCTTTGTTTTCATTTTATGATTATTTTTTACAATTAAAGAGATGAATTTAAAAAGACAAAAAAGTAATGTACCCACCACTGTTCATTTCCTGACTGTTCCACCCGCACCTCCAGGTTGCTGCTCCTCCCGCCCTGCGGAACCCCCCCTTCCCCACTTTCCCGCCGCGCCCCTGTCCCTGCCAGGGGCGGTGGTACCTGTAGGCAGTGCTACCTGTAGGCGTACTTGGCCCTCAGCAGCCTCAGAGGGCCCTCGTAGGGAAACATGTCTTCATACTCAATGAGGAGGCCGTTTGCACCTAGCGCACCGAACAGAGGAAAAATCTGGGGGGTAAACAGGGAGAGGTTAGGAAGAAGTGGCTGCTGGAGCACGACATGGCACATCCACAGCGAGGAGACTGTGGGAGTTGCTATTCCTATTTTTCCTGGGAACCTTAAATCCGGAATGTGTACTTTATGTTATGGCAAATGAAACTCCCCGTTCCAGTGACTATTTTGCACAGCAGGGGAGATATGCTATGAAACAGGGCTGCTACTCAACAGGTTAGCGCTGGTGGTTCAGCTTGGGAGGGATGGCTCCGGCCAGCAGGGAGCCAGAGATGCAGCTCTTCACGTACAGGGGCCCAGCAGGGCAGCCAGGCTGAGAGGCACAGGGGACAGGGCAGCCAGGCTGAAGGAGAATGGCAAGGCATGGGGGATGGGGCAGGAGGAGCTGGGGCAGGGGGAGCAGGGCTCTGAAGGGTTGGGGTCAGCACCTGAGGGAGATGAGAGAGAGGTGCAGAACTCATTTGTTCCTGGGCTGTACTCATGGGGTCCCTTCCCCCTCATTCTTCTCCCCACTTCCTTCTCTTTTTTTTTTTTTGAGATGGGGTCTCGCTCTGTCACCCAGGCTGGAGTGCACTGGCGCGATCTCGGCTCACTGCAGCCTCTGCCTCCGGGGTTCAAGTGATTCTCCTGCCTCAGCCTCCCAAGTAGCTGGGACTACAGGCGCCTGCCCCAACGCCCAGCTAATGTTTGTATTTTTAGTACAGACAGGGTTTCACCATGTTGGCCAGGCTGGTCTCGAACTCCTGACCTCAGGTGATCTGCCTGCCTCAGCCTTCCAAAATGTTGGGATTACAGGTGTGAGCCACTGTGCCCAGCCTCTTTTTTTAACAGACGGGGTCTCACTCTGTCACCCAGGCTGGAGTGTGCTGGCTTGATCATGGCTCGCTGCAGCCTCCAACTCCTGGGCTCAAGTGCAGCCTCCAACTCCTGGGCTCAAGTGATCCTCCAGCCTCAGCCTTCCAAGGCGCTGGGACTATAGGTGCACGCTAGCCTCCTGGATGACACACGTGCAGGAGAACCAAGGAGCCCCAGCTGACAGTCGGGATGAACTGCTGGACACAGAAGGCCACACAGACCATCAGATGTTTCTAGATGTTACGGGGCTGTGACCACCTGAGGAGCCTCGGTCAGAAAAGCAGAACCATGCAGCCAACCCACAGAAACACAAGGGGTGATGAATGGGGACCTTAAGTTTGGGATATCTGTCATGCAGCAACAGATAATGGAAACAGGGACTCCAGCTGTTTGTAAGTTGGATCTTCTTTGCCATATTTAATTGTCAGAACGCCTTTTCTTTTTTTTTTTTTTTTTTTGAGATGGAGTTTTGCTCTTGTCCCCTAGGATGGAGTGCGATGGCACAATCTCGGCTCACTGCAACCTCCACCTCCCGGGTTCACGCGATTCTCCTGCCTCAGTCTCCCGAGTAGCTGGGATTACAGGCATCTGCCACCATGCCTGGCTAATTTTTGTATTTTTAGTAGAGATGGGGTTTCACCATGTTATCCAGGCTGGTCTTGAACTCCTGACCTCAGGTGATCTGCCTGCCTCAGCCTCCCAAAGTGCTGGGATTACAGGCATGAGCCACTGCACCCAGCCCAAATCAGAAAGGCTTTTCATCAGCTGTGTGTAAGTTTAGTCTTCTTTGCCATATTCAATTGTCAGAATGCCTTTTCATCTCTCCGTGTTTGCTTTTTTCTTTTCTGTCATCTGTTTCCAAATACTGCACTTTCCATGGTATCTACTCACTTTTACACTTCTCATAGTTTAGTCTTCATTTAAAAAATGTTTTTTCTTTAGAATTCATTTCTGAGCTCCACAGGCAATTTTTTACACCCTCCTTTTGTCTAGTTACATTTCTGGGCTTGTCTCTTTTTTTTTTTTAGACCGAGTCTTGCTCTATCGCCCAGGCTGGAGTGCAGTGGTGCAACCTCGGCTCACTGCAGCCTCTACCACCTAGGTTCAGGCGATTCTCGTGCCTCAGCCTCCCAAGTAGGTGGGATTACAGGCGCCTGCCACCACGCCTGGCTAATTTTTGTATTTTTAGTAGAGACGGGGCTTCACATGTTGGCCAGGCTGGTCTCAAATTCCTGACCTCAAGTGATCCACTTGCCTTGGCCTCCCAAAGTGCTGGGATGACAGTGAGCCACTGAGCCTGGCCTGGGCTTTTCTATTTCTGATTTATGCTGTTCTTTCACAGCTTCTGTCATCTTCTGAGTATCTTTTATCTCATTATGAAATATTATGGAACAGTGTTTCCTGCTGGGTGGGCTTGTGTGTCTGGAGTACTGCTGCAATGCTATTCAGATCATCTTTTTTCTTTTTTTGTCAAGACGGAGTCTGACTCTTGTCACCCAGGCTAGAGCACAGTGGCATAATCTCGGCTCACTGCAACCTCCACCTCCCAGGTTCAAGCGATTCTCCTGCCTCAGCCTCCCGAGCAGCTGGGACTACAGGCGCCCACCACCACATGGGGCTAATTTTTTGTATTTTTAGTAGCAACAGGGTTTCACTGTGTTAGCCAGGATGGTCTTGATCTCCTGACCTTGTGATCCACCCTCCTTAGCCTCCCAAAGTGCTGTGATTACGGGCGTGAACCACCGTGCCCAGTCTTCCTTTTTCTTACCTATCTTTGTATGATGTTAACACTCTTTCCTGCTTTTTCTTTTTTTTTCCTTCTTTTTTTGAGATGGTATCTTGCTCTGTCACCTCGGTTGGAGTGCAGTGGCGCAATCTCGGCTCACTGCAACCTCTGCCTCCTGAGTTCAAGCAATTCTACTGCCTCAGACTCCCAAGTAGCTGGGACTACAGACATGTGTCACCATGCCTCGTTAATTTTTGTATTCTTAGTAGAGATGGGGTTTCTCCATGTTTCCCAGGCTGGTCACAAGCTCCTGACCTCAGGTGATCTGTCTGTCTTGGCCTCCCAAAGTGCCTGGATTACAGACGTGAGCCACCATGGCCAGCCTGTTGCTCATTTTTAAGAACAGGCTCTTGTGTTTGCAATGCTGACAGGCCAGCCTCAAGGCCCCCTCCTCTACTGCTGCCATGCGGTATTGGAAACTGCAGGCTCTGTGTAGCTACTGCTGCAGCATTTTTTGACTTCCGCCTCTTCTGGATGCCTTTCCCCAGGACCTGAGCATTCCCCTTTCCCTTCGCTGTTCCTGCCCAGTTCAATGTGGATTCTTTCCCCGTTTTGTCCTTAGCAGGGGGTGCTGTTCCTCTGGAAGGAAGTTTCATTACGTACTTCTGAGAACTTTGCAGCCTCGGGCCTCCCCTACACCCTCCTGAAAGTTTCGTTAGGTATTTCTGAGAGTCTTGCAGCCTCGGCCTCCCCTGCACCCTCCTTTAGGTTTCTTTGCACTCAACCTCAGACGGGAGCCATTAAAACTCTGTCCCACTTCTCCCTATGGGAGACCTTTATTTACTTTTGAGGCTATTTTCTGGGTCCTCTGGTCTTAGCACTGTCGGAGTTTCCCTCTTTCCTCCGTTACCTCCTGCTTGGCCGCTAACCCCATACAGGTGTTATTCTGTCTGTGGTTTGGCCCCACCCACTTGTAGTTTGGGATCTGTGGGGACACCCTGATACCTCGTTTTGTTGAAGAGTGTCTTTGTTTTCTAGGGCTGCTGTAATAAATGACCATAAACTGGGTGGCTTGGCCGGGCACGGTGGCTCACGCCTATAACCCCAGCACTTTGGGAAGCTGAGGTGGGTGGATCATGAGGTCAGCAGTTAGAGACCAGCCTGGCCAACATGGTGAAACCCCCTCTACTAAAATTACAAAAATTAGCCAGGCACGGTGGCGGGTGCCTGTAACCCCAGCTACTCCAGAGGCTGAGGCAGGAGAATTGCTTGAACCCGGGAGGTGGAGGTTGCAGTAAGCCGAGACTGCACCGTTGTACTCCAGCCTGGGCAACAGAGCGAGACTCCCTCTCAAAACAAAACCAAAAACCAACTGGGTGGTTTTTGACAACAGAAACTTATTCTATCACAGTTCTGAAGACCCTAAGTCCAAAATCGAGGTGTCAGCACACCCAGCTCTCCCTGAAGGCTGCAGAGGAGGACCATTCCTTGCTTCTCAATAGCTTCTGGTGATCGCCAGCTATCCTTGGCATCTCGGGGTTCATGGCGCATCATGACCTTCTTGGCTGCTGGCACCGTGGGGCGTCCTCCTGGGTCTTCACACTGCCTTCCCGCCATGTGTGTCTCAGGTTCTAAATTTCCCGCTCCTCGTAAGGATGCCAATCACTGGATTAGGGTTCACCATATTCTAGTACAACTTCATCTTATTTTGATTACATCTGCAAAGATCCTAGTCCCAAATAAAAGTCTCATTCACAGGTCCCAGGGGTTAAGACTTGAACATATCTTTTTGGAAAGACACACTTCCACCCACAAGAAAGAAGCTGTGAGTTTCTTTTGTCCTCTTTTTTTTTTTT
>NC_045449.1:76264959-76272327 GCF_002776525.5 Piliocolobus tephrosceles | reverse complement strand
TTTTTTGAGACGGAGTCTCGTTCTGTCGCCCAGGCTGGAATGCTGTGGCCGGATCTCAGCTCACTGCAAGCTCTGCCTCCTGGGTTCACGCCATTCTCCTGTCTCAGCCTCCCGAGTAGCTGGGACTACAGGGGCCTGCCACCTCGCCCGGCTAGTTTTTTGTATTTTTTAGTAGAGACGGGGTTTCACCGTGTTAGCCAGGATGGTCTCGATCTCCTGACCTCGTGATCCACCCGTCTCGGCCTCCCAGAGTGCTGGGATTACAGGCTTGAGCCACCGCGCCCGGCCTGTCCTCTTGTTTTTTTTTTGTCATCCTGGTTGTTCTGTTTTCGTGAGAGGCTATGGGGGAAATTCAAAATCAACGCTGCTGCCACCATCTTCCTCCACCAAGAACCTTGCGGTTGTGTTCTAGGCACCCATTTCCACAGAACACTGCCCAAAACTTTAAAGAATGAAGACAAGGCAAAAAGTGATGCTCTAGAGATAAAAGGGAGTCCTTACCTCTGAGAGGTATGAGACCTTTGGTGGAGCTCCTTTAAGGTCTAAATGAACTAATCTCATCTTAAATGGCGTGGAACCTGACATTTCAATATTTTCTGTGAACTCCTATGGGGAAGTCTCCTCGGGGACTTCTTCCTAGTGGAGAAAATCAAGAGTTATCAACAGGGGCAGAAGCTTCTCCCTTTGCCTTTCCCCTTATACTTTCAGTTTCAGTTCTGATACTAGCCAGTTTTGACTAACTTGGAGGAAATTCATTTTGCTAACATGAAAATGAACCAGAAGTCTTCCTCCATGTTAAGATATAGAAACCTCTGCTATGTGTGATTTGCTGCTAAAACAAAAGAGCACTCAGCCTGTGGAGTAGCTGGGGTTACAGGTGCCGGCCACCATGCCTGGCTAATTTTTGTATTTTTAGTAGAGACGGGGTTTCACCATGTTGGCCAGACTAGTCTCAAACTGCTGACCTCATGATCCACCTGCCTCAGCCTCCCAAAGTGCTGGGATTACAGGCGTGAGCCACCGTGCCTGGCCAAGCCACCCAGTTTGTTTATAAGATGGTTATGATCTATAACAACACAATTAACTGCAAAACAACTTCGTTTTAAAGACCTTATTAAACTAGATGTACTATGCTAGTGAAAAGTCGGGCAGAAGCCTCTAAACATTTTCTTATTAAGCCATACAATATGGTGCTTCTGTAGGAAATTTATCCTAATTTTAGGTAATATTAAAACTAATTTGTATTTCTAGAGCTCAGATCAGCTTGATTATAAAGAGGAAGAAACTGCAAAACTGACTCCAGGTCGGAGAAAACTGTCTAGGATTTAAGGTAAGCTAATAATTTTTAAAAAGCCCCGAAGTGTATCAGAGCTGACCGTAGTATTATATTGAATAAAAGCGGCATCCAAAGGATAATGAGGCAGCTGGGGAAGGGTAAAACTTATTTATTTATTTATTTATTTATTTTTCCTATCTACTATGAAAGCACAAAGGATTGGGTGAGAAGAGGAAAGGAAATCTTTGCATGTGAGACAGATTCAGTTCAATAATCCAGCCCCTGGTTCCGTGCAAGGGTTCGGAGGTTTCCGACCCTAAGGACTCAGTAACACAACAGGGCAGGCCAGTGGTGCACACGGACACTACGCATTTTCAGTTTTGCATACGACCAGTTACCCACAATATTCACCCACAGGCTCGGTGTCGCTGCGGGACAGCCACCTGGGAGGCGCCGCTCGGGAGCCCGGCCGTCCCTCTCCAGGTACAGGCACGGGGGGAAACGCTTCCAGTCGGCAGCCGCCCGGCCGAGCGCGCGGAGCCAGAGCCGCACCCGCACCTCACCTGCGCCGCCGCGGTCCCGCGAGGTCCGGGGGTGCAACCAGGCGGACCTCGCCCCCGCGGCCGCCGCCTCCGCTCTGAGCCCCGCCCAGATCGGCCGCCGATTGCTCGGGCCTGGCCGCCAGCCCAGGGGCCGATGGCCGAGCGCGTCGCTCCCGCGTCCCTGCGCCGCGCCCGCCTCGCGCTCCCTGTCACGGCGTCCGTCCCCGGGCCTGGCGCCCGCGTCCGGCTCGGCTCTGCGGCGGCCTGGCCCGATGGCGCCTCAGCGGAGGGCCGCAACCAAGGCGGCCGAGGGCAACGGAGCGGCCGAGCGCCGGAACCGGAGCAGGTAGCCGCGAGGAAGGGAAGGGCGCGCGCTGCAGCGGCTGACTGGGCCCTGGAGTGGGCGGGACGGGGTCTGACGGGGCGGGGCCTGGCCCGACGGGTGGGTGGGGGTGGGGCAAATGGGGCGTGGTCTGCCGCGGAGGGGCGGGGCCTACCGCATCCCATGCTGGGAGCAGGGCAGGTGCGGGCGGCAGCCGCGGTGGCCGACAGTGGAAGCCCACTAACCCCAGAGGGGCATGAGAAAGAGAGGGGCGCTTTGCTTCCAGCCTAATGAGCTGCTGCTGCTGCTGCTCCTGGAACTTGCCGTTTGGTTGTCGCTGTCGCGTGGAGTAACCCACCCAGCAGCCTGGAAAGTCCGCCTGAGCCGGGAGCGTGCCTCCGTCTTCACTTTTAAACCACAAAGACTGCTTTCCCCGTGGACTTCTAGAGGATCGGGTGCCATGGAGGAATGGCTTAGTTTTAGGATTTTAAAATGTTACATGTGATCATTGGTTTGCAGGTATTAGTGAAGGATCTTCTAGCGTGCAGAATACAGCTTCTTGCTTGCTTGATATTAATATTTTGCTGTTTTCGAGAGTGCCCAATTCCCCTCTATTGACGAGTTGCACACTGAAGCTGTCAGTTAAGGAATATCAGGAGGACACCTCAGGTTTGGATAGCTACAATAACTCTTAAACCTCATAGTTTGTTCTTGAGATTTTTATCCCCTCTTCATCTCAGCTGCTTTTGGAGTCTACTAGATAGGATATTGTAGCAGAACCAGCCGCAGACAAAACTCAGACACCGGATTAAAGAAGGAAGAGGTTTTTTATTCGGCCGGGAGCGTCGGCAGACTCGCGTCTTAAGAGCCGAGCTCCCCGAAAAAGAAATACTTGGCCTTTTTAAAGGCTTACAACTTTAAGGGGTCCACGTGAAAGGGTCGTGATAAATCGAGCAAGCGTGGGAAACGTGACTGGGGGCTACATGCATCAGCTAACAGAACATAAAGTTTTACAATGCTTTTTTCTTACTGTGTCTAGAATTTACAGATAACACAAGTAGTTTAGGCCAGGGGTTGATGTTATTATTATTACTTTGTTTAACTCCTAGGACCGGGTGGTGGTGCCAAGGTTGTCTGGCTATTTATCTTACTTTTGTTTCTTTCTCTTTTTCCTCCTGTCTTGTGAACTAGGCAAGGTGGGGGGAGGAGGGCAGCAGGAGTAGTAGTGGTCTCCTTCCTTAATACTAAATGCCTTATGCTAGTTCACAGCTATAATTTTTTTTTTCTTTTTCTTTTTCTTTTTTTTTTTTTTTTTGAGAAAGAGTCTGGCTCTGTTGCCCAGGCTGGAGTGCAGAGGCACAATCATGGCTCACTGCAACCTCCATCTCCCAGATTCAAGAGATTCTCCTGCCTCAGCCTCCCAGGTAGCTGGGATTTCAGGCGCCTGCCACCACCCCCGGCTAATTTTTGTATTTTTAGTAGAGACGGGGTTTCACCATGTTGGCCAGGCTGGTCTCGAACTCCCAACCTCAAGCAATCCACCTCGGCCTCCCAAAGTGCTGGGATTACAGGCATGAGCCACTGCACCTGGCCACAGCTATAATTTTTTTTAAAGCCAGTCAAGTTTAGCAGTGGGAGGTTGTATACCAACGTTGGTGACACTAAGGTTATTAAGTTCTGGGAACCCACTACTATCAGACTAGCATGCAGCTATAATTTTATTAAGCATAAATGAATGACCTAGCAATGATTTATAAGTATTCTACCTTTTCCCAAAAACCAAATCTCTCCAAAAGAATATTTCAAGTATAAACATACACCTACCTATTTTCTTTAATAATAATATCAGAAGTTATTTAATACATTTAAAAAATTTCCAGTTCACTTGTACATTTTCTGAAATACTCAGTAACAGTTTTTGTCAGCACTGAATGGTTAATATAGAAATATAGACTTTTTATTTAGTTATGTAGAAATATATAACTTTTTAGGCTGGGCGTGGTGGCTCTTGCTTGTAATTGCAGCACCTTGGGAGGCTGAGGCGGTCAGATTACTTGAGGTCAGGAGTTCGAGATCAGCCTGACCAACATGGTGAAACCCTGTCTCTACTACTAAAAATACAAAAAAAAAGCTGTGCGTGGTAGTGCACACCTATAATCCCAGCTACTTAGGAGGCTGAGGCAGGAGAATTGCTTGAGCCTGGGAGGCGGAGGTTGCAGTGAGCCAAGATGGTGCCATTGCACTGCAACCTGGGTAACAAGAGTGAAACTCTGTCTCAAAAAAATGAAAAAATAAAAATAAATAAATAAAAGAAATATTGTCCTAATATACCTTAAATTAGCCTTTATTCAAGTTTTGGAAATACATATGTCCAAAGCCCTTCTCTTCTCAGCGGTGGGACAGACACAACACCTGCTCCTTGGAGCAGACGTGAAGCTTATTTTACAGGAGGGGAGTGAGCGTGGCCCTGATGGAATACCTGAGCTGTGGGGGGCTCACCTCTGCCCTACTCTGGAAACAGCCTTCCTCCAGTGGCCCCCGTCCTTAGGGTTCACCCTTGCGTGGAGGCCCCCATCACTACCAGCCTGTCCTAGAACAGCTGCATCACAGGGCACCCCATCCTGTCCCATTTTGCTAAGCAAACCCTTTTAAACATCCTTATTTTGTTGTGAAACGTCTCACATTAAAGTGGCATTTATTTATTTATTTAGATGGAGTTTTGCTCTCATTGTCCAGGCTGGAGTGCAATGGAACAATCTTGGGTCACTGCAACCTCTGCCTCCCGCGTTCAAATGATTCTCCTGCTTCAGCCTCCCGAGTCGCTGTGTCTACAGGCATGTTCCACCATGCCTGGTTAATTTTTTTTTTTTTTTTTGTATTTAGTAGAGACAGGGTTTCACCATGTTGGTCAGGCTGGTCTTGAACTTCTGACCTCAGGTGATCTGCCCACCTCGGCCTCCCAAAGTGCTGGGATTACAGGCATGAGCCACTGCGCCCGCCTCAAGTGGCCTTTATAAGGAGCATGTCTGGCCTTTTTTTTTTTCTTCTGCTTAAAACCCAGGGGTCTCTATTGCAGTGTTTCTCAAACTCCCTGGCTCAGGAGGCAGCTAGTGTGTATTGGAGACCCCTGAAGGGAAAGGGAGGGAAGAGTCCGTGTCTCCTGAGTGGACAGCGCTGGCCCCAGGCAGGAAGCCCTCGTTTCAGGGGTGAGGTGTGAGTGAAGGCCGGGTCATGGTGCATGCACTTTGATGATTGGGGAGCGTTTTCTCTGGCCTCACTCTGCATTTGGGTGACGTGGCCTGTTTTCTGTTCTCAGCACCAAGAAGGACCGAGCCCCGTGGGAGGTGCAGAGGCTTTGGCAGAGGCCGTGGCTAAGGACTGCGGGCCTGGGGGCCGGCGTTGTGCTCACCGCACTTCTGCTCTGGAGCAGCTTAGGGGCCGAAGACGGGGTCTCAGAGGTCCTGGCCCGCCGTGGTGAGGTCGTGGCGGGGAGATTCATCGAGGTGCCCTGCTCTGAGGACTACGACAGTCACCGCAGGTTTGAAGGTACAGTGCCACAGGCTCTGCGGTAGTTCAGGAAAGTAACGCATTAAAATGAGACTCAATGTGGTTAAAGGACATTGGCTGAGACGAAGGGGTGGGAATTGGGTTGGATGTGATATGCTTGGGGGGAGACGACCTCTCCCCTCCTGCAGGCTGGCTAGTCCACACCTGGCTGGGAGTGCAGGTGTTTTGGGCCCTGCCCATCACTGCCCGGCCACGGTCAATGTTTTAGTAAGCTGTGCAGTCCAGTGGAGGAGATGGTTTGCCTTAGAAAGATAGGGATGAGAAAGTCAAAACCAGAAAGGTTTTTTGACTGGAGAATGTGGTACAGTCGGAGAATGTTGGGGAAAATGTAACAAGGAACAACCGGCAACCCTTCTGTTGTCCTGTGCCCCAGCTCCTCTCCCCTGCTCCTGTTCTGCCTGGGCCTGATATGGGGGTGGTGGTGGTTCCAGGGCAGCCCAGAGCCTGGAGCAGCGCTGCGGTTGGCAGGGCCAGGGTTCAGCACCCTGGAGAGCGCATGGCCCCGGAGCAGGGCTGACCGGCCGGCCACTGCAGACCCCGCTGCCTGTAGGCCTCCTGTCACTTCTGTTTTCTTGAGCATTCCATGCCATCTGGATGTTTTAAAAATCTTAATTTTAAAAATCCAAGATGCGCGACTGGGTTTTTGAGGCAGAATTTAGGTTTTAAAAAATTCAATTCAATGCTTTGCACTTGAACCAAGAAAAGATTGCCAAGTTCTTCCACAAAGGGGCGCCGTTGTCACGCACGTGAACGTGGTCCCAGCTGCGCCGCAGGGAGGGACGGGACCGCCTCGGGGTCAGGAAAATGAACGTGTTTCTGTTGTGGGTTGTTGTGGGTGCTCTCTCTTTCTTAGCAGTTCTGTCTTTAACATCCCAGTTTTGCAAAACTCTTTTTTGAATACTAGCACCAAGCAGAATTTTTTTTGCGATCATTAATAATTTATCGACATTAAAAATAGTTGGAATGGCCTGGAGCAGTGGCTCATCCTCAATCCCAGCACATTGGGAGGCCCAGGCAGGAGGATCGCTTGAGGCCAGGAGTTCAAGACCAGACTGGGAAACACAGTGAAACCCCATCTCTACAAAATAAAAAATGAGCCAGGTGCGGTGGTGCACGCCTGTACCCCCAGCTCAGGAGGCAGAGGTGGGAGAATCACTTGAACCCAGGAGGTTGGGAGGTCGAGAGGTCGGGGCTGCAGTGAACCTAGAGTGCACCACTGCACTCCGGCCTGGGTGACAGAGCGAGATCCTGACCCCTGCCAAAAAAGAAAAATGTTGGAATGAGGGAGGGGGATGGGAAGTCCATGTTTAATGGGTTTGGGATTTCACCTGGAGGCGGAAAAGTTCTGGAGGTCAATTGTGCCTGATGCCACCACACTGCACACTTTTTAAAAAGCTTGGTTAAAATGGTAAATTCTGTGTTGTATGTATTTTACAATAAAACAAATGGTTTGATGTATTTTCTTTTTCTTTCTTTCTTTCTTTCTTTCTTTTTTTTTTTTTTTGAGACGGAGTCTCGCTCTGTCGCCCAGGCTGGAGTGCAGTGGCCGGTTCTCAGCTCACTGCAAGCTCCGCCTCCCGGGTTCCCGCCATTCTCCTGCCTCAGCCTCCCGAGTAGCTGGGACTACATTAGCTGGGACTACAGGGGCCTGCCACCTCGCC
>NC_045449.1:76262070-76264859 GCF_002776525.5 Piliocolobus tephrosceles | reverse complement strand
CTCACTCTGTTGCCCAGGCTGGAGTGCAGTGGCGTGGTCTTGGCTCACTGCATCCTCCGCTAATCCTCTTGGGTTCAAGTGATTCTCCTGCCTCAGCCCCCTGAGTAGCTGGGACTATAGGCGCCTGCCACCATGTCTGGCTAATTTTTGTAACTTTAGTAGAAACGGGGTTTCACCCATGTTGCCCAGGCCAATCTCGAACTCCTGACCTCAGGTGATCCACCCGCCTCGGCCTCCCAAGGCGCTGGGGTTACAGGCATGAGCCACTGCCCCGGCCTCTAATTTTCATTATTATTGTTTTTTAACTCATGAAGTACTTGGAAATTTAAAAAATTTCTAAATGCATGAGATTTTTGGTCATTTTTTACAACTTTGTGAGTATTTCTCCTGACCCACGCTCATGTGCACAAATTCTCGTCACCAGTTTCTGTTCCCTTCACCCAGCAGTTATGGAAAGGTGCATCAGAATCTCCAGAGTGTGAACCCAGCAGTATCTCTGCTTTGGCTGCCATATGTGTCGTGGGGCATTGTTGTCTGCTGTTTGCTGTCCCTTCCCCTTCCTGTCGAGTCGCTCCTGTGCCACAGGGGACCCTCTCTTCCCTCTAGTGATTCTCGTTGCTAGTACAGAGGCTGCGCCACAGGCCTGTGTGGCTCTCATTGCATTTGCCGTTTGCTTTCCGCTTTCCTGTGTCCTCATGTTTAGTGGGGGAAACCTTATAAAAAAGCATAAAATGACTTTCTGTTTTTGAAATAAAACGCCTATGTCCATTAGATCATTTAACCACATGTAACTACAGCCCCCCTTCCCTGATATTCAGCCAAGTGGAGCTTTGTTTATCTCCTGGAACAAGGTCATCACGGTGCCATGTGATGCCTGGGTCCAAGCCCCTGATGCTGGCGCTCAGCACTCAGTGTGAGGCTTTTATTCCCATGGTCCCGAGGGGGAGGCCTCACATCCAGGCTCAGGGTTGGCTTTCTAGGCAGGACGCAGGGAGAGGGAGGAAAAGCAAATTGTGGAGTCCCGGTTGGCCCCATGTCCTGGTGCTTGTGGCTGCCGTCTCGTAGTCAGGCATGGCCTGTGGCCTGCCCAGCGCACAAAGCCAGCTGCACTTCGTACCAAACCACAGGGGCGGATCGCTGGGCCCCTCTCTGACACTCTGCTGTACCTTGTGCATCTAGGCGATGCTGCCTCAACCACCCTGTCCCTGTCCCAACGACCCTGCCCCTGCCCCGACCACCCTGCCCCAAACACCCTAACCCTGCCTGACCACCCTGCCCCATCCACCCTGCCCCTGCACCAATGACCCTGACTCTTTCCTGTCCACTCTGATCCTGCCCCAATGACCCTGCCCCTGCCCCAAATGACCCTGTCTCTGCCCCTGCCCTGGCAACCCTGCTCCTGCCCCGACCATCTTGCTCCTGTCCCAACGACCCTGCCCCTGTCCCTGCCCCTGACCACCCTGACCCCCATTTGAGCTGCTGCTTCCTCTTCCCTCTCAGCCTCCGCAGGTCACCGAGGTACGGGGAGAGACAGGGGAAGTGGGGGAACAGTTCCCTGTGCCCTGGGGAAGGACTGGGACCAGACCCACAAGCTCTGCTCTGGTGGTCTCAGGAGGGTTTTCCGCTCTGGTGGTCTCAGGAGGGTTTTCTGACGGTGCCTGTGGGTGTCTGGACCTGCAGTCAGTGATGGTTCAGGAATGCTGTCGACGCCGTGTCTGGGGCTTCTGTGGCTTTCCCAAGGTTTGGGGCAGCAACTGGTGCTTCTGGATTAAATCTCCAGTTGGAGCCACTGGAAGCGAAGGACGCCCAGTGAGACATGAACTCCAGACGCACTGCACAAAGCGCATGCACTCTGGAGAGCTGCGGTTGTGTGTCTGAAATTCACATTTGACCAGGCGTATTAGCCAGCTCTGGCCCCGATCCCCTGGAAGGGCATGCACCGGTGGCCTTGGAAACTGCGTCTCACCCTGGCTGTCCCCTCCCAGGCTGCACCCCCAGGAAATGCGGCAGAGGTGTCACCGATGTCGTCATCACCAGGGAGGAAGCGGAGCAGATTCGCAGGTAACCGCCCGTCCCTGAGCACGGTGGGATTTAAACAAACACACGCAGAGTGGGGCCAGGGTGGGAAGCAGAGCATTATTAGTAATAAAGTGGTTTTAAAGATTTTATTGCTGGGCTCGGTGGCTCATGCCTGTAATCCTGGCACTTTGGGAGACGGAGGCGGGTGGATTGCCTAAGTTCAGGAGTTCGAGACCAGCCCGGGCAACACGGTGAAATCCTGTCTCTACTAAAATACAAAAAATTAGCTGGGCGTGGTGGCGAGCACCTGTAGTTCCAGCTACCTGGGAGGCTGAGGCAGGAGAATTGCTGGAACCCAGGATGCAGAGGTTGCAGTGAGCCGAGATCGCACCACTGCACTCCACCCTGGGCGACAGAGCAAGACTCCATCTCAAAAAAAAAAAAAAAAAAAAAGATTATATTATAATTTTATAAGAATTTCTGGGCTGGGCGCAGTGGCTCATGCCTGTAATCCTAGCACTTGGGGAGACCAAGGCGGGTGGATTGCCTGAGCTCAGGAGTTTGAGACCAGCCTGGGCTCATGGCCAAACCCCGTCTCTACTAAAATACAAAAAATTAGCCGGGTGTGATGGCACGCATTTGTAATCCCAGCTACTCAGGAGGCTGAGACAGGAGAATCGCTTGAACCTGGGAGTTGGAGGTTGCAGTGAGCCGAGATCGTGCCATTGCACTCCAGCCTGGGTAATAGAGTGAGACTCTGTCTCAAAAAA
>NC_045449.1:76240250-76261970 GCF_002776525.5 Piliocolobus tephrosceles | reverse complement strand
AAAAAAAAAAAAAAAAAAAAAAAAAAAAAAAGAATTATGTGCTTTCAAGGGCCAAGCTCATATTTTCCGATTTCAGAAGAGGAGACCATGGCCCTCAGCGAAACAGTAGCTGAGAGAGTACCTGGAGGCCCGGGCTCCTCTGCAGGGGTCGTGGCCACCTCTGGGGGCTGCTGCTGAGTGCCCCATGCTCCCCACGGAGCCTCCAGGACACTGCCCAATGACCACTCAGTGTCTGCCCTGAAACTGCCTCCAAGGAGCCCTTCAGCCCACCTGGCTGTGACTTGTGGCAGCACAGGACGTCACTCAGAGGCCACTGGTGCTGGACTTTTCTTACTGAGATCTTAAAAGAAAGTTTTGATTTTCCAACCACTTGTTGAGATGCTAAGCATGTGCAGCCCTGGGCCACGTGCCCCGCCCTGAGATTCTCCCCGGGGAGCCTGCCCCCGAGGATGCTGCCTAGCTCCACGGGGGGTTACTGTGTCTCACTGAGGCACCGGCGTGTCCCCGCTTGGTGTCCACAGGCGGCTCCCAGCACCTGTGGCAGCTCGGGGCGGTCCTCTCTGGTCCAGCACAGCTGGTGCGTACGTATCTTTCTCCCACCATGGGCAGGGCCTCTATCTCCTGAGCTGGTGAATCTCAAAGCTTCCCCCGCCTGCCTGAGGTCCCAGGAGAGATGGGGAGCAGCGGGCCCTCCCCTAGATGCTCCCAAGGCTCCTTAGCTTGGCCCAGGTGGCTTTTGATGTTGAAGATGAGCGATTAAGCCCGGCCATTCATGTCCTCCCTCCCTCCCTCCTTCCATCTCTCTCTCTCTCTCTCTTTCTTGACTGAGTCTTGCTTTGTTGTCCAGGCTGGAGTGCAGTGGCATGATCGTGGCTCACTGCAACCTCTGCCTCCTGGGTTCAAGCGATTCTCCTGGCTCAGCCTCCAGAGTAGCTGGAATTACAGGCACCTGGCATCATAACCAGCTAATTTTTGTATTTTTAGTTGAGACGGGGTTTCACCATGTTGGCCAGGCTGGTCTCGAACTCCTGACCTCATGATCTACCCGCCTGGGCCTCCCAAAGTGCTGAAGTCCAGTCGTTTCTAAGCTGAGTCAAATATTGACAAGACAGCAATGGCAGTATTGTCGCTTATGCACTGAACTTTGAAAGTTGAGTCGTTTGGTCTAAACATTTGTTTACATCATAAACATGAAACTCGCAGGACCCACTAAGATTGCATTAATTGTGCTGATTGACGTTTTGCCTAGATGATACATTATAGACAATTCCAGTAACTAAATTCTGAATTATTTTCTCCCTGCAGCATAGCTGAGAAGGGGCTCTCCCTGGGAGGATCTGACGGAGGGGTGAGTTGAATGTAGTTCCTGCCCCCTTTATTTCACCCTTTAACTTTGCTCTCACTTGGATGGGAAGGGGAAGGCACAGACGTGCAGGGTTCCCTGCACGCCCCCAAATGTGGGTGGGGCCTGCCGTGGTGTTTCTCAGCACCTGCCACAGCAGCCGCGCCTGACTGAAATCTGTGCAGCGGACCCTCGTTGGGGAGAGTGTGTCCTTAGATGTGCGTGGCCATCTCTTCATGGCATGTCACAGCCTGCCTGGCTCCAGTTCACGGTGGGGGAGTAGAGGGGGCTGGAAGCAGGGAGCCGGCAAGGGAGAGGGGTGGGAGCCCAGTGAGGAGATGGCTGTGTGCCCTGGACGCAGGAGAGCCCGTGGAGCTGCCGGGAAACAGCAGAGCCTCCGTGGGACAGACATGCTGCAACGCATCCTGCAACCTCCGAACTGGATGCCTCCATGGACGCCCTGTGGGGCTGTCGTCCCCTGTGTGACGCTGCAGGGTGTCGGCTGATGGCCTCGGAGAATGTGTTCACCTGGGGCCCGTGGACATGATCTGATTTGTAAAAGGGACCTTTGCAGATGTAATTAACTTGAGGATCTCAAGATGAGATCATCCCGGATTTAGGGTCCTAAATCCAATGGCAAGTGCCCATAGGAGACAGAGGCAGGGGGAGATGTGAGAGGGAGGAGGAAAAGGTCCTGTGAAGACGGAAGCAGAGATGGGAGTGGTGCGGCTGTGGGAAGAGGCGGGCGGGACCTCCCCTGGAGCCCTGGGAGGGAGCAGGACCCTGCCCACACCTCGATTTTGGACTTCTGGGCTCCAGAACTGTGAGAGAATAAACTCATGTTGTTGTAAAGCCCTGGTTTGTGTTACCGCAGCCACAGGGATCACGGAGTCACCACCCGCCATGGCCTCACCCTCCTGACGGGCAGTGACTGGGAGTCAGTCCCCAGTGCAGCTGGTGTTAGCACAAATTCCCATGCGGTTTCCTCAGGGTTATCTTCTTGCTTGGTGTGTGGGATTGTCTGAAGATCTGTTTCTCTCTGTGTATTTGGTGATCGCTTTGAATTACAATCACTGAATAGACCTGAGTCTTTCTGCATCTTTGAAACTTCTAAGAAAATTATAGACTCTTCAAGAATTTCAAAGTATTTCTATGATGGTCTGTGTGACTTTTTTCTGCCAACTCTTTTCTCTTGGGTTCTGAAAATTAAGTTCTTTTTTTTTTTTTTTTGAGATGGAGTCTCACTCTGTCACCCTGGCTGGAGTGCAGTGGGGCAATCTCCGCTCACTGCAACCTCTGACTCCTGGGTTCAAGCGATTCTCCTGCCTCAGCCTCCTGAGTAGCTGGGATTACAAGCACGTGCCACGATACCCAGCTAATTTTTGCATTTTAAGTAGAGACGAGGTTTCACCATTTTAGGCTGGTCTCGAACTCCAGACCTCAGGTGACCCACCTGCCTTGGTCCCCCAGAGTGCTGGGATTACAGGTGTGAGCCGCCATACCCTGCCTGAGTGCCTTGTTTTATTTCAGTTTGGTTTGGTTCAGTTCGGGGGCTATCTGTTACAGTTCTGCGAGTGGGTGGGTTTGTGTTTCACCACTTCCTCCACGTTCACATGGGAAGTTGTCCTGCACAGAGCTGGCTGGGCCGCTGCGTTGGGTTCAGTTACCGTTCAACAGGCCCACGCTAGGTTGGTGCCTCAGGACCAGCAGCCATGACGATGAGGAAGGGGCAGCAGTGGGGCTCCTCTGGGGTCACAGGTGGGGTGACTGACATGGGCTGGAAGCCTCTTCCTCCGAGGATGTGGGGAAGGACTAAGAGGTGGATGGTCGGGCAAGAAACACTTCAGTGCCTTACAAAGTGATGACTCCGGCCCGGCATGGTCCGTGCTGTGGTGCCAGCCACCCAGGAGGCCAAGGTGGGAACACCGCTGTGAGGCGTTTACTCGAGAGAAGTCAACACTTGCCTACAGGGACACGTGATTGTGACTGGCATGGAGCTGCACGGAGACGGCGCCAGACTGAAAACAGCCCACACATGCCACCATGCCCGTCCCCTGGTTTTTATTCTTTAGGTCACAGGGAACAAAAGTGTTTGGTCCCGGAATATTTTTGTTTTTTTGTTTTTTTTTTTTGAGATGGAGTTTCACTGTTGTAGCCCAGGCTGGAGTGCAATGGTGCGATCTTGGCTTGCTGCAACCTCTGCCTCCCAGATTCAAGCGATTCTCCTGCCTCAGCCTCCCAAGTAGCTGGGATTACAGCTACTTGGGAGGCTGTCTCTGTAGCTTTCCCAGTTACAGCTGGGATTACAGCCCGCCACCACGCCTGGTTAATTTTGTGTTTTTAGTAGAGATGGGGTTTCACCATGTTAGCCAGGCTGGTTTTGAACTCCTGGCCTCTAGCAATCCACCTGACTCAGCCTCCCAAAGTGCTGAGATTACAGGTGTGAGCCGCTGCACCTGGCAGGTCTGGGAGGATTTTAAGAAAGTCCTGGGTTGAGACTGGGTGCAGTGGCTCATGCCTGTAATCCCAGTACTTTGGGACACTGTGGTGGGAGGATCACTTGAGCCCAGGAGTTTGACAACAGTCTGGGTAATATAGTGAGACCCTATCTCTACTGAAAAAAGAAAAATTAGCCGGGTGTGGTGGCGAGCGCCTTTAGTTCCAGTTACTTGGGAGGCTGAGGGTAGGAGGATTGCTTGGCCTGGAGCCTGGAATATCGAGGCTGCAATGAGCTGAGATTTTGCCACTGCACCGTAGCCTAGGCAACAGAGTAAGATCCTTTTTACAAAAACAAACAAACAAACAAAAAAACAAACCTGAGGTGTGTGCAGGACAGACCTTGGTAACTCGCATTTACCATCTGTGACTTTTAACAGCCGTTGCCATTGCTGCGGCCGCACGCTTTACTCCACGTCTTTTCCAGGCATCCATTCTGGACTTGCACTCAGGGGCCCTGTCTGTCGGAAAGCACTTTGTGAACCTGTACAGGTGAGCGCTGCAGCATGACCTCAGTGCTGGCTCTGAAAGCTGAGGGAGCGGCTCCGTGCCTCCTAGCCGTGGACACGTGGATACGTGGACACGCGGACATGGGGACACATGAGGTGTGTCCACGTGTCCACGTGAGGGAGGATCTGGCTTGGTGCAGCCTCAGGGCCTCAGTGGCTGTGATGTTGGCCAGGTCCCTCGTGGCTCACTGGGACGCAGGAGCTGGGAGGTGTGGGCTCTCTACAGCCTGTGGGCAGGGGGCTTGTTCATGAAGCTTTAGGGGAATCTGGTGTTTTTTGTGGGCCGAGGGACAGAAGGGATAGGAGCAAGAGGCAGCAGAGGTGGGAGGCTCCCAGGAGCAGCTCCAAGAATCCGATGGGGCCTCTGATGCTCCATGAGGGCCCGGGAGAGCAAAGAGACCCTCCCTGCCTGGATCCGTGTCAGCCTCACGCGTCAGCCCCGGGTCCCACTCCCAGCTGGCTCCTTCTTTGTTTTCATTATTATTATTATTATTATTATTTTGAGATGGAGTCTCGCACTGTCGCCTAGGCCGGAGTGCAGTGGCACAATCTCGACTCACTGCATCCTTGGCCTCCTGGGTTCAAGCAATTTTCCCATCTCAGCCTCCTGAGTAGCTGGGATTACAGGTGCACACCACCATGCCCAGCTACTTTTTGTATTTGTAGTAGAGATGGGGTTGCGCCATGTTGGTCAGTATGGTCTCGAATTCCTGACCTCAGGTGATCCACCTGCCTTGGCCTCCCAAAGTGCTGGGATTACAGGCAGGAGCCGTCGCACCTGGCCCCAGCTCCTTCTTTATAGCAGTTATCATTGTGGAAACGGAGTTGCTATGAGTTGATTTTCAGGGACCTGAGGAATGGCTGAACTGAAAGGAGATGAACAACAGATTAATGAAGTGTGACCTTTGTGAATACTCCTTTTTTCACAGATACTTTGGGGATAAAATACAGAACATCTTCTCAGAGGAGGACTTCCAGTTATACCGGTAAGGAGGAGTGCGGTGTGTGGGGGTTTGCAGGCAGGGTGGCCTGGGGCTGAGGGGTGTGATGGACCTGACCAGTCTGGGGAGGCCCCACAGAGAGGCCCAGGGGCCAGGGCCAGGCCCGCAGAGGCGAGATCTCATGGAGCAAAGGCCGGGGCAGGCCCAGCGTGGCCAGGATGCGCCCAGGTCAGTGAAACAGATCTGGAATCCTGCGGCTGCATCCTGGTCAGGCCCTCTTATTTTCTGCTGCATAAAATCAGACCAGTTTTAAAAATTCTGCCGGATGAGGCTGGGTGCGGTGGCTCGTGCCTGTAATCCCAGCACTTTGGGAGGTGAGGCGGGTGGATCACCTGAGGTCAGGAGTGGAGACTAGCGTGGCCAACATGGTGAAACCCCATCTCTACTAAAAGTACAAAAATTGGTTGGGTGTGGTGGCGGGTGCCTGTAATCTCAGCTTCCTGGGAGACTGAGGCAGGACAACTGCTTGAACCCCAGAGGTGGAGGTTGCAGTGAGCCGAGATTGCACCACTTCACTCCAGCCTGGGTGACAGAACAAGCCTCATCTCAAAAAAAAAAAAAAAAAAAAAAAAAAAAAATTCTGCTGGAGGAGCCCAGGTTGAGATGAGGACAGAGGAGCCAAGTGTCACGCAACCATCCCAGGACACACGAGTGCCCCCTCGTGCCCCGCATGGGCCCATGCCCACCCAGATATCCATTTCAGAGCCACTCTGGCCTGGCACGTGGGGTCTTCTGAGCGAGAGTCCCCTTGTCCCCAGTACAGACACCCCATCCACATTTAGCAGGCTCCCCGCCCACTCCCCCCGCCATGTCCACGCACTCCACACACCCACGTCGGGGGACAGCAGCCTCTGCCTGTCTGCTGAATAGAAGGCTGGGCTCCAGGCCCTGCGAATGCAGCCCGGGGGCTCTGGCATCTGGGGCCCGACTCTACACCAGCCTCCCCAGCGTGGGTCCCACAGGCGCCCTTCTGCTTCCCCAGTCCTGCTGCTGTGGTCTTGCGCCTGCCTCTGCCTGTTCTGCGCCTGGGCTGTGGGCTGCGTCCTTCTCAGGCAGAGCCGGTATCTGTTCCCGGTGTTCTCGGGAGCACCCGCCCCGTGGGTCCGGAGCGCGCGCCGGCTGGTTCCTCTTCCTGCCGCCCACGGGTTGGGACCCACGGGCGTCCGCTCCTGCCTGGGGCTGCGCTGACGGCTGTCACGTCCTCTGCAGGGAGGTGCGGCAGAAGGTGCAGCTCACCATCGCCGAGGCTTTTGGCATTAGCGCGTCCTCACTGCATCTGACCAAGCCCACCTTCTTCTCCCGCATAAACAGCACGGAGGCGCGGACGGCGCATGACGAGTACTGGCACGCGCACGTGGACAAGGTGAGCGTGCCCACGGACAGGGTGGTGTGCGTGGGCAGGGCGAGCGCGCACGTGGACGTGGTGAGGCCCGTTCTCCTGCATCCTGGGTCTACCACAGGGCTGCCTTTTGCAGCATCCGCCGGCTGTGTGCGCAGTGTTAGGATTGATTGGTTGAGACAGAGTCTTGCTCTGTCGCCCAGGCTGGAGTGCAGTGGCGCAATTTCGGCTCACTGCAACCTCGGCCTCCTGGGTTCAGGGGATTCTCCTGCCTCAGCCTCGCAAGTCGCTGGGATTACAGGCACGCCCCACCAGACCCGGCTAATTTTTGTATTTTTAGTAGAGACGGGGTTACGCCATGTTAGCGAGGCTGGTCTTGAAATCCTGAGCTCAGGCAGTCCTCCTTCCTTGGGCCCCCAAAGTGCTGGGATTACAGGTGTGCGTCACCGTGCCCGGTGGGTGTAAGCATTTAGATGTCTTTCTCTCTGAGGGTTCGGGGCACACCCGCAATCTCACTGATGGAGTTGGAGAAATAAAATTTCTCATTTGATGATGACAAGAAGTGGAGAACCCGGCCCACACGGCCTGTGGTTACCCCATTGTTATTATTCACAGACTTATGCTCAGCCTCTTCCAGCAGATGGCCTCCACTAAGCCACTCATGCTCTCTATGGCCCAGGTCCCTGTGTTGTCTCTGGGAGCTTCCTTCTACCACTTTCTACCTTTCTTTCTTTTATTTCTTTTGAGTTAGGGCTTCACTCTGTCACCCAGGCTGGGGTGCAGGTGTGCAGTCATGGCTCACTGCAACTTTGACCTCCCAGGCTCAAGCCCTCCTGCTGCCTCAGCCTGGGACTAAGACTATAGCTGGGACCACAGGTGCGTGCCCTGATGCCTGGCTCATTTTTCTAATTTTTTGTAGACACAGGGTCTCACTATGCTGCCCAGGCTGGCTTTGACCTCATGGGCTGAAGCAATCCTCCCGCCTCGGCCTCCCAAGGTGCTGGGATTATAGGCGAGAGCCATTGCCCATTCCATTCCTCCCTTCCCCTCCCCTCCCCTCCCCTCTTGATGGAGTTTTGCTCTTGTTGCCCAGGCTGGAGTACAATGGTGCGATGTTGGCTCACTGCAACCTCTGCCTCCTGGGTTCAAGTGATTCTCCTGTCTTAGCCTCCCAAGTAGCTGGGATTATTACAGGCGCTCACCACCACGCTCGGCGAATTTTTGTATTTTTAGTAGAGGTGAGGTTTCATTGTGTTGGCCAGGCTGGTCTTAAACTCCTGACCTCAGGTGATCTTCCCGCCTTGGCCTCCCAAAGTGCTGGGATTACAAGCGTGAGCCACCGTGCCCGGACTTTTCTTTTCTTTCTTTTTTTTTTTTTCCTTCGAGACAGTCTCGTACTGTCATCCAGGCTGGAGTGCAGTGGCTCGATCTTGGCTCACTGCAACCTCCACCTCCTGGGTTCAAGCAGTTCTCCTGCCTCAGCCTCCCAAGTAGCTGGGATTACAGGACGTGTACCACCACGCCCAGCTAATTTTTGTATTTTTATTAGAGACAGGGTTTCACCATGTTGGCCAGGCTGGCCTCAAACTCCTGACCTCAAGCAATCCACCTGCCTCAGCCTCTCAAAGTGCTGGGATTACAGGTGTGAGCCACCGCACCTGGCCCTTAATAAAAGATTTTAGAAGATAAAAGTAAAGCATAACTAATAAAAAGAATGGTATTATAGCCATTCTTTAAGGTTGATTTTTATGGTGTAGAAGCTGTGACTTCCCTTTATACAGTCAGCCTGGATGGAAGTGGTTGAGTGGCACCGTGTCAGCCCCAGAGCTGAAGCTCAAATACAAGGTTAAAGCCAGAAAGCACGTGGCTGGGAAGATCAAACTCTCACTCCCCCGCTGTGCCCGCTGTGACAGTAAGATAGACGGCCAGCTTTCTGTGCCATGTGACATTTGTTACTAAATTATTCTTCAAGTGCAGCCTTTTTTTTTCTTTCTTCTTTTTTCTTCTTTTTTGAGACAGAGTCTCCCTCTGCCACCCAGGTTGAAGTGCTGTGGCGCGATCTCGGCTCACTGCAACCTCTCCCTCCCGGGTTCAAGCCATTCTCCTGCCTCAGCCTCCCGAGTAACTGGGATTACAGGCTCACCACCATACCTGGCTAATTTTTGTATTTTTAATAGAGACGGTTTTTCACCATGTTGGCCAGGCTGATCTCGAACTCCTGACCTCAGATGACCCGCCCACCTCGGCCTCCCAAAATGCACTCTGTGCAGTTTCAGTTGTAATCAGGAGAGAGAGATCGCAGTTATAATCTGCAGTCAGCCTCTGCCATCTTGGCACTCTGCTACTTGGCATTAAAATGGTAAACCCAGGGCCAGGGATGGTGGTTAACGCCTGTAATGCCAACACTTTGGAAGGCCAAAGTGGGTGGATCACGAGGTCAGGAGAGCGAGACCATCCTGGCTAACATGGTGAAACCCCGTCTCCACTAAGTAAAATACAAAAAATTAGCCGGACGTATTGGTGGGTGCCTGTAGTCCCAGCTACCCAGGAGGCTGAGGCAGGAGAATTGCTTGAACCCAGGAGGCGGAGGTTGCAGTGAGCTGAGATCGCGCCACAGCACTCCTGTCCGGGTGGCAGAGGGAGACTCCGTCTCAAAAAAAAAGGTAAACCCAAGGGAACAAGAACAGTGAAGGAACCCAAAGGCCTGGGATTGCCCTCAATCCCCCTCTCTCCCTCTCAGGCTGCAGTGTTGGGAGCAGCCGGCACCACTGCTTTGCTGTAATCACTTTAACCACTTCCTTTTTCACGACTGCGCGGCACTCACTGGCCTTCCGCCAGCACAGACAGCAGATTCGCCCTGGTCCTGTCACTCCCGGCTCCTTCCATGGCCCGCGACCGAATTCTGTCTCAGGAAACCAAAGTAGCGTCTGAAGATTAGTGTTTTTCTAATTAGCAGAGATTTTACTTCAGTGAAACAGAACTGTTTAGAAACCTGGGTGATTTCTGTGGTTCTGTGGAGAGCTATTTTGCTATGACTTCTGGCCAGTGTACTTTATTTTAAATTAGTTTTGAATAAATCATGTGTCAAAATTTGAATATTTGAATAAGTGATGCAGCCTACAAGATTTAAAAATAAAATATATATAAAGGCGAACCAGTAACCCCCTCACCTACAGGTAACCACAGTCCTGAGATCTTAGAGCTCCTTTTTGAAAGTCTGTATGTGTATAAAAATGAATGCATAAGAATACCACATTCTGTCCGTTGTAAAGAATCACATTTCAAACAGTTTTGGCAATTGTTCTTTCTTCCGATTGCATACCATAAGGCAGCTGTGTCTGTCAGATCATGGACCCTGGTGTGGTTTCCTTCTTATAGATGGCAGGTGCGGTCTGCACGTGGCTTTGCTCACTTGACGTCTGTCTTCCTCTGGTCTCCCTAGAATCAGAGCCTGGCACGGACTTGTGTTTGGGAGGCTTTTAAGGGGAGACCCCGGGGGCAGCCATGAGGCCTGGAGGGGCAAAGCCCACGGGAGCTGAGCCCAAGGGGCCTCCTGGCAGCTGGGTGGGGCGGGGAGAGGGAGCTTGACCCACCTCCCCAGGGCACCACCTGAGACTGGGCAGCCTTGCAGCGGATTATGTGAGGTGGATACTGGCAGGTCGGACTGGGGATCAGGCCTCAGCGCCATCCTGCTCTCCTTCCCCGGGGGACTCAGAGGAGGCCACCTTGCCCGGGGCAGGGTCCGGAGTCCGCCTTCCAACCTGGGCTGTCTCCACTGCACACGAGGCTCTGTTGTGTGTGGTGTGCCCAGCTCAGTGCCGCACCGTGGGAGCCCCGTTCCGCGCTGGGGCAGCCGCATCCCCCTTCCCTCCCCAGAGTGTCTCTTTCCCGCCACACTCTGGATGTGCTCACGACAGCCGAGCTGGGTGAGACACGCCGTCCCCTTTGCAGCCGGTCTCCTGGCGGCTGCACCTTTCACCCTCAGGGTGTGGTCCTCAGCACCCTTCATCCCCAGGGCATGGCCCCGGCTGGGTGCTGGAACCGAAACTGAGTGCTGCGACCCCTGAGTGAAGTGAGCTGGTCATGGAGGGACAGATCCTGCCTGATCCCACGTCTGTGGGGACCCTCGAGTTGCCAAGTTCACAGAGACAGAAAGCAGAATGGAGAGGGCAGGGCTGGGGGCGTGGGGAGTCAGTGCTTCCTGGGGACAGAGCTTCGGCCTGGGAGGATGAGATGTTCTGGAGAGGATGGTGCGGTGGCTGTGTAGCGCTGGGAATGTGCTTAACGTCACTGAACTGTGCTTCAAAACAGTGAAGAAACAGTTAAGCTGGTAAATCTTAGGTTCTGCATTTTATTACAAGTTTTTAAAAGTTTGGGATTGCTCCACTTCTGAAGAAAGGAGAAACGTCTGTCCATCACTGCCTCCGGTTCCCGCATGTGGACAGCAAGGCCGGCACCGGGGGACCAGCCCAGCGTGTGCACCCTGCTGGCTGGCCTGCTGCCCGCAGCCTTTGCTGGAACACGGCTGCTCCAACATTTGAGCTTACGGGAAATCCTGGGCAAGAATGCATGAGGCTGGAGACTCCACAGAGGGGTTTTAAAGTTGCAAAGGAACGAATGGCCTCATTAATGGGGCCAACACGTGTTGTGAATTTACCTTCTGGAAAATAAGAAGCACAGATGTTGGTGACTCACGCCTGTAATCCCAGCACCCGGGAGGCTGAGGCGGGAGGACCACTTGGGGCCCGGAGTTTGAGACCAGCCTGGGCATTATAGTGAGACCCCCAACCTCTACAAAAAATACAAAAATTAGCCAGGCATAGTGGCTCATGCCTCTAATCCCAGCACCCGGGAGGCCAAGGTAGGTGAGTTGAAAAAATTAGCTGGGTGTAGTGGCGTGTGCCTGTGGTCCTGGCTACCTAGGATGCTGGGGCAGGAGGATTGTTTAAAGCCAGGAGTTCAGGGTTATGGTACGCGATGACAGTGCTGTGACTGCACTATAGCCTGAGTGATGCTGTCTGTAAAAGAAGTGAGACCCTGTCTATTTAAAAAAAAAAAAAAAAAAAAAAAAAAAGAGGCCATGTGCAGTGGCTCATGCCCGTAATCCCAGCACTCTGGGAGGCCAAGGCAGGTGGATCACCTGAGGTCAAGAATTCGAGACCAGCCTGACCAACAAGGTGAAGCCCTGTCTCTACTAAAAATACAAAATTAGCTGGGTGTGGTGGCGGGCGCCTGTAGTCCTAGCTACTCGGGAAGCTGAGGCAGGAGAATTGCTTGAACCTGGGAGGTGGAGGTTGCAGTGAGCCGAGATCGCGCCACTGCACTCCAGCCTGGGCAATGGAACGAGACTGTGTCTCAAAAAATAAATAAATAAAAAATAAGAGAGAGAAGCAGCACCTGCCCTGGCCGCATGCTGAGAGCCCGTTCTGCCTCCTCCTCCCGACCCTGCCCTCAGGTGACCTACGGCTCCTTCGACTACACCTCGCTGCTGTACCTCTCCGACTACCTGGAGGACTTCGGCGGAGGGCGGTTCGTGTTCATGGAGGAGGGCGCCAACAAGACGGTGGAGCCAAGAGCCGGTAGGAGGCGCGGGCGGGGCCTGGGCGTGGGGCCCCTGGCTCAGGCAAGCACCACAGGTGTGAGGGGCATGTCCCTGGGAGCGAGGCTGCGTTCACAGAGCACCTGCTGTGTGTCGGGCCCGTGCTGAGCGATTCCCAGGTCCAGCGCCAGTCCCAGCACCCAGGAGGACCGTGTCTACAGGGCCACGTGTCTGAGGTCACCGTCAGTCAGGGACAGCTCCCCTCCATGCCCTGGTGCCCATCACCTTGACAGGTGCCGTCCCCTCCCTCCCTGGTGTGTGTCCCCTTGACGGGCGTCATCCCCTCCCTCCCTGGTGTGTCCCCTTGACGGGCGCTGTCCCTCTCCCTCTCTGGTGCCCGTCACTTTGGCGGGTGCCATCCCCTCCCTCCCTGGTGTGTGTCCCCTTAGCGGTCAGGGTCCCCCTCCCTCCCTTCTGGAGTGTGTTCACCTCTGTACCCTTCTCAAAAGGATTCGGGATCTAAGATTAGACAAGGCCCCAGCCCAGTGTCGGTGACCAAGTGCCCTCCTCGCTGGTGGCTGGAAACCTCACCGGGTGTCTCTGCGGTGCTGGCTTCAGAGCCCATCACACTGGACCTTACAGTCCCAGAGTCCCAGAGCCCCAGCCATGCCCAGCCCGGTGCAGACACAGCAGTGCCAGGGAGCATTTGCCGAGCGGACAGTCGTCTGCTCCTTGAACTTGTGGGTGACACAAGCCCAGGTCCTGGGGTGGGAGGGTGTGGGGAGGGGGGAACCCCTGTTAGGGGCCTCCTCAGGTGGAGCCCACGGCCCTGACCCCAGATGCAGCTGAAACTCGCACAGGCCTGGGAACCCTCTGGACTTTGCCAGCGCCATCCACCCACTGCTGCCTCACCCGTCCCCAGGGCACTGCCCTCACCTATGGCGTGGCCTCTCGGCACGGGTGTTCCTCTGCCTGGCTGCTCAGTCAGACCAGGGACCATGTGACAGTCAGGACTTCTTTCTTTTATCTCTTTTGAGATCTCCAGCTTGTTTATTTTGAGATTCCTGTTATTTGTACTTGCCTTTCTCAGGTTAGCTTAGGACTTTAGTTTGCAAGCTCAGTTTGAGGGACTCCGTCTTTCCTGACTACCTGTGGCAGGTGGCCGGAGCTGCCCGGCCACTTCCTGCCATCCTGCCTCCCTCAGCTGCTCCCTGGCCACAGGCTGGACAGTTCCTGCTGCAGCCAGCGGCTGGCCAAGCCCACTCCCTGCAGCCGGCTTCAGGCCGTGTGTGCCGCAGCCCTGGGCGCAGTCTCCCCTGGCGTGGACTGGGGGCGTTTGGCCTGACTGCATCCTGGCCTCGCTCTGCCTTCGTGTCAGTTGTTCTGAGTCATCTCTGCATTAGGGGAAGGGTTTGGACGTCCAGCCTCTGTAAGCAGGAGCCCAGCCTGTCTGCCCTCACCCCGGAAGTCCCAGTTTTGTGGAAAGTGAAAAACTCACAGAGCGCAAGACACGTTTTCTTGAGAAGTCAAGCAGCTGAAGCCTCCTGGGACTCGAAATAACACAACTTTTTAGCATATTTTGATCTTAGTCATTTTAAGCATGATAAATACTTGAGTCGAACATTTTGTATCACCATCTTCTTCCAGATAATTAAAACAACCTGTCTCCTGCATGTGCCTCTATCTAATTGTGTATGTCTATGTGTTTACCTGTGATTTGATGTTGTACACATATAGACCTATGTATATGGAGGGATATTTAGGTAATAGTTATATAATTGTCAGCCAGGCGCGGTGGCTCACGCCTGTAATCCCAGCACTTTGGGAGGCGGAGGCAGGCGGATCATGAGGTTGGGAGATTGAGACCATCCTGGCTAACACGGTGAAACCCCGTCTCTACTAAAAAATACAAAAAAACAGCCGGGTGAGGTGGCGGGCACCTGTAGTCCCAGCTACTCAGAAGGCTGAGGCAGGAGAATGGCATGAACCTAGGAGGTGGAGCTTGCAGTGAGCCGAGATCGCACCACTGCACTCCAGCCTGGGCGACAGAGCGAGACTCTGTCTCAAAAAGAAAAAAAAAAAAAAAATTATATAATTGTCTCTTCTGTAGCCTCGAGTGAGGTCACACAGATCAGTGTGTCCGCAGTTCTTCTTTTTTTTTTTTTTTTGGAAAAAAAAGCATTCACCAGCGGTGAACGCTTACGGCAAAAACTCTACAGTGGGGTAGGCAGTGCCACTCCAATATTAAGGCAGATGAACTGGCATCTCTTGAGATAGGCCCCGCCTCCAGCACCTCTCAGGGCCCTGGGCCCTGGTTGCTGCTGTGGAAGCTGCCGGTTCAGGCGTCTTCTCTATCACCCCTTGAAGGGAGCCAGAGAGGTGTTCGCAAGTTGGCTGTTTTATCTTGACTTGTCTTTCCTGATTCTTGGTTAGAACACCCCCAGGGCTTGGTTTTTGTTCTCAATCTGTGAGTAGAAATAAGATCCTGAAGTGTCAGACCTGGAAGGCCCATGAGAGCTTGGGAGATCAAATGGCCTGGGGTGCCCGGAGCCAGTGGTGGCCTCATCTTCTGCTCCTTCCTCTGTCCTGCCCACCACAGAGCGTCCCTGCTGGCCCCGTGGGGGCCCCTCCTGCGCCACAGGTGCCCTGAGCATTGCTGGGTGTGTTTCTCCAGCGCCTCCTGCTTCCTGCAGAAGCAGCTCCCAGAGGGGCGATGTCTCCAGCCTGCCTGTGGGTCGTGTTGATTGGTTGCTCTTTGGGGTCGACCGCAGACCCTCTGAAGGCCGTGGGTGTGGGTGTGGCCCTGTGGTCACCTCTCTCTCTTCTCCTCTCCCAGGCCGCGTCTCCTTCTTCACCTCGGGGTCCGAGAACCTGCACCGGGTGGAGAAGGTCCACTGGGGCACCCGCTATGCCATCACCATCGCCTTCAGCTGCAACCCCGACCACGGCATCGAGGACCCAGCATTCCCGTAGCCGGCAGCCGGACCAAGACAACTTCAGGAGGGCCCGTGTGGAGGCAGCCACGCCACGGGCGGCACTCCTGGGCCACGCCAGTCGTGTGCCCACCCCACGTCCACCCGTTCCCATTGCACAGAGTGCCTTAGGAATTCTCTGATTTTGATTTGCTGATGTGTTAATCTTTTCATCCGTGAGTAAATGGAGGGAACCAGCTCTTCGCTTCTCCAGCATCGTGTGTGCTTGGGCTGTAGGCCTGGGAGCCTGAGCTGGAGGCCAGCCCCTCCCTCGGAGAGGGACCCAGCAGGACGGGGCACGAGTCCCCATCTGTGAACAGACAGGACTCATCCACCTGAGGGGCCTCGCCCAAGCTGAGCAACCCCCGGCCCATCAAAGACTGGCTAAAGCATCAGCCGTAAATGGGGACCAACGTGGGGCCAGCAGCTTCCGTTCGGGGTCTCGGCATCAGCGAACCGCGGCAGCTTTGGAGAAGGGTCATGAGTGGCGGCTCTGCAGGCAGCAATGGTGTGCTTTGGGGTGGGTGGGGGTTCTGCTGGATTCAGGTGGAGGTGAACATCAGCTGTTCTCACAGCCCTGCGTGTACCCCCAGTGCTCCTGGCTCACGAATCACCATGGGCACCACAGCCCCACCACGCCAGGCGTGGCCCTGTCAGCGGCCAGCATCCCGAGGGCCTGGGTCCAAGTGTCCTCACCAAGGAGGCTCTTGGCGTCGCTGTGCCAGCTCCCGTGGGCCTTCTCCTGGGCCGAGGCTAGGTCTCCTCCTCCCCCTTTGCCCTGGCATTAAACTGATGGCCAGGCTGGGCGCAGTGGCTCACACCTGTAATCTCAGCACTGTGGGAGGCCGAGGCGGGAGGATCACTTGAGGTCAGGAGTTCAAGACCAGCCTGGCCAACATGGCGAAACCCCATCTCTACTACAGAGTGGGTGGTGAGGTGGGTACACTGGCTCCTGCCTCTCGTTGGGCCTCTCCCTCCACCCCTGAATCCACACCCCCCAGGGCTGCCTCTTAGCAGCATGCCAGGGAGAAGGCTCCTGGTCCCCAGCTGCCCGGCCTGGCATGCAGATGGCCGCACACTAGAGGCCAGGGCAAGGCGCAGGGAGGACCGGGGAGAAGAGCCGGGGACGGAGACAGCTCCTCCCCATCAGGCCCTAGCCCCAGCCCCGGCCTGGCTCCCAGCCCCTGGGAGGAATTTTGGCTCCCGTGGCCAGGTCTGGCTGAAGTGCAGCGGGGCGGCGCCTCCGGTTTCCCGCCGACTCCTATTTCTGGGGTGAGACACAGCTCTGTGTTTTTAATCACGCTGTGGGGCGTTGGAGGCCACCTGGACGGATAGAGCCCAGCCCGACGTCCTCTGAGGACCCGTCAGTCCCAGGCACCTGCATGTGTCCACTCCTGGGATTCTCAGCACTGGGTCCCAGGCACGGCCTGGGTGGTCCCTCGAGCCGAGGTCCCTTAGCTGTGATAGGTCTCCGTTGGAGAGCAGCCCAGTGGTGGGCTCTGCCAAGGGGGCTGCCGTCGGGGCCATGAAATACACAACAGCCCAGCCCAGGCCGCATGGCCTGTGGGTTACTGGGGGCTTCAGGGAAGCGGGGGTGGGGGGCTTGCCAGGAGGTCCCCTTGGGCTGGCTGGAGGTGACAGGAAGATCCCACGCCTAGCTGGCAGTGGGATCTGCAGGGGCCCCATGCGGGGAGGGCACAGTGGGGGCTGGGGCTTGGACCGTAGTCTCCAGGCTGCAGATCGCCGAGGCTGTGTCCTGCTCTGACCTCACTCACCCCCAGGCCCTCCCAGCCTGGATCTCCTTGGCTGCAGGCGGGCAACAGTGACAGGACAGAGGTACCCAGTCTTGGGCCAGTGCCAGCCTGTGCACCTGTCCCGGTGGCTTGGGGCACACGATGCCTCTGGGGCCTGGGTCAGTCCCAGGAGAACTGGCCTCCCCTGACCCCTGCATGGGGCTGGGCACTCGGCCTGGGAAAAGCTGGAGTCTGGAACAGCCTGACTTTGGCCTTGGCAGCCTCGCTTCCGGCCGGGACTGGCATGTGTCTGGAATTCAGATGGAAAAACCTGCCTGTGAGTGATGAGGGAAGGTGCCAGACAGCATGGGTTGCCCCGAGCACTTTCCTAGGGTCAGAAAGGGGCCCGCGCGCCCCGCACCTCCCGGGCTGACCCTCCAGGTGGTCAGGAGCGCACCTGCGACGCTGTGCAGGTTCGGGCAGGAGGAGCGCAAGTCTTTGCCAAGCAGCTCCAACCGTCCTCCCTGGCCAGGGCCGCCTCACCCCACAAGCGCAGTCACTGCTGCCACCCACGGCGGCAGGCCTCCTTGAGGTCCATTCTACGGGGACGGACTCCCAAAGCAGAGAGCACCCGGGCAGGTAAACAGCGGAGCCTGCTGGCTGGAGGTGCGACCCGCTCCCTGAAGCACACTGTTCCTGCAATGCCTGGGAGTTCAGCAGCCCTAAATGGCAGGTGCTTCTTTGTTGAGGAATAACTCGTGTGAAGTGCGACTTGGGGCCTTGAGACCCCTGCGTCCACGCGCCGGTGCACCCCACCCTCCCCGCCATGGACCCCAGAAGACCACGTCCTCCATGCTCACTATTGGGAAGGTGGGAGGGTGGGACCTGGGGGTGTCTGAAAAAGCCCCTTTGGACTTGAGGCCAGTTTAGGGGACGTGGCGTCCACCCCCACTGCCCTGCAGCAGCTCTGGTCAGGGAGCGCGATTGGAAACCAAACCCCAGCCATGCCAGAGCCGCCTGGAGACAGACCAGACGTGGGGCAGTCTGTGAGGGCGCCTGGCAAACCAATCACCCACCACCGGGCACCCACCCCCAGCGGGGACACAGTTCATTCATGCAATCCTTCACCCCCCAGGCGTGGGCCGTCTGCTGCCTTGTTCTCGGGGCCGAGGCCTGCCCAGGACACCTTCTCCGTCGCCGTTTTTGCTCTGGGCTAAAGCAGCTGGGGGTGTGGGTTGGGGGATATGCCAGTGCTGGAACCCAGCCCCTCTCCTGATGCAGGCGGGGGCCCCATCCCGGCTGCTCCGCTGCCCAGGGCCTTCCAGGGGAGCTGCACACCCCACACAGCAAAGGCCTCTCCGGCATAGGCCTTACCATCTACCACATAGCCCAAACCCACATTTACAAAACCTTCGATCCCAGCACAGTTGGTGTCTCACAAAGGGATTTTCGGCAGCCTTTTCATGAAAAGAAATTCCTTCCCCAAGTGCACCTAACAGCCAGTAAATTCCAGGTGCTTGCGGCGGACAACAGGAGGGCCTGTCCCTTGCTGGTGAGCGTCCACGGCACGGCTGAAGCTGCTTTGCAGAACAGGGAGACGGCGAGACAGCTTCCACCTGCTCAGCGATCCTGCCCCTGGGCTGTACCCAGGACAAACGAAAGCAGAGGCTGAGGCAGCAGCATTCACAGCAACTTCCTTAGCAACTGCCCACCCAGGGCTGGACCCAAACAGCCGCCCCTCGGCAGCGGCAGCAATCCCTCAGCCAGGCCCCAGCAGCAGAAGGGAGTGATCTGTGCTGCAAACCGCTGGAGTCCGGACATGCAAAGACTGCAGGCTGTGGGCTCCCATTTGTAAGGAGTTCTGGAACCAGCAACACCTGCCAACGGCCTGCAGCAGGGACACAGCCTTGTGGGGAGGGTTCAGGGGGCCTTGCAGGGAAGTGGGCGTTGTGGGAGGGTCCAGGGGGCATTACGGGGGGTAGGGGGCATTGTGGGGAGGGTCTGGGGGGCATTGCAGGGGCTGGAGGGACATTGCAGGGAGGGCCCAGGGGAGCCTGGCAGTGGTTGGGACTGTGCACAGCAGAGCTCTGGTGCTGGGGGCAGCCAGCCATGGACAACTTCAAGTAGGACCTGTTAGAGCCGGGGTCTTACTTTTGCTTTCAGGGCAGAAAGGATTTTTGCTGAAATCCCAGGCGGAGCACTCGATTCCTTTAGTGGGTTGTGCCATGCACTCCATTGTCGCTGCCCCCGAACGGCCCCTGGTGCTATGTCCCTCCTACCTGAGCAGACTCTGGCTCCAGCCCCGGACACAGCTGGGATGGCCACGGGGACTCCTGAGGAGAGGGGCTGTCCACACAGCCTGGCGGCTTGGAGCCCCGGGACCCCCAGGCTTGGGCTCAGGGTGGGGCTGGATGAGGTCTGAGTAAGGGAGTTGGGTGCCAGGAAAGGGCAGGGCCTGGGGAGGGAGGGGAGGAGGGGAGAGGAGGAGAAGGGCCTCCAGGGGTGGCGCAGAGGGCGGGGACCACGCGTAGATGGACACGCAGGCCTGGGCCCAGCTCTGACCTCCCCAGCTGCCACACTCTTGCATGCCACATCCTCCTCCTCCTCCAAGGCAGGCGCCCGACAGCCCCGTGTGCAGGAGACGCACAGCACTCACCGCCCTAGGCCTGGCTACGTTTGAGGCAACCATGAAGGCCTCAGACATTCAAACTTTTTAGTAGACCGGGAGTGGTGGCTCACGCCTGGAATCTCAGCACTTCGGGAGGCTGAGGTGGGGGGATCACTTGAGCCCAGAAGTGTGAGACCAGCCTGGGCAACATAGGGAGACCCTTGTCTCTACAAAAAATACAAAAATTAGCTGGGTGTGGTGACACATGCCTGTAATCCCAGCTACTTAGGAGGCTGAGGTGAGAGGATCACCTGAACCCAGGAGGTGGAGGCTGCAGTGAGCCAAGATCACACCACTGCACTCCAGCCTGGGCAACAGAGCAAGACCCCATCTTTAAAAAAATTAGTAAGCATCCTGATTTTAAAGCTGTGTATACCTTTTGGGAGAAATCTGGAAACGACTCAAAAGTATAAAAAGTAAACAAAAAACAGAAAAACTACCTAAAATTTCCTACTAAGGGCTAATGCTGTTGCTTTTTTCTTTTCTTTTCTTTTCTTTTCTTTTTTTTTTTGAGATGGAGTCTCGCTCTGTCTCGCAGGCTGGAGTACAGTGATGTGATCTCAGCTCACTGCAACCTCTGCCTCCTGGGTTCAAGTGATTCTCCTGCCTCAGCCTCCCGAGTAACTGGGATTACAGACATGTGCCACCACACCTGGCCAATTTTTGTATTTTTAGTAGAGATGGGGTTTCACCATGTTGTCTAGGCTGGTCTTGAACTCCTGACCTCGTGATCCACCCGCCTTGGCCTCCCAATGTGCTGAGATTACAGGCGTGAGCCACCGTGACCAGCCCACTGTTGCTATTTTAAAGTGTCCCTGTCAAGCTTTGCTGCATACCTGCACACGCATGCACCCACACATGCCTACACAGCCATGTGTGCATACAACACAGGGTCCCAGTCACACACAGCCACACGCCTACACAGCCATGTGCACACACGACACAGGGTCACAGTCTCACACGCCACACTCGAAACGCCGTACTTTCACCACACATCCACACACACATTCTTGTTTGTTTCAAACGAAACATGGATTAAGTCACTCGGTTTCACTTTCCAGCTTCCCTTATTGGCCGTCATGCCTTGGATCTGTCCTGTTAAGGACACTTGGGAACGGAGCTTTGCTCTTCTCTGAAGATACACAAAATCCTCCACCGCTCACGTCATAATCTTTTTACCAACTGTGGAAAATTCCACAGTGCCTGTGGTTTTCAAAGTGATGCTGAAGCGAGCACCTTTGTGCACACATCTTGATCCACGTCTGATTTTTAAATTTCAGATAAAATCCTAGAAGTGAAATGGCCGGAGAGAGAGTTACAGCAGAGCCAGGGCGCTCCGTCCAGCGCGGTTTCTGCTTTGGTGTTGAGTCGTCCTTTCTGCGTCAGAATTCTGACTCCTGAAGTCACATTTCTTTCTGTGTCTCTGATGGTTCTAGGTGCCAGGTCAGACTTTCAATAATCGTTCAATAACCTTTCTGCTTCTCTTTTTTTTTCAAGGCAGAGTCTCTCTCTGTCGCCCAGGCTGCAGTGTGTGGTGTGATCTTGGCTCACTGCAACCTCTGCCTCCCGGGTTCAGGCGATTCTCTTCCCTCAGCCTCCTGAGTAGCTGGGATTACAGGCGCCCACCACCACGCCCAGCTAATTTTTGTATTTTGGTAGAGATGGGGTTTCACCATGTTGGCCAGGCTGGTCTCGACCTCCTGACCTCAGGTGATCTGCCCGCCTCAGCCTCCCAAAGTGCTGGGATGACAGGCGTGAGTCACTGCCCCCGGCCCCTGCTTCTCAGTTTAGAATATATTCACTGCTACTTCCTCTTCACTTATTGTGACTTTATACCCGGCATTTACATATGAAATTCCATCTGGGTTTGACGGTGCTGTCCTCAGTGCCTTTTCCCCGGGACAGAACTCCACCTGGGCTGCACCCCCTGCCGGAGGGTTCCTGGTAGAGCCTTTTGGTGCCTAGGAAATGTGCAAAAGAGAGAACGCAGAGCAAGAGTGCAAAGCAGCTGCCAGGCCTGACAGGCTCCGGGGACCCTGAAACAATGGAGGCTTGGAGGGGCAGGGCTGTGGGTGAAGGTGCGGGTGGGAGTCTGTGGTGGTGTGTGAGCGGGTGTGAGCC
>NC_045449.1:76229357-76240150 GCF_002776525.5 Piliocolobus tephrosceles | reverse complement strand
GAAGGTGCGGGTGGGAGTCTGTGGTGGTGTGTGAGCGGGTGTGAGCCCGCAGTGATGTGAGTGTGACTGGGTGTGAGCCTGCGGTGGTGTGTGAGCGGGTGTGAGCCTGCGGTGGTGTGTGACTGGGTGTGAGCCTGCGGTGGTGTGAGTGTGACTGGGTGTGAGCCTGCGGTGGTGTGTGAGTGGGTGTGAGCCTGTGGTGGTGTGTGACTGGGTGTGAGCCTGCGGTGGTGTGAGTGTGACTGGGTGTGAGTCTGCAGGGGTGTGTGGGACCATGTGTGTTCTGGCAGGCAGGGGGCCGGTGCTGCTGCTTACAGAGCTACTTGTCACTGACATCATTGCTATGGAGGCCCCCAGGGTGGAAGGCAGGTGCGCTGCGGGGTCGCCAGCGGGGGGGGTGATGCGTAGCCAAGGCGTATGGTGACTGGATGATGTGTTGATGAGGATGGGGCCGGGGCTGGGGGCTGCACAGGGGCGCCCACTGCTGCCCTGTCCACACTCAGACGGGGAAGCAGGCACCGAAGAGAACGCTCGCCTTGTGATCTGGGGTCCACTGTGCTGTGTGTGCCCACCTCTGCATCTTCGTGGTTCTTTAACAAGAGGCATTGAAAACCGGAGTAGGGCTCAGGGCTGGGGGACTCCCTCCCGGAACCAGGCGCTTCTCTGGGAGGAACTGCGGTTCCACCTGCCAGCCTTCCAGTGAGTGCTTGTTTTAGCGCCCAGGTCTTCAGGTCTCCCTTCCCGGCCTCTGCCTGCTCCTTGTTTTATGATAGCTTTTCCTGGTTTCCTGAGAGCCTCGCTGCTCTGGTTTCTCAAAATCCATTACTTAGATTTTTTGTTTTTTTGTTTTTTTTTGAGATGGAGTCTCGCTCTGTCGCCCAGGCTGGAGTGCTATGGCACCATCTCGGCTCGCTGCAAGCTCTGCCTCCCGGGTTCATGCCATTCTCCTGCCTCAGCCTCCCCAGTAGCTGGGACTACAGGCGCCCGCCACCACGCCCGGCTAATTTTTTGTATTTTTTAGTAGAGATGGAGTTTCACCATGTTAGCCAGGATGGTCTCGATCTCCTGACCTCGTGATCTGCCCGTCTTGGCCTCCCAGAGTGCTGGGATTACAGGCGTGAGCCACCGCGCCCAGCTGTCCCCCCCGTTACTTAGGTTTTATTTCTTTTCTTTCCTGGCCCTGAGTCATTCACCCCTTGTTTTGTTTTCTCTTTTATCCAGGTGTTTCCCTCAGCCCATGCTCACATGCACACACGTGCCTATGCCACCCTTTTCTTCATGTTACCCAGCCCTGCCCTGAAGCTCTGCCTTTCAGGGGAACTCTGTCCGCATCGGCCCCCTGGTGACATCTGTGGAGGACACACGTGGTTGTAGACGCTTGTGTGGTCACCTCCAGCAACTGTGTCTCACATCATGGGGACCACCCCCCTCTCCAAACACAGGTGGGAGGAGGGGACTCACTTCCTGCCCCTTGGGGACAGCAGGTGGCTGGCTGAGTTGGTGGAGGGTGGCACTGGGGTGGTCTTCTCTGGGGCGTGGGGCTGCAGGGCCCCTCCTGGGACCCGAGTCTTCAGCTGTGTTCTAACAGGGAATCCAGGGGGTCATGGATGGGACCATGTTGCTCCAGAAATTCCTTCCTCTGGAGCTTCTTGGCTCTGAAGACGTGGGGGACCTTCTACAGAAGTGGGGGGTCTCCTGGAAAAGTGGGGGGCCAGGAGCAGTGAGCAGCTGCCATGATACAGCCGCTACCGGTCACCACCCTGGGCCCCATGCCGCAGGCAGGTGCTCAGCGCCGAAGCCGTGTTGGTGCGGGCAGACCGGAAGGCGGTAGGCAAGAAGTTAAGCGTGGAGTCTCCCCACGTCCTGTGCCCCGCTGTCTGGGCTCCTGCCAAGAGTCTGCGTGTCAGGTGAGGACAGTGCCAGCTGGAACCGCCAGGGACCAGCTCTGGCTGTCAGATGTTTAATTTTAATTTTGCTTCTCTACAAAGATAGCAGCTTTAGGAATCAGGCTTGGGTTGAGAAAGAGAAAGCACCTCCAACCCCCAAAACTCTCCTTCTGCATCAGAGATGCTGTGAGGATGCGAGGCTGGGGTGCCTCCTCGGAGCCTCTGGAAGGGGCGTCATCAGCCCTGTCCCAGCTCTGCGGAGTTACCTGCTCCCCGGGTGATTTTAGCAGCAAATCGCTGTTTCTTTTTTTCTTTTCTTTTAGACAGGGTCTCACTCTGTCGCCCAGGCTGGAGTGCAATGGCGCAATCTCAGCTCACTGCAACCTCTGCTGCCCAGGTTCAAGCGATTCTCCTGCTTCAGCCTCCTGAGTAGCTGGGATTACAGGCACCTGCCACTGCACCCAGCTAGTTTTGTTGTATTTTTAGTAGAGAAGGGGTTTCACCATCTTGGACGGGCTGGTCTTGTACTCCTGACCTCGTGATACACCTGCCTCAGCCTCCCAAAGTGCTGGAATTACAGGCGTGAGCCACCGCGCCCAGCCTTCTTTTATTTTTCTTTTGAATTTTAAAGATCAGATTTATTTGGAGAAAGCAAAAAACCCACAACCCAAAGATGGGATTTTACATCTAAGACATCTCCCAGATTACAATCTACAGATTACAAATCCCAGATTACAATCTACAGATTATGAACCATTTTCATAGAAGATATTTTTGTACACATTTTACATGTATTCAGGAGTGGGACGTACATCCGTCTCTATTTCAATTTTAACAGAGGGACAAGGTCGGGGAGTGGGATCTTTTTGTTTTTAAGGTAAAACACTCACGACAGAACTCGCACATTCAGGGGCACAGTTCTGTGGCACGGGCTCGTTCAGTGTCGCCCAGCCACCGGCGTCTAGTTCCAGAGCACTTTCGTCACTCCAGGGGAGAGCTGCAGGCATTGCCCCTCTTCCGGGAGGCCCTGGGGACAGGGCTGCATGCTCATTCCCGACACCTGTGACAGTCCTGCCAGCAGAGCTGTGCTCACTCCACTGACAGGCGGGCGCTGGAGGGACCGAGTGGGCATGACCCCTGCCCCAGTGTTCAGATGGAGCCCCAAGGGGCTGGTAGTCTGGGCATGGGGTGGGGAGGGGAGGCGAGGCTGGGGGAGGCTGTGCAGGGTCCGGGGCCTGGGCTGGGGGCTGGAGGGGGGCAGTCGCCAGAGAGAGGATGGTTGGCCAAGCTGACAGCAGTGGCAGGAAGTCTGTCCAGGAGGCAGCGAGGGGTGAGTGGGCAGAGACTGCCAAGGGTACTGTGAGGCGGGACCCGGATTCCGTTCCTGATCAGACCCGAGCCAGACGTGGATGAGAGGCCGGCGGCCTGTAGGTGCGGTCAGTGACCCTGGCCTCTTGCGTTCTGCACCTGAAGCCTCAGGCCTCTGCTGGGCAGTGCCTTCCGCCTGCTCGCCCGCTCAGCCCACGCTGCCAGAGCCTCCCCTCCTGGCCACCTTCCCTGCCCCATATCAAGTGCCAGACCAGCCGCCTGCACAGACCTCAAAGGCAGGTGCACCCCCCACCCCAGCCAGACCCACAGGCTCCTCCTTGAGCTGCTGGTGTCATCCTGGGGGTCCTGCCCAAGGATGCTCCCACCCGATCCTCCCACCCCTCAGACGTGGCATCCCCCACGCTGAGGCAGGACACGGAAGCCAGCTGAGGGTTGATTCTTCCAGTGGCAAAGCCATAAGGGATGGAGCCGCACAGGCAGGGAGGGGAACCGCGGGGACGCTGCCGGAGGGGAGGGGGGTCCCGGGGGCGGCAGCCGCGCCATGGTCTCCACACGGGCCGGGCACTGGTGCCTGCTGCCCTCGGTGATGAAACCATGGTCTCCAGAAGCCAGGACTGGACTGGAGCCTCCTGGACACCCTCAGGGAGGCGGGTGCGTGCTTCTGGGCATCACCGGGAGGGCACTGAGGGGAAGCGAGCAGGATCTTTCCGGAAGGGGACTGAGGAGGAGGGGCAGGACCTGTGATTTCGGAGTGGGGGGCTCTGTGGAGGGGCTCGTCCCCGCCTGGACTCCAGCCGCCCCTCCGCGTGCTCACGCCGGGTCCCTGGGACCCTCCAGCGCAGGTCCGGCCGGGGCCGCCGGGGCCAGCACGAGGCTCTCAGTGGGCTGTGGGCTGCAGGAAGACAGGGAGCGGCCGGAACCGCGCTGGAGGCGGGCGCGGGGCTGCAGGGAGGGAACGCGCCCCCGGGCTCCGCCGCTGCCCGGGCTCCGCACGCGGCCGCGTAGGTGGTCGCGGTAGTTCCTGGTGAGCAGCGTGTAGAGGAAGGGGTTGGCGCAGCTGTTGCCGTAGGTGAGGCAGGTGGTCAGGTAGTTGACGATGCGCGCCGTCCGCGGCGCCAGCGGGGCCTCGCGGTACTGGGCGAGCAGCTGCCACAGCCAGAAGGGCAGGAAGCAGGCCCAGAAGAGCAGCACGATGCCCAGCACCAGGCGCAGCGCGCGCGCCCCCGGCCGCCGGGCCCGCTTGAAGGAGGCGCGCTGCGAGCGGCGGTAGGCGCGGGCCAGACGCGCGTAGAGGAGCCCGATGAGCAGCCCGGGCCCCGCGATGCTGGTGGCGAAGAGCAGCGTCAGGTAGGCGCGGTGGGCGCGCGGGCTCCAGGCGGGCAGGCACAGGCTCTTGGGGCCCCGGCGCACCAACCGCATGGCCAGCATCACGGGCAGCGTCAGCAGCAGTGCCAGCAGCCAGGTGCCCAGCGCCAGCAGCTTGCGGTAGCCCTTGGGGCGCTGCACGGTGTCCAGCGGCCTCAGCACCGCAGCGTAGCGCTCGCTGCTCATGACGGTCAGCGTGAAGATGCTGGCGTGCATGGTCAGGAAGTCCAGGCTGAAGAGCACGCGGCAGCCCACATCCCCGAAGTGCCACTCCTTGGTGATGTAGGTGGCCACGATGAAGGGGATGCTGAGCAGGTACAGCAGGTCAGCCAGCGCCAGGTTGACCACGTAGATGTACATGGAGGCCACCGCGCGCAGGGAGCGGCAGGTGACCACCAGCGTGTAGGCGTTGCCCACCACGCCCACCACGCCCATGGCTGACAGCAGAGTCCCAATGGCACCCGTGGCCACCAGGTCCTCCAGGGAGCTGGGCTCCGTCGGGCTGGCCCAGGAGCTGTTGAGGGTTGCGTTGGGGCTGCCAGGCGGCTCCGGCACAGAGCTGCCGGTGGCGGCCAGCCCAGGGAAGCTGCTCCGGGACTCAGGGGTCAGTGCCATCTCTGACCCCTCAGGATCGGCTCAGGGCTGGGTGGCCACGCCCTGAGATGGGGCGGGGGCACCTGTGGGCAACCAGCTCAGCCTGTGGGGAAAGAAGCCTGTTAAAGATGCAAGTCAGGCAACCCCATCTGCTCCCACGAGGCCATTGTGACAGCCGTTCCCACAGAGTCACGTGGGCCCCCCACTGCCCTCTGACTCCTGAGGACTCTCTGGAAGTCACCAGTTCTGCAGGAGGACTCCAGTGCCACCAGACGAGCCGCCCCAACCTCCCTCCCCCACCCCCACATGCCCCAGCAGGACCCCTGCCCCCGCCTCACTGCAGGTCCTGTGGCCTCTGGGATGGACTGGGCTTTTCTGAAAGCTGGAACACAGGAGGGCAGCCCCTGGGGCAGAGGTCGGCCGTGGACAGAGCTGGGAGTCCTGGGCTCTGCCTGCCCGCCCAGTGCACCCCCAGGCCTCACTTTCTTATCTGTGCACGGGTGGGGCCCACTTACCCCTGAGTCCTTTCTCATTTTTTATTTCACTTGTACATTTTAAAAAAGTTTTCTTCCGATTGCAAAACTAGTAGCTACTGACTTTAAAAGTCCAAATAGAAAAACATGTAAGGTAAGGAGAGGGAGGGCTCTGCAATCTCCATTTCTCATTCAGGGAAATGAATTCGAGATGGATTGCAGGCCTAAGTGTGAAAGGTTAAATCAATCAGTCAAGGTTCTGGAAGAAAACGGGAATACTGGTATGACCTTGGATGGGAAAAGATTTCTTAAAAATGAACAAAAAATACTTGCAATAAAAGATTGAGCAAATGGGTTTCATTAAAATTAAGAACTTTACCAAGAAAGTGAAATCATAAGTCACAGGCTAGGAGATCATCAGAAAACATATATCAGGCAGGTCGCGGCGGCTCACGCCTGTAATTCCAGCACTTTGGGAGGCCAAAGCAAGTGGATCACCTGAGGTCAGGAGTTCAAAGCCAGCCTGGTCAACATCTCGAAACCCCGTCTCTACTGAAAATACAATAATTAGTCGGGCGTGGTGGCACATGCCTGTAATCCCAGCTACTCGGGAGGCTGAGGCAGAATTGTTTGAACTCGAGAGGTGAAGGTTGCAGTGAGCCAAGATTGAGATTGCGCCACCGCACTCCAGCCTGGGCAACAAAGCGAGACTTTGTCTCAGAAAAAAAAAAAAAAAAAAAAGACAAAAAGCTGGTAAGAAAAATATAGGGAAGAACTGCAAATTAGTAAGGAAAAGACAACCCATTTGAATAAAAGAGACCAAAACCGTGACTGAGGACTCCCCGAAAAGGACACCCACGCGGCCAACAAGCAGGGAAACGCCAGTCATGGCCACAGAAGCCCCTGCCTGCTGACAAGGATGAAGGTGTGAAAAGGCAGACATCCTTGTCAACAGGCATGGGGGCTGCGGGGAGCTGGCCCCACCGTTTGCTGTTGCTGGGAACCTGGACTGCGCTGCCGCTTTCGAAAACCATCTGCAAGACTTGCAGAGTTGACCGCCTCTACCTTCTCACTTGGCAGTTCCACTCTTAGGTTTATACCTTAGATAAAGGACTGCCAATAGCCAGAAAATGACAAGTGTGCGAAAGTTCACGCAGCTTGACTCCTAAGAAGCTGGAAACAGCTGGAATGTCCCCAGTGGAGGGGGCAGGCAAACTGTGACATGAAGCCAGTGAAGGAGTCACCGCTGAGGTCAGCAGCCTGGAGGAAGCTCACAGAACTGTGGTGGGCAGAAGAAACACAAGAGGGGCCTGATTCCAGGAGCCACGCTGAATTTAGGCCGAACACTCATGGCCGCACAGGGAGCAGTCTTGGCTGGGATGGGGCGGCATCAACAGGTGGGAGCGCTGGGGCCTTCCAGGGCCTGGAAATGTGCCCTGCCCCCGCTTTCCCACTAGGCTGGGTAGCTCCCCTCCCAGCTGCATCTGTCCAGAGGACCCTCAACCCGTTGCTGCCCCCACCCGGGGCGTTTCCAGAGCCCTCACCCAGGGGATGGCGCAGAAGCCGAGGGGGCACCGGGCTCCCCAGTTATGCGCGAGCCCGAGTCACGGGCAGGGGGACAGTGGAGGCCAGACCGTGCTCCAGGGTCGCCAGGAGGGAAGGGGAGGGGCCCAAAGTTCCCTGGCTCGGGAGAAGCCGCCTCGCTGGACCCCGCTCCCAGCACCCAGGGTGGGTCCCACCGCGAAGCCCCGGGCCAGCCCCGCGGAGGGCCCCGGAGGGCACAGGCCCCGCAGTCCCCGCGCGCTCCCGGGCACCCACGGAGGACCCACCTGCCTCCGGTCACGGAACCGCCAGACCTGCCCGCCGAGCCTGGGGTCGCGCGTCGGGGCGGCCGCTCCCGCAGCGGGGCCGCGGGGAGCTTTCGGAGGCGCGCTCCCCTGTCCCGGAGCAGAGGGGCGCGAGGGGCTCCGCGGTGGCCTCGGCTCCCGGAGCGCACGGCGGGGGCGCCCGCCAGTCCCGCCACCAAAGCCGCTCCCCGAGCCCCGCGCCGGGTCCCTGCGCCGCCGCCACCTGCCCGCCGCCAGCTGGGAATGCGCCGCGGCCCCGCGCCAGCGCCCGGTATTAAAATAACCCCAGCGGGCAGCAGGCGCGCGGAGAGGACGGCGCTGGGGCCTGGGGGGCGGCGCTGCCCGCGCGGGGCGGGGAAGACGCGGGGGGCGCGGGGCGCAGCCGGGTCGGCGAAGGGTCCCAGGAGGGTCTCACGTCCGCGGAGCGAAACTGCCTGCAGCCCCGCTGCCCCGAGGCCGACCCCGCAGCCCCTCTTGGGTTCTCCGCCTCCAGCCTTCGCCCCTGCGCCCCTCACGCCGGTGTTTTCAGGGCACGGAGCCTGGAATTCTCTGTGTCCACCAAGCCCTGCACCCGCCTGCGCGCAGGTGGGGGGCGGGAACACCCCTAAACCCCGAAAGGGTCATAGAAAGGAGGTAGGGGAGGGATGGAGCCACCCACGCAGGGGGGGACGGGATCTTTGGGGCCCCGACGACCCCCGCCCCTATTGCGGGTCTCCCACAGATGCTCTTAAAAGCCCAGGCAGGCTGGGCGCGGTGGCTCAAGCCTGTAATCCCAGCACTTTGGGAGGCCGAGACGGGCGGATCATGAGGTCAGGAGATCGAGACCATCCTGGCGAACACGGTGAAACCCCGTCTCTATAAAAATACAAAAACTAGCCGGGCGAGGTGACAGGCACCTGTAGTCCCAGCTACTCCGGAGGCTGAGGCAGGAGAATGGCGTGAACCCGGGAGGCGGAGCTTGTAGTGAGCTGAGATCCGGCCACTGCACTCCAGCCTGGGCGACAGAGCGAGACTCCGTCTCAAAAAAAAAAAAAAAAAAAAAAAGCCCATGCAGCCTCTCCAGGCCCCGGCAGGGACTCGTGGCGGCCACACCCACGGAAGTGACACGGACCCCACGGCCTCACCCTTGAGCCCCTGAGCTGGGTGCTGGCCCCCACTCGGTTTCACTCACTGCTGGGAGGTAGGATGTGGGCCGCCACTCATGCCGGACCACTGAAAGAAAGACGCAGAACATTGATAAAATTAGACTAGAGGAGACGCTGGAGAGCTGTGAACACAGGGGTCTAAGGGACCCTCAGCCAGGAGCTGGCCTCGCCCACTCCACTCCGCCCGGGGCTCATCTGCTGCCTGAGGCCGGGGACCGGGCCTGCAGCTGAAGGGGTTCTGCCGGGGGAGAGGAGGTGGCCAAGCGTGAATGGCAGAGACGCTCCTGCAATGAGCTGGATCCGGGGGAGCCCCAGATGCCCACCAGTCCCCTGCGTGGGAGGTTTGCCACGTGCTGGGGAGGCGAGGCTGGGCTGGAGAGGGCGGGAAAAGTCCCTGTGGTCTCCGAGCGTCCGCTGGGCAGAGCCAGGGTCAAGCAGTAAGACAGTTGATTCTCTGTGAGCTGAAAACAGCCGAACCGAAACCAACGACAGCTGCAGCTTCTGACCCCACAGAGGAGCGGCTCATCCTGCCTGTGCACCGAGGAAAGGAGATGGAAGGCTGCCTCCGACGTGCTGGTCCTGTGAGAGCTGATTACTAAGCTGGGGTCTAGGGGCTGGGGCTGGGGAAAAGCACTCAGGACCCAGAATGCCTGCTCCGAGAATTAAATTTCCCACAAGCCAGCTGCCGAAATGATCTGCTGTCACCTCAACCAGTTCACCGAGTAGCTGCTGAAATGACCCGCCCTGACTCCAACGCTGGTTTTTTGTTTTATGTTCTTTTTTTTTTTCTTTCTTAGATGGAGTCTCATTCTTTCACCCAGGCTGGAGTCGCAGTGGTGGGATCTCGGCTCACTGCAACCTCCACCTCCCAGGTTCAAGCGATTCTCCTGCCTCAGCCTCCCGAGCAGCTGGGATTACAGGCACCTGCCACCACACCCAGCTAATTTTTGTATTTTTAGTAGAGATGGAGTTTCATCATGTTGGCCAGGCTGGTCTCAAACTCCTGAGCTCAGGTGATCTGCCCGCCTCAGCCTCCCAAAGTGCTGGGATCACAGGCGTGAGCCACCGCGCCTGGCCTCCAATGCTGGTTTTACCACCGAGGCCACTCGCCGGAGTTTGCCGGTTCCCCAGAACTACCAGGGCCAATGGGCTTTCTTTCAAAGCAATAGAAAACATTTCTCTTTCCAATAGAATTCCAATTTTCTTTTGTTCTTGAACATACCGAATTGAAATTCTTCCTAAAATTAAACATTAAACTTAAAGATTTGTCTGTATATTTTATTTTGACTTTGACAGTTGCTATGTATAAAATGCTTCAGCAAGGAAATAATAATCTGATTATTATTTATATCACATCTCATGTCATCCATAACTGATAGGGAAAAATAGCCAATACAAGCAGGTCCATATGTGATACAAGTATTGGAATTAGCAGACCAGGAGTTTCTATTTTACAAAAACTATTATAAATATAGTAAAGCAAGCAGAAGAACCTGGGCAACATGGATGAAAAGATGGAAAATTTCACCAGAAAATGGGAGTCTATTTATTTATTTGAGACAGGGTCTCGTTTAAAGTCTAGCCTAGGCTTGCCCGGGCTGGAGTGCGGTGGCATGATCATGGCTCACCACAGCTTTCTTTGACTTCCTATCCTCAAGCAATTCACCTACCTCAGCCTCCCAAGTAGCTGGGACTACAGAGGTGCACTGCTACACTACACTCAGCTAATTTTTGTATTTTTTGTAGAGACGAGTTTCACCATGTTGCCCAGCCACTATGTCCAACCCCATTTGACTGTTTTATTAGAAATTCCCAGGCTGGGCACTGTGGCTCATCCTGTAATCTCAGCACTTTTTTTTTTTTTTTTTTTTTGGGATGGAGTCTCGCTCTGTCACCCAGGCTGGAGTGCAGTGGCATGATCTTGGCTCACTGCAACCTCCGCCTCCCGGGTTCAAGCAATTCTCTGCCTCAGCCTCCCGCGTAGCTGGGATTACAGGTGCACACCACCACACCTGACTAATTTTTTAATTTTTAGTAGAGATAGGCTTTCACTATCTTAGCCAGGCTGGTCTTGAACTCCTGACCTCGTGATCTGCCCACCTCGGCCTCCCAAAGTGCTGGGATTACAGGCATGAGCCACCAGGCCTGGCCAAT
>NC_045449.1:76215766-76224357 GCF_002776525.5 Piliocolobus tephrosceles | reverse complement strand
AAAAAAAAAAAAAAAAAAGAAAAGAAAACTGAGGCAGGAGGATCGCTTGAGTCTAGAAGTTTGAGACCAACCTGGGCAACAAAGTGAGACCCCCCATTTCTATTTATAAAGAAAAATTTTAAATGGTGAAGGAACTAATGTATACAGTGGTCCATTTCCAAGACAAAGTGCCTTGAATCGGCTTAGGTCAGCAAACTACAGAAGAACAGGATATACTAGGCCCCAGCTTGGATAGTGGATGCCTGCTTGTCGGCCTCACCCACTCCCCTCTCAAGCCCCTCTTAGTTGCCCTCACCCAAATCAAAGAAGTTTAAGGTGAAGGTTTACTAGCCTGCAAAATAGCTTGTTTGGTATGTTCTCATCAGCCTGCCCAGCTACTTGGGTCGTAAGTCAGATACTTAAAGAGCCCCTGAGCTGACTAGGATTGCAATGCATTGTGGGCTGCAACAAAACGCAGCAGGACAGCCCTAAAAACACCTATAGCACCTGCCCAACAACCAATAGGCCACATCTGGGAAGATTGTGACCTCCCACCCCCACCCCAGAGTACCCAGCCTGTGAGGAACCTGCCTGTGAGGAACCTGCCCCTCCAGCCCCTGCCCAACAACCAATAGGCGACACATGAGAAGACTGTGGCCTCATAGTACTCAGCCTATGAGGAACCCGGGGAGGGACCTGCCCCTACAGCACCTACCCAACAACCAATCAGCGATGTCTGGGAAGACGGACCCCTGTAGTACTCAGCCTATGAGGAAACAGGGGAGGGATCTGCGCACTAGGGGATAAATTGCTTGTTGAAACTTCTGGGTGTGCCTGCCCACCAGACACCTGATCTTGCAAGACCGTTATTAGAAGTCTCGCTTTCGCTGTTCTCCAGGTCCCTGAGTCCATTCTTTGGATTTGAATGGATGAGTTTGTTTCTCACAAGGGTCAAATCGACATTTTATAACTTTAAAAGTACAGTATCTAAAATTCAGAAATCACAACAGAAGAAAGAATCAGTTAACTTAAAGGTAGGTCAATAGAAATTATCCAGACGAAGAAAGAGAAAAGAATGAAAAACAGAAAAGCATGTGGAACCACACCACCAAATGATCTGACCTACACGTCCCTGGAGTCCCCAGAACAATGACAGAGGAAAACGGGGCAGGAGCAATATCTGAAAAGGCAGTGGCTGAAATTTTCAAAATTGATAAGCAGTGTCAACTTATAGACATTAGAATTTTAGTAAATCACAAGCAGGAAAAAACTAAAAGCAAACCACTCCAGAACAGTACGGTAAAAAATTCTGAAAACCAAAGGAAAAAATTCTGAAAACCAGAAACTGCAAAAATTATTGAGACTAAAAAAAAAGACAATACATTCAGGGAATAACAATAGGAGAGATGGTTAGATCTCCTCAGAAAACCATGGAAACCAGAAGAGAATGACCTCTTTAAAGTACCAAAATAAAGGATTTTAACCAACAATTTATGTACAATAAAATAAAGATATTTTCAGACAAAGCTAAGAACATTTGTGGCAGCACAAAAAATACTAAAGGAGCTCTCCAGGCTTTCCTTCTGCTGACAGAAAATGACTCCAGATAGAAACTCGGAAGTGCATGGAAAAATGAAGTGCACCAGGAAAGTAAATACGTTTGTAAATTAAAAATATGAGGACTGTCACTTTGGGAGGCCGAGGTGGGCGGATCAGGAGGTCAGGAGATCGAGACCATCCTGGCTAACACGGTGAAAGCCCGTCTCTACTAAAAATACAAAAATATTAGCCAGGCGTGGTGGTGGGTGCCTGTAGTCCCAGCTACTCGGGAGGCTGAGGCAGGAGAATGGCGTGAACCCGGGAAGCGGAGCTTGCAGTGAGCTGAGATTGCGCCACTGCACTCCAGCCTGGGTGACAGAGCGAGACTCCCTCTCAAAAACAAACAAACAAAAAAAAATATGAGGACTGTGCAGCAACAGCTCTGGTGGCACACGATGATGATGACACGTGGAGATGAATATCCACGACAACAATAGCACCTGGTCTCTGGAGAAGGGTGAGTGAAATTACACAGTTGGAAAGTTCTTTGTTATTGTGTAAGGCCAGGTGCGGTGGCTCACACCTGTAATGCCAGCGCTTTAGTGTAAACTGGCTCTGCCTGCCTATGATTCACTTTATGGACCATTAAATCATAAGTCATAATCATAAAGCTCCCATTTTCCACAAATGTGACTTCTGAAGCTTTACTCTGCACTTAATGGGTTCATTATGTTTTGCAATGATAATTTTTCTGGAAGAACTACTTTCCAACCGGATTACTAAATTCTGTAGAAAATGAGGTTCCACAGACGGGGGTGGTTTCATGGCACTCTTTTCAGGTGCCCATCCAGCCTGACGTTTGTGTTTTTCCGACTTGAAGAGGGTGCTTTGTTCAGAACCCACTCCACCTCCCAGGTGCTCAGAGACCAGAGGCCCATTCTGCCACAGACACTGGGGTGGAGATGCTTGATGAAAATAAGGGAACGTGGCGGGGTGCAGTGGCTCATACCTGTAATCCTGACACTTTGGGAGGCTGAGGTGGGAGGATCACTTGAGCCCAGGAGTTTAAGGCCAGCCGGAGCGACATAGTGAGACCTTGTCTCTATAAAAAGAAAATAAAAATAAAGATAAATAAGGGAATAAAAGTGAGGGGTGGGGGCAGCTAGGCTGAGTGCAGCCCAGATGGAGTTAGGGAACCTCACGAGGGGCAAAGACTGGGCCGTGAAGAAATGGCCAGGCCCTTAAAGCCCCAACTAGAGCTCAGCCATTGGCCATCAGCAGCCTGGGATCCTGTCCAGGGGCGTGGGCCCACTTCATTACCCAGAGCTGAGGGCTCTTTCTTTTGGAAGGAGGTCCCAGGGGGACACCGCTGCAGGGCCTCCCACCTCTCCCAGAGCACCTCTGCAGTTGGTGGTTTCACTTTACTCTTCCAGGAGACACTTCCCTTGATGCTGATGTTGGTATTTTCCCTTAATTTCGACCTCAGGCACCACAATTTCCCCAATCTTGGTCTCAGACACCGCCAGATATGAGACACAGCTGGAGAGATGCTAACATAAATCAAACCAATTAGAACCTGCACGGGTCTCCAGCTGGCGGCGGCCCTATTAATTAGTGGAGAGCCCCAGACATCTGAGCAATCACAGGTGATGGAAGGGCTGAAGCTGGCAGGAGACAATGTGGAACTCAGAGCCCTTCCCCTGACTTAAAATGTCCAAGCCCGGGAAAGCTCAAACGTAGGGAGAGTGAGAACCGTCCAGTGCACATAATAGTCTTTTCTCAGAATCAACTTTTGGGGGCCCCCTGGGGGTGCCAACACTACAGCCTCCCTGGCCCCATGAGGCCACTTGAAAGCTGGCTGACCTTTGGGAAAAGGCTCCAGTTTAGGATTCAAGAAACCTCACGTCCTGAGTGAAGAGGCTGGATGCAGAGCTCTCGATAGCCCTTCCAGGGATTCCAAAGGTTGGAGTCAGGGCTGGGGTGAGGGCAGAAAACCCCAGGGGCCCCAAATTTTTCTTGCAAGCATACAACCAAAGGCACATGTGTGTACCACGCCATGGGGCCAAACTCCTAACCCCGTGTCATGTAACAGAGTGTGGGGGTTCCTCCCCCCTCAGCATGGTCATTCCCCTTCTTCCTGCCTTCCTGGCAGACAAGGAGGTCAGAGGTCCCACCTCCTTCTTGAAGGACTATCATCCCCATCCATGTCTGACAGCAGCAGAGGCCCCCGATGCTGAAACTATGGAGGGGCCTCAGCAGCAGCCAAATCCAAGAAGGCAGAGCCGTTTATCCTTCGGTCTCTTCCTGTGGGCCTTTACCATCTTCACTATCTCCATCACCATCATCACCGCCATTAGGACCATCACCACCATCATAGCCATCATCATCGTTGGCATCATCTGTCTCCTGAACATTCGCAAACTTTTTTTTTTTTTTTTTGAGATGGCGTCTCACTCTGTCACCCAGGCTGGAGTTCAATGGCACGATCTTGGCTCACTGCAACCTCCGCCTCCCGGATTCAAGCGATTCTCCTGCCTCAGCCTCCCAAGTGGCTGGGATTACAGGTACGCGCCACCACGCCTGGCTATTTTTTGTATTTTTAGTAGAGACGGGATTTCACCATGTTGACCAGGATGGTCTCGATTTCTGGACCTCATGATCCGCCCACCTCAGCCTCCCAAAGTGCTGGGATTACAGGCATGAGCCACCGCGCCCGGCCAACATTAGCAACCTTTACACGTGGTTTGGTCTATAGACTTAAAAAAAATTTGGGGGCACGTATCTATATTAAATTACATGTTTGACAACACACTCTTATTGTTCAAAACATGGCCCTTCTTTATTTTAAGTATATATTTTTATTTATTTTTATTTTATTTTATTTTTTATTTTATTATTATTATTATTTTTTTTTTGAGACGGAGCCTCGCTCTGTCGCCCAGGCTGGAGTGCAGTGGCGCAATCTCAGCTCACTGCAAGCTCCGCCTCCCGGGTTCATGCCATTCTCCTGCCTCAACCTCCTGAATAGCTAAGACTACAGGTACCCGCCACCACACCCGGCTAATTTTTTGTATTTTTGGTAGAGATGGGGTTTCACCGTGTTAGCCAGGATGGTCTCGATCTCCTGACCTTGTGATCCGCCTGCCTCTGCCTCCCAAAGTGCTGGGATTACAGGCGTGAGCCACCATGCCTGGCTTGTTTTTATTTTTTGAGATAGGGTCTCACTCTGTTGCCAGGCTGGAGTGTAGCGGCACGATCTTGGCTCACTGAAGCCTGAACTCCCAGGCTCAAGCAATCCTCCCACCTCAGCCTTCCAAGTAGCTGGGACTCCAGGCACACACCACCACGCCTGGCTAATTTTTGTATTTTTTGTAGAGATAGTGTTTTGCCACGTTGCCCAGGTTAGTCTCAAACTCCTGAGCTCAAGTGATCCACCTGCCTTGGCCTCCCAAAGTGCTGGGATTACAGGCATGTGCCACCTTGCCTGGCCTATTTTGTTTTTTGATACAGGGTCTTGCTCTGTCGCCCAGGTTGAAGTGCAGTGGCACAATCATAGCTCACTGCGGTCTTGACCTCCTGGACTCAAGCAATCCTCCTGCCTCAGCCTCCTGAGTAGATGGGACTACAGGTGTGTGCCACCACGCCCAGCTAACTTTTTTTATTGTTAGTAGAGATGAAATCTCACTATGATGCCGAGGCTGGTTTCGAATTCCTGGGCTGAAGCAAACCCAAAGTGCTGGAGTTACAGGCATGAGCCACTGTGCCTGGCCCTGTATTTATAAATAATGTGAGGCCGGGTGCGGTAGCTCACGCCTGTAATCCCAACACTTTGGGAGGCCGAGGCGGACGGATCAAGAGGTCAGGAGATCGAGACCATTCTGGCTAACACGGTGAAACTCCGTCTCTACTAAAGATACAAAAAATTAGCCGGGCGTGGTGGCAGGTGCCTGTAGTCTCAGCTACTTGGGCGGCTGAGGCAAGAGAATGGCATGAATCTGGGAGGCGGAGCTTGCAGTGAGCCGAGTGCACACCACTGCACTCCAGCCTGGGCAACAGAGCGAGACTCCATCTAAAAATAATAAATAAATAAATAAATAAATAAATAAATAAATAAATAAATAAATAAATAAAGTGAAACAAACTCCCATGATGAGCCTGAAAACCGATGAGAACCCTCATCTCTCCCATGCTCCTCTTCCCTTCTGTCCTCTGTTCCCACTACCTAGTGGGATTTCAAGCCAGCAAAGGTGGCTTAGCCCAGATCCTGAGAGGACAAGGAGAAGGCCAATCAACAAAACGTGCTGAGGAATGACTTACACAGGAGCTTGATTGAAAGCTTTTATGACTTTTTAAAATTAAAAACAACATATAGAGCAACAGGAATTAAATGGTTAAATTGCATCAATGGCCAATGTTTGAAACCAGCTCTCCCCCCACTGTAGACCAGAGACCCTAGTGCTGCTGACGGGGTCTTGTGGCACCCCTGAGATTGTCCTGGCAAAGTCGAGAACACGTCCAGGTCACAACAGATTCTGGCGTGTTCTGCAGAGCGTGTGTTTTACAAGAAATGTCCCTCCCCATGGCCAAGGTGAAATAGGCACAAGTTCCGTGCCCTGCGCCCCAGTCACAAGCAGCACAACAGCCCTTCAGGCCAACACATCTGGAACTATATGACAATCAACTGATAAGAACTTGTTTCCAGGTTATGAATATTTGTAATGCTTCCCTCTGAGGCCACAGCAGGCCCTATGTCCCAGCCCCTAAAGGTGCTCCCCTTGTTTCCACGGGCAAAGGGCCTATCCTTTGCCAACTGCTCCCCTAGCTATAGTGGAAGAGCAATTGCTGGCCCTTCCCAGTCTCTGATGTCCTGGTGTACCCAGGACAATGGCAGCTACATGAGTCTTAGTCTCTCAGTTCTGGAGCGCTGGACTAAGGCTGGAAACAGGGCAGCTCCCCCATGGCCGAGGCTCCTGCAACAGCCAGGCTTTCTTCAGGACCCCTGCTCTGTGTTTCAGGGGTGCTGGGATCCTGTTCTTGGCTGGAGGACTGTGGCTTACAGGCTGAGTCCCCCTTCTTTCTCTCCCTGTTGGTCCAGGGTGAATAAGAGACTATGCTGAATCCTCTTCTGCAGGGCTGAGGCTGCAGGGGCCAGCTCTGCTCTGTGTCCTGTTGAGGATGTTTCTAGAAAGCTCAGTGTCCACCGGTGCAGGTCCTGCTCTTGGGGAGCATCTTGGAGTCTCACCACCCACACTTTACCAGGCTCCAGCAGCAATTTCCATTGCTGCTCTGGGGTCCTCAGGGCCCTGTCTGGAGTCATCTTCTGCAGGTAGGTGGCATCATAGCAGCCCACCATGGAGACAAGCTGCAGGGCCAGTAACCAGGCCTCATCCTCGGCAGGGTCCACTGCCCAGGTAATGCCCAGCCCCAACACCATGGGTTCCCCTGGGGGCAGGTCCACTTTGAGAAACCCCGGCTATGAAGGAAAGAAGCTTGGCCAGTGTGAGCAGGTAAGAAGCCCCTCAAATCTCCAGGGCAGACCCTGGGTCCACTCAGCATCCTCAAGGCCCAGGCCCAGGGGTACAGCTTCCTGAGGCCCTAGTTCAGTGGGCACAAAGTCGGGGTCCAGATCTGCATCTTCCAAGCCTTCTGCGGCTGATGTCAGGGTCCCTAGCCCCCATGCCTCAGAACCCTCCTGCGCAGGCTGTCCTGGACTCTGCCCCCAGCTCAGCTCCATCCCTGAGGACCCCTCCTGCTCCGACTCTGTGTCAGTGTGCTCCATCAGCTCAGGGTCCGAATCGTCTTCTTCCCAGTCCTCTGACTCCAGCAAGTCTTTAAGGTCTAGAAAGGCAGCCTTGAAGCAAGTGAAGCAAATGCTTAGCTGATCTCCATGTTGAAGCTGATACATCCAGGAGGCGTAGAGGTAGGACATGCCCTCTTCCTCATACCGCACGCTGACCGGAGGGCACATGGCCAGGCTGTCTGCCTCCTACTGGGGTGGACAACAAGAGTCTGGCCTGCAGAGGATCTCAGACAGTCTGGCCTCAGGTGCTGGGGCCAGTAGGATGCTGAGGGGCAGGGATGAAGGGGACAAAGAGCAGGAGGAGAAAGGGGTTTCCTATCCAGGGATTTGGGGTGGGGTGGATGACCTGGGTCCCAGCTCAGTGGGGACCTGCAGAGGGTGGAAGCTTGAACTTCTGGAAATGTCTTCAGCTTCTGCAGTTGCTGTGGTCTCGGGGAGCTGGAAAGGCAAAGGAAGGGAGATTAGGCACCCCCAGCAAGGCAGGGCAGAGTAAACTGTGGGGACCAGCAGGGGCAGGGATGTCAGGGTTCAGACTGGCCCTTTAGTGGGGACCCTACTCAGTTTGAACAGCACCGGGGCTGGGAAGCCTTCAGTTCCTCCATCCGACCTCCTCGGGCTCATCATCCACCCCCTACACCTCAGGGACCCCAACACCCCGTCAGCCTCACCTGACAGAACCTGGGGGAACCTGAGGGAAACTGGCAGAGCCTGAGGGGACCTCATGGAAATTGAGGGAACCTGAAGGAGACTGAGGGAACTTGAGGGAACCTGAGAGAACTTGAGGGAAACTAAGGGAAACTGAGGGAAACTGGGGGAACCTGAGGGAAACTGGCAGAGCTTGAGGGCACCTGAAAGAAACTGAGGGAACCTGAGAGAAACTGAGGGAAACTGGGGGAACCTGTAGAAACCTGACACAAACTGGAGGAACCTGAGAGAAACTGGGGGAAACTGAGGGAACTTGAGGGAACCTGAGGGAAACTGGGGGAACCTGAGGGAAAGTGGCAGAGCTTGAGGGTACTTGAGGGAACCTGGGGGAACCTGAGGGAAACTGGGGGAACCTGAAGAAACCTGACACAAACTGGGGGAACCTGGGGGAACCTGAGAGAAACTGGGGGAAACCGGGGGAACCTGAGGGAAACTGGGGGAAACTGAGGGAAACTGGGGGAACCTGAGGGAATCTGAGGGGAACTTGAAGGAAACTGAGGGAAACTGAAGGAAACTGGGGGAACCTGAGGGGAACTTGAGGGAAACTGGGGGAACCTGAGGGAAACTG
>NC_045449.1:76171756-76215756 GCF_002776525.5 Piliocolobus tephrosceles | reverse complement strand
AGGGAAACTGAGGGAACCTGAGGGGAACTGGGGGAACCTGAGGGAAACTGAGGGAACCTGAGGGGAACTTGAGGGAAACTGGGGGAACCTGAGGGAACCTGAGGGGAACTTGAAGGAAACTGAGGGAAACTGGGGGAACCTGAGGGGAACTTGAGGGAAACTGGGGGAACCTGAGGGAAACTGGGGGAACCTGAGGGAAACTGAGGGAATCTGAGGGGAACTTGAAGGAAACTGAGGGGAACTGAGGGAAACTGGGAGAACCTGAGGGAAACTGAGGGAACCTGAGGAGAACTTGAGGGAAACTGGGGGAGCCTGAGGGAAACTGAGGGAACCTGAGGGGAACTGGAGGAACCTGAAGGAAACTGAGGGAATCTGAGGGAATCTGAGGGGAACTTGAAGGAAACTGAGGGGAACTGAGGGAAACTGGGGGAACCTGAGGGAAACTGAGGGAACCTGAGGGGAACTTGAAGGAAACTGGGGGAAACTGAGGGAAACTGAGGGAACCTGAGGGGAACTTGAGGGAAACTGGGGGAACCTGAGGGAATCTGAGGGAACCTGAGGGGAACTTGAAGGAAACTGGGGGAAACTGAGGGAAACTGAGGGAATCTGAGGGGAACTTGAAGGAAATAGAGGGAAACTGAGGGAACCTGAGGAATCCTGGCCCCTCTTCAGCCTCCCAATCCCTCACCCAGCACCAGGCCGTGTCTCCGAGACCCTTCTCGGGAGACCTCACCGTCCTGGTGTCTCTGCTCATGTGGGCACCCAGGGAAAGGAGGAGGCAGAGCCCATCTGGCTATATAAAGGGCCATTTCCCATGGTGCTCTGGGCTCATCTGCATATCTCCCATGAGCCTCAGTTTCCAGGAAATGAAAATGCTGAGTCACTAGCTCCCCCTAAGGAGGGCCATGTGCAGCCCCTGGGCGCCTGCAGGAAGGCCCTGAGGAGGCAGCTCCACTGGGGGCTGGAGGTCGGGGTGGGTGCTCTCCGTCCACAGACTGGCATGGGGTGAGCATCCAGCCTGTGGTTGCTGTCCCGTCATGGGCACGATGTCCTGGTCCTGTCGTGTTTGTAAAACGTGATCCCTGCTTTGCTGTCTCTTTCTTAAAAGTTCTCTGAATTTTAGGAACGAGCCAATTATCAATTAGTTATTGTTTAAACACATTTTCCCCTTTGTGGTTCATCTCTTCGCTTTTTAAACAGAGACACTTGTAAATTAACACTTGTTGTTTCAGTAGATTTTATTTTTTACAGCAGTTTTAGGTTCATAGCAAAATTGAGCCAAAAGCATGGAGCTCTCCCACCATGGGGCTCCTGTAGGTGCACAGCCTTCCCCAGTCCCACCGTCCCAGCCATTTGTTACACATTGTTATTATCGTCATCACCCTCTGCAGTTTCCACTGGGCTTTCCTCTGGTGCTGTGCAATCTGTAGGTTTGGACACACATATAATCATGCAGACCCACCACTCTAATCTCGTACAGACAGGTTTCTCCACCCCAAGATTCATCTGCGTTCTGCATTTTCATCACTCCCTCTCCCAGCCCCTGGCCACCAGGGATCTTTTGACTGTCTCCTGAATTTTGCCTTTTCCAAATGTCATAGAGCTGGAATCACACATTACGTAGTCTTTTCAACTTCTTTTTTAGTAATATGCACTTTGGTTCTTCCATGTCTTTTGTGGTTTGATAGTTCACTTCTTTTTTTTTTTTTGAGACAGAGTCTTGTTCTGTCACCCAGGCTGGAATGTGGTGGCAAAATCACAGTTACTGCAGCCTCAACCTCCTGGGCTCATGCAATCTTCTCACCTCAGCCTCCCAAATAGCTGGGACTACAGGTGCGCACCAGCATGCCCCGATAAGTTTTGTATTTTTTGTGAGACAGAATCTCACCATGTTGCCCACACTGGTCTCGAACACTTGGGCTCAAGTGATCCGCCTGCCTCTGCCTCCCAAAGTGCTGGGATTACAGATGGGAGCCACCTTGCCTGGCCAGCTCACTTATTTTTTAACACTGAATGATATTCCATTGTCTGGATGTACTATGCTTTATTTATCCTTTCATCTATGATGGAAGGACATCTTGGTTGCTCCCAGGTTTGGGCAATTATGAATAAAGCCACTACAAATATTCGTGTGCAGATTTCTGTAGATGTAAGTTTTCAACTCATTTTGATAAACTCTGAGGAGCGGGATTGTTGGATGCTGCGGTCAGAATGTGTTCAGTTTTGTAAGAAAGTGACAAATTGTCTCCCACTGTGGCCCTGCAGGAGGAGCCCCCAAACCCTTTCCCTACATCCCCATGACCTCTGCTCCTCCCCACCTGGGGGCTGTCTGTGGCTGGCTCGGGTCATCCACGCACCTGGGGCTGCCTGCCACCCCCACCAGGTTAGGGCTCGGATCAGGGCCACCCCTCACCCTGGGGCTTCCTCATCCCAGCCCTGGGGTAGGGGCAGGTGTGGAGCTTTGGCTGCCAGGTGTCCTGCTGTGAGTGGAGAGGGCGGTGAGCTCGTTCCCCAAAGACTCAGGTGCCTGAGCCGCCTGGCTGGTCCCCTCAGGCGAGAGGAAAGTAGCAGTTGAGGGACCCCACAGAGAAGCCTGTTAATGGGTCTGGTGGTCAGAGGCTCCCTGTAGGAGGCCCCGGGTCCTGGTTTTCTCTGAAAAGGCCACTCAAGGCCTCGGGGCTGAGCTGTGGCTGCCCTGGCCAGGAGGGGGCCAGAGGGGGCATTGCACCTGTCGTGAACACTGAGGGCTGGGCCAGCGGGCGTCTGGAGGATGAGGACCCTCCCACCTGACCCCTCCCAGCCCCAGTTCGCAGGCCCAGCCGGCCACCGGCAGTCACTGCCTAAAGGAGGTTTTGACAGGGGAGCGGCAGAGCCTTTTGAGGGCCCCTGTGGCGAGCAGGCTCCTTGCTGGTTTGCGTGGCTTTTTCACACAGTAGTTGCATCGAGAAATTTAATATACTGTGACCTCGTTGCCCAGCAGGAGCGGTGCGGGACTGGCAAGTTGATGGGGAAGTGTTGGCGGGTGCACAGCAACCTCCTCTCTGGGAAGCTGTGGCCAGCGCGTCCTGGCCAACCAGGGCCTGGGCAGGGACTTGCTTCTCGGGCCTCGGCCTCACCCTGGTCTGAGAGTGTAAGGCCCTCTCGAGGTCCTCGGTCACCTCAGCAGCCTGGGACGGAAACTTTGGATCGCTCCCTGGGCAGCTGGGTACAGGAGAGGCCACTCGAGGCGGAAGCTGGGATGGACAGCTGGATTCGGGGCCCAGAGGGAAACCGTGGCAAGACTTGGTGGGTGGATGGTACCAGAGGAACAGGACATGGCCATCATCGGGGAATCCAGCACTCCTGTATCTCCAGAAGGACCAGGCATTTCCCCAGCTGCAGAGACCACTGATGGAGCAGCACAGCCAATGTGGGACCAAGGCCATGACCCAGAGCCACTGGGGCCCTGAGCCTGACACCCAGATTGCCCACAAGCCAAAACTCCATCCCCACCATCCTGGGGTGCACAAGCTCTCGTTAGGAACAGGTGAAGAGGCAGAGCCCAGGAAACTGAACGCAACCCAGAGGGCGTGGGCGAGCAGGGACAAGGCTGCCAGATGGGCCTGGCCAAGCTCAGGGGCCCCCAGCTACCTTGGGGGTGCAGATGCCAGCTGAGCCCTGCAGCAGAATGGGGTGAGGCCACATCACGCCCTTCAAGCGCCGGCTTCCAAGCAAGGGGCTTCGTCTCTGTCTCGCCCACAATGCCTTGCACAGGTCCGGGGCCCAGAGAACATTCCAGAGATGCTTGTGGAGTGGAGCAGCTTTAATGTCTTATGACACATTCTTGCTTCTCTGTTGGCTTCTTACCTGTGTCCTTGGGATGGCTGCCAAGGCGCTACCAACCTGCTGCCTCTCTGGCTGAGGCTCGGAGCCTCCTGGGCTGGTGCCTTCCCGGACACAGGATCTCCAGCAAGTCCAGGAATCTGACCTGAGCTCACCAATCGTGCCCAGGGAAACCAGCCAGCCCCCAAAGCCTCCAAGACCCAAGTGGGCTTAGTTCTGTTGGCAGAGGACCCAGCTGGAGTCAAACCCTAACAAGAAAGAAAAGTGTGTTTAGATAATCAGGTGACTCACCAAATAGAACTTTCTTGAAAACTGTTTTAATAATCAAGACCAGGAAAGGATTATGGAATATTCTAGCAAAGTCCAAGTACTTGGATTTTAAAGTCAACATTTATCTTCTTGCTCTTATATTACAAAGTTCCGCCCTCACCTCCAGTCTCAACGTTTGCACAAAGCATTTCAGCAGCACATGCAATGGCGTTGATTGGCTTTTCCCTCTCGCTCTTCTGCACAGACACTAAAGAAGGAGAGGAGCAGTTTTCTTTGTTTCTTGCATGAACTGACTACTGAGGCTCGTCAGAGAGATGCTGCCTGTGGGAGTGATGCACGGCCTCTGCTTCCACGGAGAAAAGCCACACGGTGGTGGCCGGGGTGGGACGCGCCTGTGGACGTGGAGGACAGATGTGTTCTGAGAAGCTGCCTGTTTCTTTCTTTCTTTTGTTTGTTTTTGAGATGGAGTTTCACTTTTGTTGCCCAGGCTGGAGTGCAATGGCGCGATCTTGGCTCACTCCAACCTCCACCTCCCTGGTTCAAGCGATTCTCCTGCCTCAGCCTCCCAAGAAGCTGAGATTACAGGCACCCATCACCACGCCCAGCTAATTTTTGTATTTTTAGTAGAGACGGGGTTTCACCATGTTGGCCAGGATGGTCTCGATCTCTTGACCTCATGATCTGCCCTTGGTCTCCCAAAGTGCTGGGATTACAGATGTGAGCCACCGCACCCGCCCGAGTGGCTTCCTTACAACAGTCTCTGTCCAAGGGACCACAGTCACCTCCGCTCACTCCCAGCCCACCCTTCCTCCTCATTTGCTTTGTCCACCTACTCAGCTCCATGGCCCGCTGGTGGCCTCCGTCCTTCTGAAGGACTGAGAAGCCACTGCCGTGTGGAAGCACCTCCATGTGCCCTGGTCAGGTCTGTCGCCAGTGCTGTGGGAGGATCGGAACACCCCCAATCACCCTGGGCCATCATCCAAATTGTAATCACGGACTTAGAGGCTGTCCTTTTAAAAATAGCTTTTGGTATTGTTTGCTTATTTTCAAAGTAAACAAATTCATTGTCAAACATTTAGAAAAGAGGCAAGCAAATAAGAGGAAAGAACACCACCAGTCACAGGTTCTCCAGAGAGTGCAAAAAGCAAGGTCTCTGCATCTTACTCTCAAGTAGGAAGAACGGTTGCAGGAGAGGAAGGAAGGAGGGAGGGCCTAGGCGCTGTACCCAGCTGTGGCCATCTGTGTCCTGAACCCTCCTGGGGTCTGTCTTGAACCCTCCTGGGGTGGGATTTCCATTATTATCTTGCCTGGGCTGGGCCAGAGCCTGGTTGGGGCCTGGGGCCCCATCCTGAGTCCAGAGTCTGTGACTCCTCCATAGGCCCCAGGGCCTGTGCAGTGACAGTCTCTGAGCAGCAAAAGAGCAAATGAGTGCTGGGAACTGTGGGCCCTTCCCTAAAAAGGCAGGGTGGTGATCCCGCTGAGCCTAGGGTCTTCGAAACCACAGGTACATCCTCGCTGTTCTGTCAGACACAGCTGTGGATAACTGGAGTCCATCTAGGGGTGGGTTTCCAGGCAGCTGGGGACCAAACAAGAGGGTGGAGGTGGCCACGTGAGACCCCAGGAAGCAAAGCCCCCACCACCCCAGGGGATTTCTCCATCCACAATGGCAAGGGTGGGGGCTGCCCTGAGAGGTCAGCAAAGACCACCACTGAGGAAGGCCTTGGACATGACTCTGAGCAGTCCCACAGGGAAAGGGGACTGGTGTCTCCTGGAGGGGGGGCTGGAAGAAGGCCGGAGAGGAAGGGTGGCCAGGAGTCCCCGTTTCCACACCCCAGACCTGTGGAAACACTGGCCCTGGGCAGCCCTGTGCCCTGCCAACCTCCCAGCCTGATGCAGCTTAGAAAGAAGCTGCCCATGAAGGAGGCACCCCCACCTCCATCCGTCCATTGCCAGGCTTTTCTGGAAGTCCGGGTGCCTTCAGGTGTGGGGATACAGAAATATCCCCCCAACATCCCAGGGCTCCGGGCCTTTGAACACCCACGCGGGACGAGGCAGCGGGGGTCACGTTCCCTCAGACTCTCCCCTCTTGGCTTCCCCCCATCACCCAGGGCCAGGGAGGCCGGGGCAGGTGCAAACCCAATCCTGGCAGTTGGCAGCGGCTTCCAGGCGCCTGCATGACCCTGTCTGTAGCCTGCAGAAGCAGATGCTGCCTGTGAGGTGGGCCCTGGGTTCCAGCAGATGCAGGAGGGTATGAGAGTGCAGCCACCCTCCTACCCCTTCTCCCCCTGAGGCCTCCATAGTAGATTTAGGGTTCATGCTTCTGGGTGAGATGGAGTTGAGGGCCCACAATTCTAAAGGTCTGGGTCACACCTGGGCAATGGAGGGCCAGGCTCCATGGCTATGGGGCCCTGTTAGCCAGACTCCTTCATCAAATAAACCAAATGTAGAAGACGTATACCAGGGGTCCTGGTGCTCGATTTTGTTTTTTGCTCTCATCACCCTACAAAATGGCATCTCCATAAAGACATTAAATAGCTGGGCACGGTGGCTCGCGCCTGTAATCCCAGCACTTTGGGAGAACAAGGCAGGTGGATCACCAGAGGTCAGGAGTTGGAGACCATCCTGGCTAACATGGTGAAACCCCGTCTCTACTAAAAATGCAAAAATTAACTGGGCGTGGTGGCAGGTGCCTGTAATCCCAGCTACTCCAGAGGCTGAGGCAGGAGAATTGCTTGAACCTGGGAGGTGGAGGTTGCAGTTAGCCAAGATCGCACCACTGCACTCCAGCCTGGGCAACAGAGTGAGACTCTGTCTTTAAAAAAAAAAAAAGCCAGGCGCGGTGGTTCACGCCTGTAATCCCAGCACTTTGGGAGGCCAAGGTGGGCGGATCACGAGGTCAGGAGATCGAGACCATCCTGGCTAACATGGTGAAACACCATCTCTACTAAAAATACAAAAAATTAGCTGGACATGGTGGCGGACGCCTGTAGTCCCAGCTACTTGGGAGGCTGAGGCAGGAGAATGGCGTGAACCCAGGAGGCGGAGCTTGCAGTGAGCCGAGATTGCGCCACTGCACTCCAACCTGGGCGACAGAGCGAGACTCCGTCTCAAAATAAAAAAAAAAAAGACATTAAACAAAAACTAAGGAGAAAAATGGCACGTATTAAACATTCTGGGTAAATCAGAGCCATGTCACGCTGACCTCACCCTTAGCCACCAGCTGCCTGCCCCGTGGAGCCAGGCTCATCACTGTCTGTCATCTGAGCGAGGGCACCGAGCATGATGAATAACACATTTTTGTTTTTTTTGGTTAAAAGCAGCTTGAAATATTTACTTCAGTTTAATCTGTTCATTTTTAAACCAGAGCAAAACCAAAGTTGTGCAGAGAGAGTGAGCTGGGAGGTTAGGGGGCCTCCATCCTACTTCACAGGACCCTGTCCACATCTGGCTCAATCCTGCTCCATAAAGACCCTGGCCACAGGCCGTGGCCCACCCCACACGGCCTAGAAACACAGAACAACCCTCAAATCAGCCCAGAAGCTCCTGGTACTGGGTGTATCCCCCGCAGCCGTTGGCACCACCATAAACCCCACTTGGAGATACAGTGGGGGCCACCGCCACGCACACAAATGGTCCCAAAGGAGCATGGCCTCCCCCTCCTCTGCCCTCTGGTCTGGATCCCACCTCCCAGGGGTGGGCACCGGGGGTTCTGTCCAAGGGAGGGGGCTCTGCCCATGATGACTGGGAGGTGGCATCGTGCCCACCCTGGCATGCACAGAGCCCACACACAGGAAACGGCATGGCAGCGACAGCCCCTGGGTGTGAGGCCCCCCATGCCCCTGGTGTCCTCGCTGAGATCTCAGACTGGAGAAGCAGGTACTGGAAGCGGACTTAGCCAGCCCACACACCTCCCGGCAGGGAGGGAAGATTATGGAAATCGAGGGCTTCCGGGTGCACCTGTGCCACCCCCACGCGGCTTGGGGTGGGCGCCTGGCATCCCTGGGCACCTCTGGGTGCGGCAAAGCAGCCCAAAGGCAGCAGGATCAATTTCTAGGCCCTGGATTTGGGTGCCAACTTGCTGTGTGCCAATAGCACCCCCTGGTGATCACATCAGTCTGCACAGACGCTCGTGCTTTTGTGCCAACAGATCAGCCAGGCTGGCAAAGGGGCCCTGCCATTGGCCTGGTCTCTGGACTGGTTTCTGGGAAGAACTGAGAACCCATGGCCGGCCCTTTAGCGATTCCTGAGACCTCCTGACCCTCCTCCTCCAACCTGCTCTGCCTCCATCTTCAGATCTGTGAAGCTGGGATGTTGCACACGGTGTCCGAACAGCAACCCGCATCCTCTTTCAGCCGAGAGTCTGGCAGGTGGGCTGAGGCCAGGCCAGGGGCTGTACCTGGGCCACCCCTGCAAGCTCCCTCCCTCCCTCAGTCCAGCTTCACGGCCGGCCCCAGCCCTGGAGGCCCATTGTGAGTATACATGTTTGTGTGTGAGAGCACACACTCAAGCATGTGCAGGGGTGTGTGGGGGTGTGGTATGTGCATGCACAGGTGTGTCTGTGTGTATGTGGGAGTGGGCGGGTGCACACACGTGCACCTGTGGGCAGGGGTGACCTCAGAGACTCCTTCCAGGGCATGCCTTGGTCACAGGGTCCCAGCCCGGCGTGGTTGCTGCTCTATACACATCTGCTGGGTTGAAGTAAACAGGAAGAGTCCGTTAATAATAGAACTTGGGGGCCGGGCGCGGTGGCTCAAGCCTGTAATCCCAGCACTTTGGGAGGCCGAGACGGGCGGATCACAAGGTCAGGAGATCGAGACCATCCTGGCTAACACAGTGAAACCCCGTCTCTAATAAAAAAAATACAAAAAGAAAAAACTAGCCGGGCGAGGTGACGGGCGCCTGTAGTCCCAGCTACTCGGGAGGCTGAGGCAGGAGAATGGCGTCAACCCGGGAGGCGGAGCTTGCAGTGAGCTGAGATCCGGCCACTGCACTCCAGCCTGGGCGACAGAGCGAGACTCCATCTCAAAAAAAAAAAAAAAAAAAATAGAACTTGGGGTGTGGAGCAGCTGGCCCCAAAGGCAGGAGCTACAAAGTGAGAGGACCTAAAAGCAGATGCTGACTGAAGTCGGGTTTGGGGTGGATAACAGGGGACAGGTCATTCATGTTCTCTGCTTGCCTGTGTTTTCCACAGCTTCTAAAATGAACTTGAGTCACCTGGAAATAAGAAGCTCAACAACCGTAACGTTCTCGGGCTGCCAGCAACTCCGGCCTGGACTGAGCCCTGGAGAAGCCTCGAGGGTGGGCCGAGGAGGTCGCCCGTCCGGTCCTCCTGGGCAGGCCCAGTGGCTGGGGCAGAGGCCTCTGAGGTGCCAGGTGTGCCAGGCCCCATGACGGTGCACCTGCCACCAGCGCCGGTGAGATGGGCATCACCTAGGGAGGTGCAGAGAAGCGGGCAGGGCCCAGGCAGCGCAGCCAGGACTGACACACAGCCCCGACATCTGGCCCTCCTCAGGAACTGTCAGCCTACTTGACCTCTTTTTGTGACAAATAAGATCCTCCCCCAAGAACAGACCAGTGTCTGGAGGCATCGACCCCCACAGACGCCCCTGCTGGTGGGCAGGTGACCTTGCCACCGTGGGGCCCCACGTCAGGTGGCAAGTCTCTGTAACAAACAGCTCCAGGGGCAGTCAGGCTAGTGTGGGGCTCAGTCTGTGCAGGGCCTGGGACCTGGGTAAACTCGAGGTGCAGCAGCATCAGAGTCCAGGGGCCCCTGCACCCCAGGCCAAAGGTCGCCCTTGTCCCACAGACGGTTCAGGCCCTGAGGGCGGCTGGCTCACAGCTGGGCATCTTGCCCTGAAAACCACAGGCTCTGTGCAGAGGGGAACCCGAGAGAGGCCTGTAGATGCCACACATGATGCTGGTGTCACATTGAAATAGTTTCGGCAGGAGGCAGTGGCGCACACCTGTAATCCCGGCACTTACGGGGGCCGAGGCGGACAGATCACCTGAGGCTAGGAGTTCGAGACCAGTCTGGCCAACATGGTGAAACCCTGTCTCTACTAAAAATATAAAAATTAGCTGGGTGTGGTGGCAAGTGCCTGTAATCCCAGCTACTCCAGAGGCTGAGGCAGGAGAATCGCTTGAGCACGGGAAGTGGAGGTTGCAGTGAGCCGAGATCGCGCCACTGCACTCCAGCCTGGGTGAAGAGCGAGACTCTGTCTCAAAAAAAAAAAAAAAAAAAGAAAGAGATAGTTTGACCCCAGAGTCATTCTGGCACAACCTAAAAAGCCGACTCTTTAACATTTGAGCTTTTACAAATACCAAGTAACGTGGGAAAATGACATGCTGTCCCTGTGGTCCTGGGGCCGTGCTGAGGGCAACGCGTCCTGCACAGATGCCCTGTGTGCGGCCCTCACTGAAGCTGCAGAGTCTGCTCCCGCTCAAAGCTCTGGGCTGCAGACGTCTGCTTCTCGGGACACTTGGGAGCTCGATTCCACAGCTCCAGACAACCCAGGAAACCTGAAGGTGACTTCAACACCGTTCGTTCTCTCAGTAACGCATATAATTAATAAAGTAAAAACTCCTTTAAAGCAAGGCTTTGGGGAAACCGAACTGTTGTGTCTCAGAAGGCGTTAACCAAGTTCCAATCATTTTACAATTGGGAAACCTTCTAAGAAAATTATCTACACATCTGCTTACAAATCAAAGCCAGAGTGTTTTCCACTGTCAGGAAACGGGGAGAGGCTCAGGAACGAGGGGGAGGCAGTCACGAAATCGCTAATTAAAACCAGCGCTTTCCCACCCTTCTGGCTGGGAGGGGCCGAGGAAGACAGAGGAAGCGGAAGAGGCCAGGAGAAGGCAGCGATTGAATGGATTATTGTCCCAGTCTCCTCCTTTGTCTTTATGTTTGTACTTTTCCAATAGCTTTGTTTTGAACATCAGCCTACCCCGGGCCGTGCAGAGCTCTGCGGTCCTGGCTGCCCCAGCGGCTCCAGCGGCCAACAGGGTTGACTCTACTCACCTGAGCAGGCGAGCCTCCCCCGAGTCACCTGGCATCGCTCTGGCGGGTGTGAAAGGATCCCAGGACATGCACCAGAGCTGGGGTCACGGGGGCAACTGAGGCACCCCTCACGGACATTTTTAAATTCTAAAATCAGAGGCTTTTGTTTAGTTGTTCAGCGTGAGGCTTCCATGCCCCCGAACGTGCATCTCCAGTTCAGAATGTATGCTCCACTAGGAGTTCCCCGGGGCTCCACGCAGAAATCAGTGGAAGAATTGGCTCAGGTCAACCCCAAGTCCTGAGGAGCAATCGTATTTCAGGGACGGCTGGTTTATTTCATGTATTATCATTCTCATTTACTATTCAATTCCAACACGGCAGGTTTCCAAATGTGAGAAGAAAACATTTACATCGTGGGGACGGTCGCTCTAAGTTCACCGCTATGGCAGGTTTCTCTTTGAAAAATACAAAGAGACTGACACACAGCCCCGACACCTGGCCCTCATCAGGAACTGTCAGCCTACTTGACCTCTTTTTGTGACAAATAAGATCCTCCCCCAAGAACAGACCAGCGTCTGGAGGCATCGACCCCCACAGACACTCCTGCTGGTGGGCAGGTGACCACCACCTGGTGGTTGAATCATTGACAAGGTTGAATCATTGACAAGGAAGATAGATTTGGTTGAATCATTGACAAGGAAGATAGATTTAGAAATGTGTGTCAGATGTGGAGCGGGGTGAGTTTGTGAAGGAGGGAGAGGTGAAGGAAAGCTGTGAGGTGAGTAGCAGGGCAGGGTGGCAGCTGGCCAGCCCAGGGGGTCTCGTGGGTGTTTACGCCAGGGCCTTGGCCCAGGGCCCCGCCTGGCAGCCTCTCCTCCCCAGCAGGGCCAGCCCCCTGCAGCCCCAGGCCCTGGGGGGCAGCCTTGGAGGGGCTCTGGCTCTGATGTCTTCCCTCCCTCCAATGCTGGGCCCCAGCACTCAAATGAAAACTCAAATCCTGTTTTCTGCGGGTAGAGACAGGATGACAAGAGGCCTCCCTTCTAGAAAGGAAAATGAGAGATCAGAAAAATCGGAAGGCATTGGGTGGATGCGGTGGCTCACGCCTGTAATCCCAGAACTTTGGGAAGTTGAGGTGGGCGGATCACCTGAGGTCAGGAGTTTAAGAGTAGCCTCACCAACACAGCAACACAGCGAAACCTTGTCCCTACTAAAATACAAAAATTAGCCGGGCATGGTGGCAGGCACCTGTAATCCCAACTACTCAGGAGGCTGAGTCAGGAGAATCACCTGAACCTGGGAGGCGGAGGTTGCAGTGAGCTGAGATCGCGCCATTGCACTCCAGCCTGGGTGACAAGAGCAAAACCCCATCTCAAAAGACCAGACAAGAAAATCAGAAGGTCTCAGCTCTGATGGACAAGCCCGCAGAGAGGGCGTTCAGGCTGGGGACCCCTCAGTCCCTGTCTCCAGTCGGAGAGAGGGCGTTCTGCTGGGCGTCCTGTTGTAGCAGGACGAGCCGCAGACAAAACTCCTCAGACACTGGATTAAAGAAGGAAGAGGTTTTTTTATTCGGCCGGGAGCGTTGGCAGACTCACGTCTTAAGAGCCAAGCTCCCCGAGAAAGAAATACTTGGCCTTTTTAAAGGCTTACAACTTTAAGGGGTCCACGTGAAAGGGTCGTGATAAATTGAGCAAGCGTGGGAAATGTGACTGGGGGCTACATGCATCAGCTAACAGAACAGAAAGTTTTACTATGCTTTTTTCATACAGTGTCTGGAATTTACAGATAACACAAGTAGTTTATGCCAGGGGTTGATGTTATTATTATTTGTTTAACTCCTAGGACCGGGTGGTGGTGCCAAGGTTGTCTGGCTATTTATCTTATTTGTTTCTTTCTCTTTCCTCCTGTCTTGTGAACTAGGCAAGGTGGGGGGAGGAGGGCAGCAGGAGCAGTAGTGGTCTCCGTCCTGACTGTGCAAACAGGAAGCCCAGGTGCCTGAGGGTCCTCGGCACAAGCAGGGCAGGGACTGGGTCGGGGTCACCCACGTGGGTGCTATCCCGAAATCTTGTGCCCTCTTGTGTATTTGCAGAGTGGTTCTTCCAACCCCACTGTGGTGGCTACTTTATTTTGTTAAGTGCCGCGTCTTTAAACCTGAACCTGCCGCTGAGCAGGCAGAGGTTTGCAGCTTCACACTCCAGTGTGCAGGAAACAGCTTCTTGACTTCTCCTTTGGAGCCCTCCTGGGGAGGGGCAGCCCCTCCTCGACTGCTGCTCCCTCAGACACACGCTCCCTTCTGTCAAGCCTCTGAGCCGAAGTTGGCCATTGTGACCCCTGTGACCTGCACATATATGTCCAGAGGACCTGCAAGAGCCAAGAAGTCTGGGGCAACCCAAATCTACAAAAGAAGTGAAACAGCCAGCTCCTTTCTTAACTGATGGACCAACCTTAGGACATTCCATTATGACTTGTTCCTGCCCTGCCCCCACCTGATCGATTGACCTGGTGACATCCTTCTGGACAATGAGTCTTATGATCTCCCCACCATGTACCTTGTGCCCCCCTCTGCTGACAACAGGTAACCACCTTTAACTGTAACTTTCCAGTATTTACCTCATTGCTATAAAACGGCCCCACCCCTACCTCTCTCTGCTGACTCTCTTCTGGGACTCAGCCCACTTGCACCCACGTGAATAAACAGCCTTGTTGCTCACACAAAGCCTGTTGGTGTCTCTTCACACAGAGGCACGTGACACAAAGTGCTGGGTTTACAGGCGTGAGCCGCCACGCCCAGCCCTCTTTGCTGTTTCGTGTGAAATTTAGAACCAGTTTTTCCAATTTCATAAACATATCTGAGGAACGGCACTGGATTATACTCATTTCAGAAAAACGTTATCTTGGGGTCCCACCTACACGCAGGGAGTGGGAGACAGTCACGCGGCGTGTGCGGCACAGAACACAGAGACCAGGCACCGGCCGGCCGCCCTGCCGAGCGAGGCTTCGTCCCGGAGACTCAGCGTGTGGCCTCCGCGTCACAGAAACGGTCTTCGTAGCTGTTTGAGGTCACACCAACGAGACTTCACTTGTGTTAGCAGAACTCTGCGGACAATGTGACCCTGCATGACAGCCGGGAGCCAGATGTGGGGAGAGCGGCGAGCTGGCAGCCCGGACAGAAAGGCGGACGGAGCTGTGGCCATGACCAGGAGCAGCAGCAGCTCCTGGGATGAGAGGGAGCCCCCGTTCCCGGACCAAACTGAGGGTCGGGCCCCATAACGAGGCGCAGTTGAACTGGGGAGGAACCCCAACCGGTCACAGGCAGAAGGCCTGGACATTATCTCCAGAGCAACTCAGAATGACAAAGTCCTCCAGAGCTTATCTACCCTTTAAGCTCTATGTCCACGTGTAAGAGTGTCATCTAAAGACGTAAGTGATGAACGTCTCATCTGAAACTGAGGTCTGAGTCCTGAAGCCCTTCCTCTGGGCCCTCAGTACATTTACTTCATCTAGATGGGTCCAGGTGCTGGGGTCATGACCCTTACTTTGTCTCCTGCTAAGTCACGAGGTTGGAGAAGTTCCTTCCCGCCCCTAGTAAGCTTGTTTGTGGAGGCCTGGGGAGTTTCTTCAGACCGGCAATAAAACGTGTTTAATCCTAAATGGGTCCTATTAAGAATTCCTTTGTTATTTTTTCATGCTTTAAAGCCCAGGAGAGGGCTAGGCAAAACTCTTGGTGGGCTTTTGTTACATTCCAGCCTTGGTATAAGGGTGCTGGCTTTTAACTCCCTCGGTACTGAAACTGGTCATGGAGGCCCGCATTCGTGAGACCTGGCCTGCCGCACTCCCGCCCAGCCCACAGGCGTGGAAATCTGTGCAGCCAGATACACCCTCACCCTGCAACCACCCCCTGCAACTCCGCCTTCCCCACTCCCCGCATTGGGAGATGTGGCAGCTGGCAGCCTGGGGCGGGGTGGGGATTTGCCCTAAAGAGAAACACTACTGGAGGCCCGGAGCTGACACACCGAGAATCTCCACGGTGTCTCCTGTGGGACTGTGACTGCTGAAGGCCAGAATCAGCCCATGCACGCACACACGGGGCTGTTGACTTAGTCACCCCTGACCCAGCACAGCAGCCATGCCTGGGAGGCCGCCCCCCACCCACCAGGAGGGTCTCCAGGAGGGTCTCCAGGAGGGCCTCGTGTGGGCCAGGCTGAGCTCAGGACACCGTGATGGTCGCACCTCCTTTTGTGTCAAAGCGGAGGGGTAGGTAGAATACGTGGTTTTCTTTGCTTTTAGCTACATGAAGTTTGACGGATCCACAGGAGCACAGTAAGGAAGAGCCTCCTGGGGCTGAGGAAGAATCGAGACTCTCACCACCTGTGATGTGGATGGCTCCATCTCTGAAAGGTGTGCCGTATTATCTGTGGCTAAAAACGATTTAAGGCCAGGTGCTGTGGCTCACGCCTGTAATCTCAGCACTGTGGGAGGCCAAGGCGGGAGGATCATCTGAGGTCAGGAGTTCGAGACCAGCCTGGCCAACATGGCAAAACCCCGTCTCCACTAAAAATGCAAAATTTAGCCGGACGTGGTGGCGGGTGCCTGTAATCCCAGCTACTCAAGAGGCTGAGGCAGGAGAATCGCTTGAACCTGGGAGGTGGAGGTTGCAGTGAGCTGAGATCACACTGCTATACTCCAGCCCGGGTGACAGAGCAAAACTCCATCTCAAAAAAAAAAGAATTTTACCAAAGACCAGCTTTAGCTGTCTGCCCAGCTTTTTCCTTTCCTCCTCCCTTGAAAGCAGCTTCACTGAGGTGGTGGCATGTCGCAGCTCCATGATACAGAGCAGGGCTGCCCCGGAGGCAGTGTGCAGACAGCAGCAGCTCCGGGTGGGGTGGCTGGCACATTTATACCCACTTTTAACTACATGCAAATTAAGGGGAGGGGCATTTGGAATTTCCCAGAAAAGGGGCGGTGCTTCCGGGTTATTGCCAGGAAAGGGCAGTAACATCTGGGTGTTGCCATGGCAATGGCAAAGTGTCACAAAGTCCCGGACCTGTAGGTGCCAGGGGGCTGCAGGTGGCTGTGCTGACAGAACTGGAACCCTCTCACTTGGCTAACCCTTGTCACCCGATAGGTCATTCAAGGACAGCCTGAACCAAAATTTGGGTAAAGCAATCTCTGTGGCAGTTTGGTTTTAAAAAACAAGACAAAACGAAACAAAAAAAAAATTGTTTTGTCCTCTTTCTCTTTAATTTCAAATGAGTTTCCAACGTTTACATTCTAGTTAGACCACAAATAATGAGTCTTCACACCAGCAGCTTCGTAACAGCTGGTTTAAAGCAGAAAAGAAAAGAGAGGACGAGAGAGTACCTTAGAAGACTGTACTTAACTACAGCGCAGGTTCACCGTTGGAGGTCTGAAGTTTTCTCACTGTCATTTGCCCATCAGCTTAAAACATACACACAAATGGGCTGTCACATGTAACCAGCTGGAGTCCCTAAGAGGACGACAAAATCCAGGGCCAGGATGTTGGAAACTGTCTTTCCCTTTTTGGGCCAGACCCCCGGATTGAACAGGAAAATAGCAAAGAAAGGAAAGTGGAGGAGAAAGGTTTGCAGGAGGGAAGAGGAACGACAAAGGAAGGAGGGAGGCCAGGGAGCCTCCAGCCACCGCATGGTGCAGAGCCAGCACCCCCTCACCCTCAATCATCTCCCATCAGGGAGAGCCTCAGCACCCCAGACCTGTGCGGTGTGGGACCAATCCCTCCCACCTCCGCAGGCTGCCTGTCAAGGTCAACCGTTTGCAGCCACAGGGAGCTAAGGGTGCTTTTGACCAAGAGGAATAAGGCTTTGGTGGCGGACAGGAGGAGGACATTGGAGGAAGGAGAGAGAGGTCAGGGTGCACACACAGACGCGCACAAACCAACAGCTGCGTCCAAACAAATCCCCATCAAAGGGTTCGGTAGAGTCCCACATCCCTGGCCTCAGTTTCAAACGGCCCCTCGGGCAACTGAGCCCTCACTGAGCAGAGCCCCAAGGGTGCCACAAACACATTCAAATGCATCGAATGCCCAACTGGTGTCACTCACAGCCAAGTCTAAACAGAGCAGGGCCCCAGCCACATCCCAGAGAGGCAGAGGGTCCCTGGGTAACTCCGACTAATGCACCCAGTTCCAAAGTTCCCAAGTTCCAAAGTTTATTAACTTCTCCAAAGATCAATTCCTTTGTACCAGCAAAGCATTGAAGGCAGCAGGAAGAGAAAGACAGGATTCCTGGACGAAAGCATCTCAGCGGCTGCAGGGCAGCTCCTCCCGTTCCAGCCACAGGCTCAGCGGCCACGAGCAGCTGGAACTCACAGGTGAACCTACGCCCTGTCCAACAGAAACCAGATGGGTGGGCTTGGACCCCCCAGAGCACACAAGTTCCCACATGGACCACCAAAATTGTAACCAAACACAAGTTCCGTTCCTCACCACTTGCAGAGTCCAGTGATCAAGAGGGAGGCCTGGTGGAAAGAAAGTGACTTTATTAACCAAAACTAGTCATGGGCAAGGGGCCGCACTCCCGTCCAAAACAACCACTTCAAATTCCTAGGGAGAAGGCAGTGACTTGTAAAGGGCAAGCTGGCGTGGGAGGCAGGTGCTGTGCTGGGTACAAGGTCTGTGTGTCTGTCCGCAGTGGCCATCTTGGGTCCCAGTCCACCTGGAGCGTGGGCTGGGGTCATCTGATTAATGACTGGGTGGCTGACTCGCTGCCTGGGGGAAACCTCTGGAATTTTGCCACTGAGTTTCCAGGGTTGGTCTGTCTGTCTCAAGATTAGGCCCTGGAACTTTTTTGAGACAGAGTCTCGCCCTGTTGCACAGGCTGGAGTGCAGTGGAACAGTCACAGCTCACTGCAGCCTCCTGGGTTGAAGTGATTCTCCCACCTCAGTCTTCCGAGTAGCTGGGATTACAGGTGTGCACCTCCACACCTGGCTAATTTTTGTATTTTTAGTAGAGATGGGGTTTTACCATGTTGGCCAGGCTGGTCTTGATCTCCTGATTTCAAGTGATCTGCCCTCCTTGGCCTCCCAAAGTGCTGGGATTACAGATGTGAGCCACCGTGCCTGGCCTTTTTGTTTTTGTTTTTGTTTTTTTTGGAGTAGAGGAAAAACTTTCAGGACTCACAAAGAACTGAAATGTTCACGAATGTCAAGCAAAACAAGAGTTGACTAAATGGACGGCACTCAGACAGCAACCTTTTTGACTTTTGCTTGGAATACTGCTGATCCTTGTCTTGTTTTTCAGAGTCAAGGAAACTTGAACTATTCATGGCCTTTAATAATTGAGCAAAGCAAACTCCTGTGAACGAAATTTGGAGCATGTTTGTTTCTCTGCTGGGTTCCTCTAGAATTTGGAAACTATCTGTGAGTACTCTGATGGCAATACAGCTGTTTGCATCAGTGCAATAAGAATCCATTTTTCTTTTTAACAGGATGCAGTTGGAGAAACTGGTTATTTTATCAAGGCTTTGACTGGAAAAGTATTGACTGGAAGCCCGTTAAGGACTCAGTCTTGACTTGCAGAGCCAATAAAAGCCCCATGGTGAGAACTGGCCTCATACCTGTCTACACAGTCCCTGTACAGGGTTCCTAACCTGTGGTCAGTAAAGAATGTTACTTTCAGGCCAGGCGCGGTGGCTCACGCCTGTAATCCCAGCACTTTGGGAGGCCGAGACGGGCGGATCACGAGGTCAGGAGATCGAGACCATCCTGGCTAACACAGTGAAACCCCCGTCTCTACTAAAAATACAAAAAATTAGCCAGGTGTGGTGGCAGGCGCCTGTAGTCCCAGCTACTCGGGAGGCTGAGGCAGGAGAATGGCATGAACCTGGGAGGTGGAGCTTGCAGCGAGCCGAGATAGCGCCACTGCACTCCAGCCTGGGCGACAGAGTGAGACTCCGTCTCAAAAAAAAAAAAGGTATTTTCTCTCTCTCTCTGTCTCTGAGACAGGGTCTCGCTCTGTTGCTCAGGCTGCAGTGCAGTGACCTGATCTTGGTTCAATGCAGCCTCGCCCTCCCAGGCTCAAGAGATCCTCCTACTTCAGCCTCCCAAGCAGCTGAGGCTACAGGCACTGGCCACCACGATCAGCTCATTATTTTATTTTTGTGAAGATGGGTCTCACTGTGTTGTCCAAGCTGGTCTCAAATTCCTGGCCTCAAGGGATTCTCTCACTTCAGCCTCCCAGAGTGCTAGGATTACAGGCATGAGCCACCGCACCCAGCCCTAAAAATGCCATTCTTTCTAAAATTAAGCTATAACGTCTGGGCATGGTGGTTCACGCCTGTAATCCCAGCACTTTGAGAGGCCACGGTGGGTAGATCATGAGGTCAGGAGTTAGAGACCAGCGTGGCCAACACGGCGAAACCCTGTCTCTACTAAAAATACAAAAATTAGCCAGGTGTGGTGGTGCGCGCCTGTCATTCCAGCTACTAGGGAGGCTGACGCAGGAGAATCACTTGAACCTGGGAGGCGGAGGCTGCAGTGAGGTGAGATCGTGCCACTGCATTCCAGCCTGGGCAACATAGTGAGACTCCATCCCCAGAAAATAAATAAATAAATATAATTAAAATAAAGTTAAGCTATAAAGACAGTAAAATCCCAACAGAAATACCAAGAAGATGGGCAAGTGAGAGGGGGCTCAGGGCAACATAACTGGATGTTTGAGGAGCACAGCCTTTTCAGGTGGAAAATAACAAGCTGGGTTGTGGATTCCATCAAAAGCAGAAACACGTGCTGGGTAAGAATTTAAAATTAGCCTCACATTTTACAACTCCCAAATATTACAAAATAGATAGAATCAGCTTAGCACAAGACAAGAACAAGAGGAACAAAATGACAAAGACCCAAGCAAACATTTGAGATAAGATTTTTTATCTGTGGTGTCTGCCTGTGGTCCCAGCTACTCAGAAAGCTGAGGCTGGAGGATTGCTTGAGCCCAGGAGGTCAGGGCATACTAAGCTACGATCCTGCCAGTGAACAGCCACTGCAAGCCAGCCTGGTCAACTACAGGAGACCCCATCTCTTAAAAAAAATAAATAAAAGCCTCCAAATATATGATTAAAAATTCCTAGAACAGGCCGGGCGCAGTGGTTCACGCCTGTAATTCCAGCACTTTGGGAGGCCGAGGCGGGCGGATCACAAGGTCAGGAGATCGAGACCACAGTGAAACCCCATCTCTACTAAAAATACAAAAAATTAGCCAGGTGTGGTGGCGGGCACCTGTAGTCCCAGCTACTCGGGAGGCTGAGGCAGGAGAATGGCGTGAACCTGGGAGGCAGAGCTTGCAGCGAGCCGAGATGGCGCCACTGCACTCCATCCAGCCTGGGCGACAGAGTGAGACTCTGTCTCAAAAAAAAAAAAAAGTTGACAAATATATAAAAGACCTAACCTACCCCACTGACGCCTTGACAGCAGGGACACCTGCAGAGACCCCTGCTCTTAATAGTCAGAGAATATTACACGTCGCAAGGACCTGTGAGACCCTTCCAGTCAGTGAGCAGTGGGTATGACTGAGTCATGCACAAAACTGCAGGGCTGGCTGGCTCCTCTCCCGGGAGGCTGCGAGTCTGTGTGTGGGCTGAGGGCTGGAGAGGCGGTCCCCAGGTGGCCTGGGGTGCGCAGGCAGAATAAGCGGGACAGCGGGAGGGTCAGAGACCCTTCCATAAAAGCGCACAGAGCAGAGGAGCGATCCCCCTAGATCCCCTGCAGAGGGTCCTGCACCTGTGGCCCAGGCCTTCAGGCATCCTGTGGCCCCTGCGGAGGTGCTGGCCTGGCCAGTCTGGGAGGAGGGGCCCAGCCTGTTGGGGCAGGAGATAGGGTGCGGGTGGAAGGCTCCAAGATGCATCTGGGCTGGGAATGCACAGATATCCCAGGTGGGTTGGAGGTGGGTCGAGGAGGCCTGGAGGACCCGGTGCCTGGGTGGGTGGCAGGTGGGCCATGTCCTCCACTAGAACCCGAGGTGGTGGCGGGGTCAAGGATGAGGAGGTATCTTCGGGACATTAGGAGGAGGCCCCACAGGCTGCAGTCATGTGGGCAGGCAGGGTTGAAAGGCAGGGAACCCAGAGAATCAAGTTACAAGTTGATAACACAAAGAAAAGCAAACGTGGCCTGCGGGGTGGCTCACGCCTCTAATCCCAGCACTTTGGGAGGTTGAGGCGGGCGGATTGCCTGAGTTCAGGAGTTTGAGACCAGCCTGGCCAACATAGTGAAACCAGTCTCTATCAAAAACACGAAAAAAAAAAAAAAAATTAGTCGGGCGTGGCGGCAGGCGCCTGTAGTCCCAACTACTCAGGCGGCTGAGGCAGGAGAAACGCTTGAACTAGGGAGGCAGAGGTTGCAGTGAGCACTACTGCACTCCAGCCTGGGCAACACAGCAAGACTCCGTCTCCAAAAAAAAGAAAAGCAAATGCTCTAGGACCTTGGGGATTTTAATTATATGCTGCTGAATAATTTGGAGAGTTAAATAGGAAATCACAACCGAAATCTACAAATTCCTAGAACAGAAAGGAAATGAAACTCCAATGTCACCTGGCACAGCAGAGGCTGTGATTCAAGGCCAGGCCAAGGGTGAAGGAATGAGCCACGTACCTACCCTAAGATGCCTGATCCCAGCATTGTACAGAAATGGAAAGATATGGCCTGGCGCGGTGGCTCACGCTTGTAATCCCAGCACTTTGGGAGGCCAAGACAGGTGGATCATGAGGTCAGGAGATCGAGACCATCCTGGCTAACACGGTGAAACCCCGTCTCTACTTAAAATACAGAACAATTAGCCGGGTGTGGTGGCGGGCGCCTGTAGTCCCAGCTATTTAGGAGGCTGAGGCAGGAGAATGGTGCGAACCTGGGAGGCGGAGCTTGCAGTGAGCCAAGATCACGCAACTGCACTCCAGCCTGGGTGACAGAGCCTCACTCTGTCACAAAAAAAAAAAAAAAGAAAGAAAGAAAGAAAGAAAGATACTGCCCCAGACATACGTAGTGGCTCACACCTGTAACCCCAGCACTTTGGGAGGCCAAGGCAGGTGGATCACCTGAGGTCAGGAGTTCGAGACCAGCCTGGCCAACATGGTGAAACCCCATTTCTACTAAAACTACAAAAATTAGCCAGGCGTGGTGACACATGCCTGCAATCCCAACTACTCAGAAGGCTGAGGCGGGAGAATCAGTTGAACCCAGGAGTTGGAGGTTGCAGTGATCGAGATCACAGCACTGCACTCCAGCCTGGGCAACAGAGCGAGACTGTCTAAAAAAAAAAAGAAAGAAATGAAGAAACATGAGTGGATGACTGTGCTGTTTGTATGGACCAGGAAAACTTCTAGAAGGATAAGTGAGGCAGTGTCCATAACTCAGCCCTGGGAATTGAAGCCAGGGTGGGGAGGAAAAGGCAACAGTTGGTTTCATTCTATTTTGTTTCTGTGCCTGTATTACTTTCAAAGTAAACAAAATAAACTAGTTTCACTTTCACAACATGATTGCTTTATCAGGATATGCGTTTTCCTCCAACTCCCAAAGGTGTCCCATCACGGGACAAAAGTCTGCCAGCCTTCAGCTGCCCTCCAGGGCCTCACAGTGCAAGTGCTCCTACCTAAGCAGCCGGAACCCCCGCCCCGAGGAACTGGAGCCCCCTCTGAGTTTAGAGACCTAGTGGGCAGGAAAAGAGGAGAAGGAAGCTGTGGCTGCCGGGGCATGTGGCCTCAGAGACAAGCCCCTCTGTGCAGAGGATGTGGGCAGGTGGGATTTCAGCCCCTTCTCCAGCATCTCACTGGCAGCCAGGGTGGCTGGGGGTTCCCCGAGGGCGGGAGCTGGGGAATCTGACCTCTGTCCCCCGGCCATGGTGCCATCTTGCTGGGAGGATGACAGGCTGTGTTTCACCTGCCAATTTGGTTACAGTTTCTCTTTTGAACACCCCGGGGGACTTTATTGGGTGCTATGCACCTCTGGACCCTGGGTCTGATGGCTGCAGGCCCCAAGGTTCAGCTCCAGTCTGGCCCTGCTCTGTCCATTCCCCAGATTTGAGGGTTTCACAGAATTTGGTTCTGCTTCTTCCTCTCTTCCACGAAACTGGGGGCATTGCCCACACCCCGGTGTCCCCCACCATCTGTGGGGTGGGGACTTGCCCGCTCACGTGACTGCAGCCTGTGGGGCCTCCTCCTAGTGTCCCGAAGATACCACCTCATCCTTGACCCCGCCCGCACCTGCCCGCGTGCCCCCTTGGGTTCTAGTGGAGGATGTGGCCCGCCTGCCACCCCGCCATGCACCGGGTCCTCCAGGCCTCCTCGACCCACCTTCAACCCACCTGGGATATCTGTGCGTTCCCAGCCCAGATGCATCTTGGAGCCTTCCACCCGCACCCCAATCCTGCCCCAACACGCTGGGCCCCTCCTCCCGGACCGGCCAGGCCAGCACCTTGGCAGGGGCCTCAGGACGCCCGAAGGCCGGGGCCGCAGGTGCAGGACCCTCTGCGCGGGAGCTGGGGGGATCGCTCCTCTGCTCTGCCCGCTTTTATGAAAGGGCCTCTGACCCTCCCGCTGCCCCGCTCAATCTGCCCGTGCACCCCGGCCATCTGGGGGCCGCCCCGCTCCCCGCAGCCCCGCGCCCCCCAGCCCCGCCGCCCCCCCGCCCCGCGCCCCGCCGCCCCGCTCCCCGCTCCCCGCCTCCCCGCTCCCCGCCGCCCCGCTCCCCGCAGCCCCGCAGCGGCCCCCTGGACCCGCCCAGCTCGCCCCATGCACAGACTCGCGGCAGCTGCGAGCGGAGCCAACCTGCCCCGCGGGGAACCCGCGCCGCGCGCGAGCTGGACCCGCCCAGGCGCGAACTCTCCTGGAGAAACGCCCCTGGCCGTTTTCCTGCTGCCTTTAGCGTGAACCGCGGGTGCAGTGCCTCGCATGAAAACAATAAATTCCCTGTCACGTTTGCTGCGAACGCGGGGTGTTCCCGAAACTCCGCGGCTTCCCGTAAACCCCGCTCCTTCCTCATCGGGGAGGTGGGTCCGGCGCGGGTCCGCCGCCTCCTTCCCGGCCCCTCCCTCCCGTCTGTTTCATTTTCCTGGGGCTCCGGGGCGCGGAGAAGCTGCATCCCGAGGAGCGCGTCCAGCAGCGGACCTGGTGAGGCGCGGAGAGGGACGGGCCGGGGAACCAGAGCGGCGGGCGCGGAGTGGGCTCGGTGCTGGGGACTCGGTGCTGGGGGCTCGGTGCTGAGGACTCGGTGCTGGGGAGTCGGGGTTGAAGACCGGGTGCTGGAGGCTCGGTGCTGGGGACTTGGTGCTGAGGACTTGGTGCTGGCTGCTCTGTGCTGCGGACTCGGTGCTGGGGAGTTGGGGCTGAGGACTCGGTGCTGGGTGCTCTGCGCTGAGGACCCGGTGCTGGGGACTCGGTGCTGGGGACTCGGTGCTGGGCGCTCTGTGTTAGAGCCTCTTGGTGCACTGGGGTCGCCGGTCCGCGCAGGGATGGGGACTCTGGGGCTGCAGCGCCTCTGCCTCGGGGACCGTCACCCCCCGCTGGCGCTCAGGCCAGGTGGGCGGGGGCCCAGCGGGCGCGCTCCGGGAGGGGCGGGAACGAGCTGCAGGCCGTGTGGGGACCCGCGTCTCTGCCCTGCGCCCCGGGCTCGAGTCTTGAAGGGACAGAGGCGGCGTCTCGGACCCGGGGTTCCCCTAAGTCCAGTGAGTCGGAGCGCCCTCCGCCTTTCCTGGTCCTCAGCCTCACCCGGGGTTCCCTGCGCTGTCGCTGCGACCAAGTTGGGAGCAAAATGCACTCGTGCACACGAGTGCACACGAGCTGGTGGACACACGCACACATGAGCACACGCAGGCACGCGTGGACTGTTGCACACTCCACAACCACAGCTTCGTGTGCACTCACAGCGAACTCATGAAACAGGAACCGTGAGGCTTCCCCTCACCCAGGCAGGCCCTCAGCTGCCCCTTCTCGCGCTGGTTTTGCTGACTCCGCAGTAATCTCCACATTCAGTTCCTTGCCCACTACTGGTCATTCACCTGCAGCTTGAGAAGCACATTTTCTGCGCGTCGTTGGCAGAGGATCCTTGGCTTCTGGGAGGCCCAGGGTGACTGGCTGCCGGGGCCAGGGCAGGAGGCCTGTCTCCAGCAGGGCGGGGGGTGGTGGCAGGGCCTCTCCAGGGGGCCGCTGCTGAGCCCAGAGCAGGAAGACAGGAGGCCACCAACAGAGGGGACAGGTGAGCAAATGCTGAGGAGGAAGGGTCAGCCGATCTAGCCCCCAGGCCTGAGGGGACTTTGCTGACCAGGTCAGAGACGTCCACACCGTGGGCCTGGGTGGGCTCCGTGGCCTCTGCAGGCTGCAGCTGTCTTCTGAGAGGTGTTGGTGTGCTCATTCTCTGTAGAGATGTGGGGTCACCTGTGTTCACTGAGCCCCTGCAGCAGCTGGGAAAGCACTGTCAGCCACCCCTCAGGTGCTGTGGGGGTAGAGTCTGCTGATCACACAGGAGGACCCCAGTGAACCCAGCCCGAGGGGACCTGAGCTTCCACACACCCAGCACCTGTGGGAGCCGGGACAGGCCGGCGCCCGGGGCACCGGGGAGCGGGAATAAGCGCGCACAGGCGTGCTGGGTGGTGTGTGAGCTTTCCTAGGCGTGTCACTGGGAACGGCTCCAAGCCTGTCCGTCAATCCTGGTCCGGGAGCTTTCAGACCCTGCTGTGTCTGGTGCCAGCTCCTCAGATGCCGACCCCTGTTTTCGTGGTTTGAGAGAAATCTGATTGCTGCCTCCATCTTTTCCCACTCCAGAAGTTTGTTTTTTGTTTTTGTTTTGTTTGTTTGTTTGTTTTTTGAGACACAGTTTTGCTCTTGTTACCCAAGCTGGAGTGCAGTGGCACGATCTCAGCTCACCACAACTTCTGCCTCCCGGGTTCAAGCAATTCTCCTGCCTCAGCCTCCCAAGTGGCTGGGATTACAGGCACACACCACCTGGCCTGGCTAATTTTTTTGTATTTTTAGTAGAGACTTGGTTTCACCATGTTGTCCAGGCTGGTCTCAAAATCCCGACCTCAGGTGATCCACCTGCCTCAGTCTCCCAAAGTGCTGGGATTACAAGCGTGAGCCACCGCGCCTGACCCACTCTAGAAGTTTTGAGGCTCCGTGCGCCTAGTCTCCCTGAGCCTGGTCTCCTTGTACCATAAATGGAGCTGCTGCGCCGGTCCCCGCCTACCTGGCCACTTTCCCTGTGGCTGCACCCTGCCGCTTGCGCTGTCTCTGATTTTTAGCCACTGCACGGTTTTCAACTCGAGCCCACGCCTCTGGTCAGGAGGATGGCAGGAGAGGACTCAGGCAGACAGGGGCAGAGTGACAGGGCTGACACAGGATACCCAGCAACATCTGAGTTTGAGATCATTAATCGTGTTTTAATATAAGTGTGTCCCAGGTGTCCCACGGGACAAGCTTCTACCAGGACATCGTTGGTTGTTTATCTGAGACTCAGATGTGACCAGATGTGCAGGTACACTGATGCCTGATGACCTGAGCGGGGCCTGTGTCGCCAGGGTGCGTTTTCTTCTAATAAACGGAGCAAATTCCCTGCAGCAACCCAATGTTGCTGACACCTGCTGCCCAGACAGAGCTGGGGCCACGCACAGTCCGCAGCCTGAAGCCTCAGAGTAGAGCCAGAATGCCACTCTCCATCCTGTCTCCCCTCAACTCCCTTCCCCCTGAGCCCTTCAAAGTCATTCTCAAGCCAGACAGGGGTCTTCCAGGCCTGGGGCACCCCTCCACGGCTGACTCATTCCACACCTTTCCCGCCGCCTGCCGGGTGTGGACCGATGGGGAGGGCACCACCACCTGCTCCTAGTACCCTCCAGCCCAGCCCTTCTGCCCTTCACCCCTGGCTGGGCAAGGGTCAGGGCCACCAACATCGGAGGGCGCTCAGTGGGGAGCTGGTGAAGGTGCTGGGAGGAAGGGATGACCCGGGAGAGGCAGCGAGAGGATCCACGTGTGAGAAGCAGCAGCCACCACCACAGCTGGGCTGAAGGGACTTGGCGGGGAGACAGCATCTCCAGAACGGTGCAGTCCAGGCCGCCAGGGGCTGAGACCATGGAGGGGATGAGGCCAGAAAGAGGGACAGTGCCAGCTTCTCACTCCCACCCCCCTCTCCCCAATGAGGGCAGCCCAGGACCCTGGGTCTTCGGGAAGCAATCGGGCAGGGAGGCTGGGAGATGGAGCTGCAGGGTCCACCTGCGGCGGCAGAGGCATCTAGGAGCCGCTGTAGCCCCCAAGAGCAGAGGTTCCACCGCACTGCTGGCCCCATGGAATGCAGAGCGGGCAGACTTGGGACACTCAGGGCGGAGGGGAGGCAGACACAGCCACTGCTAGGCGGGAGGAGCTTGGCATGAAGCCAGGTGCGTGCAGCTGGCCCTTGGGGGCCTTCAGGACCCAGCTGCTGAGGTCTGGCTCAGGGAGCCGCTCTTTTCTGAGTCAGGGCTGACTCAGGACACAGACAGGTGGCAGAGCTAGCACCTGGGCGGGCAGGTGGGGTGGATGCAGCACTCTCGGGGCTCTGGGGATCTGTGACCTTTGGCTGTGTGCCCAGAGTTCCCACCCTTAGCACAGTGGCAGGGGCAGTCCCTGGAAGCATTTATGAAACAGACTCAGATGGCCTCCGGGCTCTAGGTGAGGGCAGGACCCCCCCAGAGCAGCCTGGGGAGAACAGCAGGGCACCCCTCCCGGACACGGTCAGCGGGGTGGTGTGAAGAGCAGTGGGAGAGCCCCCAGCAGCCCCGGCCCTCCCTGCTGTCCATCTGCATGGCTCCAAGGTGGGCCGGCTGAGCTGGCGTCGTGGAGCGTGGGGTGGGGGGAGCCGGACCCAGGCCCAACTGCGGTCTCCTTGTGTGAATCTCACCTCCATGCGGGGGTCTCCAGGTGGCCTGGGTCTCCCACTGCATTGGGGATGGGGGTTCTGTGGTCGGCTGTCAGTCACCAAAGATGTCATGTCCTCATCCCAGAACCTGACACGGCAAAGGGACTGTGCAGATGGGATGAAGTCTCGGGTGCTGACCTGGGGCGTGTGTCCTGGGTCACCCAGGGGGGCCCTTGATGCTACCACAGGGTCTCCAGGACAGGGAGGGAGGAGGGGAGTCGGGGAGACAAGGAAAGCAGCTGGGGGGCGGTGGTGGGGAGGTGGCAGAGGGGCTGTGAGCCGAGGGATGCGGATGCCTCTGGGCGCTGGAGACTGAGAGGGACAGATTCTGCCTGGAGCCTACAGAAGGGACCACCCTGGCCCACCCCTTGATTTTAGCCCAGAGAGACCCCATCGGGCTTCCAGCTAATCCAGAATGCTGGATGCGTGACGGGAGATGGGGCCCTAGCCTGTCTCCAAGCCCATCTGAGCAGCCCTGAGGGGTCACAACAGGAAAGGGGGTGTTAGTGAGAGGCCACAAAAGGTCTCAGGTGTGGGTTCCCTCCCCTCGAACCCAGGCCCTGGCATGGTGGGGTGGGGTTTCCGACAGAAGGGACTGGACTCATCCTGAGTGCAGTAGCTACCTGGAGTGGGGAACCCAGACCTTGGGACACCCCGACCCTGCGCCAACGTGGGACCATCCCTGAGCCTCAGCAGCACCTCGGGGTTGGTGACGTGCCCACCTGCAGGGACAGTGTCCGCACACCTGCACTCCGCGGCTGGCAGGGGTTTCCGTGTGGAGGCAGGACCACGGTGAGAGTGTGGGAATGACCGGGCGGCTGCCTGTGGCTGTACAGGGCCCAGAGATGACTAGAGGTAGGCTCAGAGGGGGCTGGGACACTTGGGCCAATGGGACAAGAAGGCCAGAGCCCATCTGCAAGCCTGGTCCTCAGCAGGCCCAGACTCCAGCCTCTGGGAGGACCCCTGGTGACATGGGGTCCTCGGGGTTGGTGACGTGTCCTGCTGTGAGGTTTGTTTGGAGAAACGCACATCTACAAAACTACAGACATCTATAAATAGCTCGTCTGAAGGTCGCTTTACACAGTTCCCTCATGGGAATTCCCTGCAGGTCACCTGCACTCTGGTGTGTGGGGTGCACTGGGAGCTGGGAGAGGCAGGGCTGGAGTCACCACCCTACTGAGGGACTTTTCCCAGCAGAGGTGCAGGGACCCGAGAGGCAGGGCAGCCTGGCCAGGAACCCTTGCCCCAGCCTCCTTCGAAGGTGGTGTTCTCTTGGCTGAAGGGCAAGTCCTGCCAGGGCTCCTGCTGGGCCTCGCCCGCTGCCCTACCTGGAACAGACCCAGGCCGCCTCCCCTCATTTTCCCTTCCCTGGTGCCTTTCAAAGTCCAGCAGGCATGTCAGCAGGTTCATGCAAAAGCATGTCACCTGGTCCAGGTGAGGGCCTGACTTTTGACCAGCACGGGCATCGGCCCAGACCCCACCAGACGGACTGATTGAGTTAGGATTAGGGCACTTTCCTGTGCAAAGCTGAGCTCCTGCGTGGGGGCAGGTGGGGCTTTGTGGAGCGTCCACACAGGGACCCTCATCCCCCAGCTGCTCTCAGGGGACCCAGATCCACATATATCCAGCACCTACTGTATGCAGGGCATGAGTGGGGCCCCGTGGGAAGCACAGAAGCGGGACCTCGCTGGGGCCCTTGAGAGGCTCATCCCTGCCTCTCTGACCCCGCCCCTGGCACTGTGCGTGTGTGCACTGCAGCTGCCTCTGCCTGGCGGGAGAGGAGACACACAGCTAGGCGGCCCCTAGCCTTTGCAGGCCCAAGGCAAGATAGCAGAAGGAGGCTCGCGTGCTGGAAGCTGCCCAGCAGCCTGCTTTGCCAGCTGGCGCGGCAGAGGTAAAGCTGACTTGTGTGTTAGGAACGCACAGAGGTGTAAACGATGGATTCGAAAGGAACGCAACTGAGCGTTGCCCCGGGAGGGGAGCCGGTGGACGGGCAGGGGGTGGGAGGCCCGTGGACGGGCAGGGGGGCCGGTGGACGGGCGGGGGGCCGGTGGACGGGCGGGGGGGCCGGTGGACAGGCGGGGGGGGGCCGGTAGATGGGCTGGGGGGTGCTGACTACAGGCTGTGGTCAGCACTGGGCTTGGCTGGGGGAGGCGGACGGTGGGTGCTGGTCATGTGAGGGTCTCTGTGAGTGACTGGAGGTCTGGACAGCACCAAAGAGGAGACAGACACCTGAGGATTGTAATGACGAAGCTCTGTGCCCTGGGCATGCAGCGATATCACACACGTGCTCCTAAGTAGACGGATAAGTAGACGGAGGAGCATTGGTGAGGGCCTGGGGTTGTGCCCTGGGCGTGCAGTGATATTACACACGTGCTCCAAAGTAGACGGAGAATCGATTTCGTGCTTTGCGTTGGTGAGGGGCTGGGGCTGGAAGCTGGTCTTTGTACAGTGTTAAGTAGAGGCGGCTACCAAAGCTTCCACCTGTCCTGACCCATTTCTACAGGAAACACCCTCAGGCGCAGTCATGAGTAATTTATTGTAAAACAAAAGGACTGACCCACAAGTCAGACGTCCCCGCCGTGCTTCGGGCGACTCTGTCTCCTGCCCCCAGCTCCCAGTGCACGCCACACACCAGAGTGCAGGTGACCTGCAGGGAACTCCCATGAGGGAACTGTGTTTTCGCGCGCAGCCAGCATCGCACACCCTCTGCAGTCACAGGGAAGGGACGGAGGGTGGAGGCTCTGGCATCCCAGGCACAGCCGCTCAGGAAAGAGCGTGGGGACCCCCAGCCTCCCAGCCCCCGCCAGGCGACAGCCGCTCCCACTGTCCCCTTTGGCAGCCACAGGGGATCTGACCCACGGGCTTTCCTTCCTCCAGGGAGTGTCCCGAGAACCAGTGACAAGGACCAGGGGCCCCTGAGGCTGCCGAAGTCCCGCCAGCCATGCAGACCTGCCCCCTGGTGTTCCCTGGCCCCGTTTCCTGGCCCTTGGGGGCCCTCCTGCTCCTGGCTGCCTCCTTGAGTGCTCAGAATGAAGGTAAGTCTCAGGGTCCTGCCTCTCTGCTGGGGAAAGGGGAGCCCGGTGGGGACGTGGCAGGGGTGGGAGGGGTGGACTGAGGTTGGGTCCAGACGCCACCAGGCCCCCGATAATGACCGACTCTGCAGACCCAGGGCCCGGCCGTGCGGAGCTGGGCTGCTCCAGGCGGTGGTGAGCGGGCCGTGTCCCGCCGTGGGTGGAGGGCAGTGGTGGGTGGGCCGTGTCCCGCCGTGGGTGGAGGGCAGTGGTGGGTGGGCTGTGTCCCGCCGTGGATGACGGGAGGCGGTGGCCACTGTGGTACCTGGTGGTCACTGTCACAGCAATTGTGGGGAAGGACCAAGATTACGACCAGTTTCTAAGTGAGAGGGTCTGGGTCAGTTACGACCTGTGCTGTGACCAGGAAATGGACAGCAGCCCTGGTCTGGGGGTTCCTTAGGTGCATCTCAGGCCTGCCAGGAGTAGATCGGCATCTGAACAAGGTCCCCCAGTGAGATCCTCCCCAGCTCTCTAGACCCCCAACCTATGCAGCAAAGTCACCTGAGGGGCTTTTCTTTTCTTTATTTTTGAGACAGGGTCTACCTCTATCACCCAGGCCGGACACCCAGGCTGGGGTGCGGTGGTGCAATCATGGCTCATTGCAGCCTTGACCTCCTGGGCTCAGGTGATCCTCCCACCTCAGCCTCCCGAGTAGCTGGGACCACAGATATGCACACCATACCTGGCTAAATTGTGTATTTTTTGTAGAGACAGGGTTTTGCCATGTTGCTCAGGCTGGTCTCAAACTCCTGAGCTCAAGTGATCCTCCCACTCGGCCTCCCAAAATGCTAGGATTACAGGCGTGAGCCACTGAGCCACCTGAGGGGCTTTTAAAAGGCATCAGAGCTCAGCCGCATCCCAAACCACATCCCAAAGCAGTTCAGTCAGAATCCTAAGAACAAACAAAAAACAAAACAAAACCGAAACAGAAGAATCACAGATGGAGGAACCCAGGTTTCGGGAGATTCTGGCCCCACCCCGCAAGAGTGGCTCCAAACTGCAACTGGCTGGGGCCCCCCGACAGCCGCACGGGCCCCCGACAGCCGCACGCTGCCCTCTAGACAGTGTGAACTTCTGCAATGGCCTGTAGAGGCCCTGCGGTCCCTGAACACTCAGAGCACCCAGACAGGCAGCCAGCCTGCTCGTCCGAGGAAACTCAGTCCAGCCTGAAGGCCAGGTGCCCCTGAAGCCCACCCCCTCCCATGGGCACCAAGGCCCCTGGCACTTGCCAGCATGTGGCACCTGCCATGTGGTTTTGTATTTACTGAAATGTGGCCAATGGTGGCTCCACCCAGCATGCTGTGTGCTCCCCAAGAGCTCACCCTGCCGTCCATCCGTCCATCCGTGTCCAGTCACAGTGGACGCTGGTGCAGCAGGGACAGTGGCAGCACCAAGACCCCAGGCTGGTACCATGCTCAGGGCCACACAACCTGAATCTCAGGCATCCTTGAGCTGGCTGCTGGGGCAAAGGCCCTGGACCTCTGAGGGAAGCAGCTGCACGGGTTGCTATTGGGCAGGGTGCACACAGGAGGCGGGAGAGAGAGACTGACACACTGGCTTGTTACAAGAACTTGACCTCCCAGGACTGTGGAGCTGTGTGTGGAGCTGGCCCAGCCACCTGGAACTGAGTGGGCACCTGGGAGGGGAAAGGGGATGTTGGGGACGGCGCAGGCTGGGTCCCACAAGGACAGACTGGAACCTGTGTCTGCTCTGCTGGCCTCTGAGGCTGGCCTGTGGGTGTCTGCAGAAGTCCTGCCCTTCCTCACACAGCCAAGCACCTGCACCTGGCCTAGGCCTTGGAGAAACTGAGGGGGGAGCTGAGGGAGGTGGGGCTTGGCCACTGCTTCCCATGAAGAGGGTGATTCGGCAGGTCAGCAGCAGCACTCCTGCCACAGCGCAGTCGCCCGGCACACCCCTGAGGGTCTGGCTTCGCCCACCCCAGTGGAAATGTACAGGGGAGAGAGTTGATAGGAAATGTCTTCATCCAAGCTGACATACCCCAAGGAACAGACATGGGTATGAGTGCACACACAAACACACACACGTGCGCGCACACACACACGCGCACACACACAAACACGCGCGCACACACACACGCACACACACGCGCGCGCACACACAAACACACACACGCGCGCACACACACGCGCGCACACACACAAACACACACGCGCGCACACACACACGCGCACACACACACAAACACACACGGAGAGCCACCCTTCTTTTTTTGCTGCGATTTTATTCTTCCCACACAAGACATATGTGCTGATTGGGTCGGATGGACGTATACATAGTTCATCGTGTCCCTTAGAGGCCCTGTCTCCTGCCCCGGCCCTGGCCCTGGGCACAGCAGCCAGCCAGTGTCCTGAGGCCCAGCCCTGATCCGTGCGTGCCCCTGTCCGGCCCCACAGGTTGGGACAGCCCCGTCTGCACAGAGGGCGTGGTCTCTGTGTCTCGGGGCGAGAACGCCGTCATGTCCTGCAACATCTCCAACGCCTTCTCCCACGTCAACATCAAGCTGCGTGCCCACGGGCAGGAGAGCACCATCTTCAATGAGGTGGCCCCAGGCTACTTCTCCCGGGACGGCTGGCAGCTCCAAGTTCAGGGAGGCGTGGCCCAGCTGGTGATCAAAGGCACCCGGGACTCCCACGCTGGGCTGTACACCTGGCACCTCGTGGGACGCCAGAGAAATAACAGACAAGTCATGCTGGAGGTTTCAGGTGAGGGGAGGCTGGGGGGAGCAAGGGGGAGGGGAGTGAGAGGGGACACAAGGAGGGGAGGGGGCCTGGGCAGGAGGAGGGCTGAGACTGAGAGGGAAGGAGGAGGAGGAAGAGCAGGCATAAGCGGGGCTGCCAGGAGACGGGGTGCCGGGGTGGGGAGTCGGGGTGGAGGCCTCTTGCCCTCCTGGGACAGTTCTCCCTTTGGGAGGGGCAGGTGTTGGGCTGGAGGCTCAGGGGGCACAGACCCACAGAGGCAGCCAGAGCCCCACCCACAACACGGAGCACAAACCCTCTGCTCCTTGAAGGAGCCCCACCTGCCTGTCGGGGGCGAGGGCCGCACCCTGCAGCCCGGAAGCCCAGGCACCCCCTGCCTCCCTGCCACTCCCACCCCAGCTGTGTGGGGAAGCTGCACCCCAAATGCCTGTGCTCTGAGAGGCCCTCCGGACCCGCAGCGCCCGGCTTTGAGGCACCTGCCCTCCCTTTGCTGGGGTCACCCAGAGGTGCTCAAGATCACTCACCCACCACCCTTGGTGACCATGAACACGGTCCTGCCCCGCATCTCCCACTCCCATGCTGTCCACCTCAACAAGCGCCTAGACCACACCTGCCCTCGCCCCTCCTGTCTTCAGGGCTGGGACCAGCCCCACCCTTCCCTGTCCCCACCCCTCTCCTCCTGCCCTCAGGGGATGCTGACTGCCCCACTCTCTGCCTCAGCTCCCCCGACACAGGCATGACCACCCCCCAGCCATGTCCCCACTCGCCCAGCCCACTGCTCCCTCTGCCTCTTCTCCCCCGACTCAGGGCCCACAGCCGCCACCACCAGCTACTTATTTGGTTCAACCAGAAAGCAGTGATGGCCAGCAGAGCACCCCGGGCCCTCTGTGCTGCCCTCCAAGCCCCTCCCACCTGCTCCCTAGGCCCTGAGCAGCCACACCACTGTGCAGGGCCACAGACCCCTCCAGTCCCCAGACCCACTCCCCACCCCTCCCCTTCCTTTCCTGCAAAGTTCAGGAGCCTCCATGGCCCCTCCCAGCCCTCACCACATGGCCTCACCACACCCGGCTCTGACTCACCCGGGTCACCCAAATTGGGTTCTGCTTTGCTCCCCACCCCCAGGGCATGTGGTGAGCCCTTCCTGGACTCAGGTATGGGGCTTCTCAGATACCTGGCCCTGTGGGGGCCGCATCAGGGCAGGCCCCTCACCTGCCCTTGCATCTCTTCCCCAGAGCCCCAAGGCCTGAAGGACGAGGCCAGCGCCCGTCCAGGAGTAGATGTTTCCCTCCCTGCCCCGTGGCACCTGTGCCCCGGGTGTCCTCCCACCTCTGTGGTCCTGCGCCCCCTCTCCTCCTGGCTCCCTCCCACTCCTGTACCTCCTGGGCAAGGGCGGTGCAGTCCTCCGGGGCTCATTCTCACCCCCGGGGTGTGCAGGAGGAGGAGGCTGGGGGTGGGGGATGCCCAACCCACCTGTCCACCGCTGAATTGCCTCCTTCAGGTGCAGAACCCCAGTCCGCCCCTGACGCTGGGTCCTGGCCTGTGCCTGTGGTGGTCACTGCTATCTTCATCCTCTTGGCTCTTACGGGCATGTTCGCCTGGTACAGGTGCCGCTGTTCCCAGCAACGCCGGGAGGTAGGAGGCCCTGCACCCCAGTATGTGCGGGTGGGGAGTCTTGGGTGGGGCCGCCCCAGGTTAAGCTCAGCCTTACTGTCCTGCACCTGCCGGGGCTCCAGGAGAGGGTGGGGGGAGCACCAGTCCCAGAGAGCCCGTCCCCGCCAGGGGCCCAGCCAGCTGTGGTCAAGGATACAGAGCCAGGTTCCCCAGACCCGCCCTGCCCTCCCTGCAAGCCCTCGCTGTCCCCAGGACTCCCTGGAGGGCAGCATGGCAGGGCATGTGGTCTCCATCAGGGACAGAACCTGGAGTTTCTGAGCCAAGGGAACCTCTTGCTTAGGGTGCCATAGGAAGTGGGCTCGACCTCCAGCAGGCTCAAAACCAAAGTGAGGGCTGGGGGTGTGTGGAAGGGGTGTGTGTTGTGAGGGCACGCGGTGTACCTGGGGGTGGGAGTGTGCATGTGCATGCCCATGAGTGTGAGCGCACGCCTGAGGGCAGAGCTGTGGGCACAGGGGATGCAGCTCACGCAGGCACCTCCTTCCTTCCCCCGCAGATGAAGGTCTTCCTAGAACCCCAGCCCTCAGAGTGGGAGTACAGCAGGGCCTGAGCAGAGCCTCCCCCGGCCTGTGGACCCCAGACCCCAAGCCTACTCCGAGGCCGCCGGCATTGGTGGTCAAACCCTCAGCACTTGGAGCCCTGGAGCTGCTGTCTCCCCAACCCTTGTTTCCAGATGCCGTAGACCCATAACCACCTATAAGGCAGAGAGGACACAGGAGAGCCGGCCCTGAGTGCCGACCTTGGGGGCAGGGCCTGGGTCTCTAGTCCCACCCAGAGGGCACAGACACCGACTTGCCTGGGAGGGTCTGGGAGCGCTGGTGGCAGGCTGGGCCTCTGTGTCACCCACTCCAGGGCGGGTGCAGACCCTTCCCCTCCACCCCCCCAGGTCTTCCAAGCTCTGCTTCCTCAGTTTCCAAAATGTGAACACCTCACCTCCACAGCACGCGACCTACCAGGACCCATGCCCCTCCCTCCGCCCTCATCAAACCCAGAGACCGGGCTCCCTTTCTGCCACCCCAGCCTGAGTCCAGCCCTAGGTATGGGGTCTGCTCTCTCCACTCCTGGGGCTCCGCGCCCAAGTGAGGGGGCCGCTGCCGGAACCTCAGACACACTCCATTTCAGGGCTGTAGGGGCCTTGGCCAAATACGCCTGTGACCAATGGCAGGCTTTGGGGGCCCCTCTGTGGGAGCCCCAGGGGCCAAGGTGGGGTGCAGGGGTTAGAAGCTGGGATGGCTCCTGGCCCTACCGCCAGGGGGCAGCGCAGGCCGGGCCAGGAGGAGGCGGTGGCCGCTCGGGCTGGGGGTCAGGTGGACGCTGCCCTCCGGGGCTTGACGTGCATCCCTCAGTCTCTTGGTCGCCCGGGAATCGCTCCCTCGTGCCCACCCCACCTGCCAGGCCTCCTTGGACCCAGATCTGTTCCTGCTTTTGTCTTCGTCACTGCGGCGGAGCCCTTTGACGTCTTGATGTGTATCGGGTGAAAAAATAACTTCGGGAATCCCCCTTCAGTTCTTTGAAAAAGTTCCATGACTTGAATCTCTGAAATGAAGAAAACAAACCGACTCACAAACCTGCAAGTAGCTGGGAAATGCAATTTTTAAAATGAAAAACAAAAATCTGAAAGAAACGTCTTCAGTGGCTTTAAGCCCCCAAACGTCCCTAAGGTGTCCTCAAGATGAAGACACGGGGAGCCCCCAGCCAGCTGGAGACCCCGCAGGGACACCGCGTCGCCCGGTGACCAAGACCTCGCGGAGCTGGCCGCCCGGAGGGTCAGGGCCGTAGCCAGGGTCCAGAAGGTGCACGTTTGTGTCTCAGGTTAAAATAAGGTTCCCGTGCGCGTGCTGGGTTCGGGACTCTGCTGGGTCAGATCATGTCCTGTGGGCACAGTGCCCGGGATCCCCGTGCGGCAGGGACCCCCGTGCACCCGGGACCCCCGTACGGGGATCACACCTGCCTACACAGGCTGAAGAGCATTGGTGTGTCTTCAGGTCAATCAAAGTTTTCTTTCTCTTTTTTCTTGTTTTTTGGAGATAGGGTCTAGATCTGCCGCCTAGGCTGGAGTGCAGGGGCGTGATCACGGCTCGACCTCCTGGGCTCAAGCGATTCTCCAACTCTGGCCTCCCAGAGTGTTGGGATTATAGGCATGAGCCCCTGTGCCCGGCCTCAAGGTCATTTGGAAATCGGTAGTCTGGGTGGGGCACACGGTGGTCGCCACGTCCCCTGCACACCCAGGCAGGAAACCCAGGAGGAGAGCCTGGGGCTGGAGTCCCTGAGGATCTTCATCTTTTCCTGGTGGCTTATCTCTGTGTCTGTTCTCCCTACTGGGATTTACTGCTGGTCCTCATGCTGCCTTCCCCCGCGGCGTGTGGGGTCTGTGTCTCCCTCTGCACCCCCAACCCTACCTGGCCCCATGCTGGCCTCAGACACACCGGGCACGTTCTGGCCTCAGGGATTCTGCCCTGCTGATCCCTCTGCCTGGAATGCTGTTCCCCGGGGCCCCGGTTGGTTTCACCCACGACCCCTTCTTGGCTTGGCCTTTGAGGGCCACACCCACGCCCCGTGTCCTGCTGGCTGTCCACCTGGCCTCCCTGAGGTCAGCTCCAGGCGGGAGGGCCCCTGTTCCACACTGTCCCCTGCTCCTGGCACAGAGGCTGGCATAAAGACGCTCGGTGAACATTGGTGACCCAATGCATGCATGGAGCAGAGGCCAGAGGAGGGGCTGCTCTGTAAAGCGCAGTTACCCACCACCTCACGCCACCACCTCACGCCACCGCCTCGCGCCACCGCCTCACGCCACCACCTCGCGCCACCGCCTCGCGCCACCGCCTCACGCCACCACCTCACTAGGGTGCTCCAGGGCCTCTGGGCAAGATTCTGCCCCCAAATCCTCTGTCTCTTGTTTATGGAGAGCCTGGGGTGGGAAACCGGCTCCTGCAGGACCCTCAGCCCAGCAGAAAACCTGCACCGCCCCACAGCCCCACCAGTGTCTCCGCACCGGCTGCTGTGGCTGGGACCTCCAGGGAAGCAGCTCAGGGCTGCAAGTCCATGTGTGAGTCACGGGCACATGTCTCTGCACACATGCGTGAGTCATGCACACCCGTCTCTGCACACACACGTGTCCACACGCACCCGTCTGCACACACGTGTGGAGTCACGTGCACCCGTCTCTGCACACACACGTGTCCACACGCACCCATCTGCACACATGCGTGGAGTCACGTGCACCCGTCTCTGCACACACGTGGAATCACACACACCCATCACTGTGGATGCGTGTCCACACACTCCCGTCTCTGCACACACATGTGTCCACACGCACCCGTCTCTGCACACACGCGTGTCCACACGCTCCTGCTCATGTGCTGCACCTGCTGGCTTGGGCACCGACATCAATGCTTTGTCATTGTGGCTGTCAGGACAGAGAAATGCCCTGTCCCAGAGGACTCAGTCCCCTTGGGGTTAGAGGCCAGGCACAGGTCTCCCTCAGCCCCTGAAGCTGGGCACTGTGGCCTGATACACTCCTCCCAGGGAGGTGGGGGAACCTCAGGCCTGGACCACGGCTCAGCCCTCTCGTCCCCAGGACATGGAACACAGAGCCACGGTTGGCTGGTCGGCTGCAGTGTTGGGCACGGGCACAGGCCCAGCCTCCTTCCCCACGGCCAAACTGGGGGGTGCTAATTCTGGCCTACCCTGCGCTCCTGTGCACTGTGTGGGTGACTTATGGGTGACTCCAGATTTCTGGGCATAAATTGGGTTCCAGCAGAAAGTACCCCAGAGGACCAGGCAGGCTGAGGGGCAGCCCTGCCCCTCACCTCCAGACCCTGTCGCCCGTCCCCAGCCAGGGGGTCCCTTCTCTCTGTCCTCTCGTCTGCCCAGCCCCAGGCCTTGACCTCCTCCCTGTGGATTTGCAGGGGCGGGGAGGGACAGGGACACCCTGATCTCAGGGCAGCTCTCGGGGAAGCAGTGCTGGGGAGGGGTAGGTGAGGCCGCCCCTCCCACCGGGCCCACATCACTACCCTGGTCTGAGGCACCGCCTCCAGGAAGCCCTCTCTGAGCTCTGAGCGCCTGCGGTCTCCTGTGTGCTGTTCTCTGTGGGGTCCTGCAGACCCAGAGGGGCTCAGCTGCACTCATCAGGCGGGAGAGCTTGGTGTGGGGAACATGGCCGGGCCCCCGAGGCTCCTGCTGCTGCCCCTCCTCCTGGCGCTGGCTCATGGCCTGCCTGGGGCCCTGGTCGCCCAAGGTAAGAGCTTCCCAGACCCTCCGTGGCCACAGCTCCGGAGCTCTCCCTGCCCCGTGAGCTCAGCGCCCCCAACCTGGGCCACAGCACAGCCCCCAGGAAGCGGGTGGGGTGCCGAGTGGCCTCCAGTGTCCGGGGACTCGCTAAGAGAAGGAAAAAGGGTGGACCCCGTTGGGAATGGCCGGGGCTGTCCAGGCAGGGCCGCTGCTGTGGGAGGAAGAAGCCTCACAGTGCCTGAGCACACACCGCTGCGGGTGCCCAGGTCTGCTCCACGCCCCCGTAAGGCACCGACCGTGTCTGTGGCGACATGTCATCCCTGGGCTGTCCCAGGGCCCCACTGTCCCCACCACTGTCCCCTGCAGGAAGGACATTCTCTGTCCTTCTGGCCAGACTGGTGGTGACAGCCCAGGTCCTCCCTAGAGGTGCACCAGTCTCCCCATTGCACGATTGCCCCCGCGGGAGGCTCCGTCAACATCACCTGCTCCACCAGCGGGGACCTGCATGGGATTTACCTGAAGCAACTCGGGCCACAGCCCCAAGACATCATTTACTACGAGGACAGGGTGGTGCCCACTACGGACAAACGGTTCCGGGGCCGCATTGACTTCTCGGGGTCCCAGGACAACCTGACTATTACCATGCACCGCCTGCAGCCGTCGGACACTGGCACCTACACCTGCCAGGCCATCACGGAGGTCAATATCTACGGCTCCGGCACCCTGGTCCTGGTGACAGGTAGGGAATGTGCCCATCCCAGACCACCCCCCCAGCCCAGGCTGCTGGCCAGGCTCTGCTCCCCCAGCCCTTGTCGGGGGACCCTCCCTCCTACACGTGCCGGAACTGTTCCAGCTCCCAGCCCACCGCCCCCAGCAGCCTCCTAGATAGCTGCCCCTCCTCTGCTCCACAGCTTTCCCTGCCCTGAACCCCAAACCCCGGGGGCTCTAACAAGTTCTCCATTGGGAGGATCCCTTCCTTCCTTCTTCCTTCCCAGAGGAACAGTCCCAAGGATTGCACAGATGCTCGGACGCCCGGTCGACAGGCTCTGCCCTCCCTGCCCCGCCGACAGCCTCTGCCCTCCCTGCCCGGCCGACAGCCTCTGCCCTCCCTGCCCTGCCGACAGCCTCTGCCCTCCCTGTGGCCCTGGCAGTGATCTGCTTCCTCCTCGGGCTGGGCCTGGGGGTGGCATGTGTGCTGGCGAGGACGCAGGTCAGTGTGAGCCCCAGCTGCCACTGCACCCCCACAGATGGTTCCCTCTCCTGAGAGCAGTGTGGAGGGTGCCAAAGCCCCAGAGGAAAGCCCCAGTACCCACTGCCTCCTTTGCAGGCCCTGGAGCTCTCAGGGTGGAAGTGGCCTTGGCAGGGAGGGAGGGAAACCAGCACCAAAGCGACCAGAGGGGGAGGGAGAGGCCCAGGTGCTGGTCCCGTGTGTGCACGTGTGCGCATGTGCCGGTGTGAGTGTGTTGGGGGGTTCTCTGAGGACTGTGTGTGCACGCTGGAGTGCGTGGGCGGAGGAGGGAGCGCCCAGGCTCTGGGCCCACATGTGCACGTGTGCGCATGTGCAGGTGTGAGTGTGTGGGGGGTCTCTGAGGACTGTGTGTGCACGCTGGAGTGTGCGGGCGTGCTGTGTGGCTGTGGGAAGGGAAGGGAGCCTCAGACAGACACAGAGTCTAGGCCGTGACCCCTGCCCTCGGTCCCTTCTGTTTGTCTGGGGCTGGAGTAGGGGCCCCACTTGGCCTGGGCTGCGGGGGCCAGTCCAAGCCGCTTCCACTCTCCTTCTTCAGAGGCGCCCTGGGGTCTGACCCAGCCCTGTCGGGGAAGGCTCTGCTGGAAAGCCCTGGGGCTCAGGAAACCTGGGGCCGGCCCAGAGGAGTCCCATGGGGCTCTCGCGTTCAAATGAGAAAGCTGACCGGAGTGGGGTGGGGTCCAGGACACCACGCTGGCCACTGGTTGGAAACAGCAGGTCCTGTCTTTCAGATGAAGAAACTGTGCTCGTCGCGGGATAAGAATTCGGCGGCGTGTGTGGTGTACGAGGACATGTCCCACAGCCGCTGCAACACACTGTCCTCCCCCAACCAGTACCAGTGACCCAGTGGGCCCGGCTATGCCCCACCCGTGGTTCCCCAGCATCTTCATTGCCCCACCATGCCCCCCACCCCGCCGCGCCCCCCACCCCGCCGCGCCCCCCACCCCGCTGTCCTCCCACGGCTGCAGCAGAGTTTGAAGGGCCCAGCCCTGCCCAGCTCTGAGCAGACACACAGGCAGTGGCTGGGCCCCACGGTGCTTCTCAGTGGACAATGACACCTCCTCCGGGAAGCCTTCCCTGCCCAGCCCCGCTGTCACGAGAAGGAAGCCTGACTGCATCTCCCAACCATGGCCAAGGAGGGCTTCTCTGTGGGATGGGCCTGAGCACGCAGCCCTCTCCTGTCAGTGCCGGCCCACCCACCAACAGGCCCCCAAGCCCCGGCAGCCCGGCAGAGGACCGGAGACCAGTCCGCCACCCAGCCGTACCAGAAATAAAGGCTTCTATGCTTCCTTTTCTGACTTCTGCATTTATTTCTCATCCAGCAGGAGCCAGGGAGGGCAGGTGGCTGAGACTGCAGACCCTCCCCAGGCCTCCGCCTGGGGCTCTGCAGCTGCAGCCTTGAAGGTGGAGAAGGGAGCACTTTCCCACCCCAGCCCTGAAAGGAGCCCTGGGGGCCCCTGACCCTTGAGAAGAAGCACATCCACCAGTCCAGGTGGAGGCCGGACCCAGGGGCCCTTCAGGAGCCTCAGAACGGCCTCCCCATCCCCCTATACCCCCACCTCCACTGCAGCGACACAGCCTCTGAGGCCGACCCCAGGGCACACTGGGACCAGCAAGCTGAGCACAAGGCCTGCCTCACTGGAGCAGCCTGATTGCTTCCCCTCTGTGCCCCGAGGTGCAAGGTGCCTCCTCCTCATTCTCAGAGGCATGGGGGAGACGCAGCCCAACTCTCCAGACCTTCCTGGGCCAGCGCAGCTCCCATGCTGCACGTGGGGACGGGAGCCACCATTCGCCCATTCCCGGGGGAGACAGAAGCACTGGCCCTCAGCCACTGCCAGGGGAGCTGCTAGGGCCCCAAACACTGCACTTCACTGCCGCCTGTGACACAGGCGGAGAGCAAAGGTGGGGCCTTTGTGCACGCCCCTCACCCACCCCTCACACCTGCCCCTCACCCACCCCTCACCCACCCCTCAAGCCCATCCTCCTGCCACACTGGCGCGTTAACCGGGGGTCCTCTTTGTGCAGGACACCCCCACAGCCTTGTCCAGCTGCCTCTGTGCAGGCTCTACGCCACTGTCCTGGTGTCCAGGACTCATGTGCAGGAGCTGGCCTCTGGTCAGCATCCCCAGCCTCACATAGGCAGCCCGGGCCGACCTCCAACCTTGAATGTGGTCTCTGTGACACCTGGAATACCTTCTGGGCCGAGGACCAAGTCCTCTCCAGCCCATGAAGGCCCACCATCAGGAGAAATCAGAGTCCCCTCCCTCCCCAGGCTGCCTCATCCCAGGCCTGCAGGGTTGGGGCCTGCTAGCATCCCAGCCACGCTCAACTGGTGGTCCACCTTGGCCGCGGTGGTCTCCTCGGTCCTGCACACAGAGGACCTCCATCAATACGAGAGAGTGCCTGGCTGAGAAGACAGCTGCAGACCCAGACGCTCCTGAGCCTCTGACTGCAGTCACCATCAAACCATCCATCGAGGTCACAAAGACAAAAAACTAATACAATCAGCTGCACGGTGGGAAACTATGAAACCCTCTATAAAAACACTGCAAACAGAAATAAACAACAAACGTCTACAAACCAGGGTGAAATATTTGACAAGTACATTACAGATCAAAGGTTAGTATGTTTAATTCATACAGAGCCGTATCAATCCATGGGAAGAAAACACCGACTAAAAATACGCAAATACCAACAATGAGCAACAAATACAGGCAACCACTCCCATTGCTACGCGTCAACGCAACACCAGCTGAAATGAGGTAACCTTTCGCCAGCTGGGTTTGCAAAGATGTAAATGTCATTAAAATATAGTACGGCCAGGTGCGTGGCTCACGCCTCTAATCCTAGCACTTTGGGAGGCCGAGGTGGGTGGATTGCCTGAGCTCAGGAGTTGGAGACCAGCCTGGGCAACATGGTGAAACCCGGTCTCTACTAAAATACAAAAAAAAAAAAAAAAGCCAGGTGTGGCAGTGTGCGCCTGTAGTCCCAGCTACTCGGGAAGCTGAGGCAGGAGAATTGCTTGAACTAGGGAGGTGGAGGTTGCAGTGAGCCGAGATCACGCCATTGCACTCCA
>NC_045449.1:76169029-76171656 GCF_002776525.5 Piliocolobus tephrosceles | reverse complement strand
AATAAAATATAATGCCCGTTTTACCTGGAAATTCCACTTCTATTAAAGTTTCTTTGGGAAATTATCTTTAGGCACAGAAGCAAGTTTAGAGGTATAGTGATATTCATTGCAATGTAACTTTCAATAAAAAAATTTAACAACTGAAGCTGGGTACTGTGGTGTGCACCTGTGGTCCCAGCTACTTGGGAGGCCAAGTTGGGAGGGTCGCTTGAGCCCAGGAGTTTGAGGCTGCAGTGAGCTGTGACTGTACCACTGCACTCCAGCCTGGGTGGCAGAGCGCGACCCCATCTTTATCTTTTGTGTGCGTGTGGTTTTTTTTTGAGATGAAGTCTTGCTCTGTCACCAGGCTGGAGCACAGTGGCGCAATCTCAGCTCACTGCAACCTCCGACTCCCTGGTTCAAGCGATTCTCCTGCCTCAGCCTCCTTAGTAGCTGGGACTACAGGCACCCACCACCACACCTGGCTGATTTTTTGTATGTTTAGTAGAGACAGGGTTTCACCATGTTGACCAGGATGGTCTCGATCTCCTCACCTCGTGAGTATTTTTATGTTTCATTTTTTAGTATTTATTTTAATTTTTAAATAGAGACAGGGTTTTGCCATGTTGCTCAGGCTGGTGCCAAACTCCTGGGCTCAAGCAATCTGCCCGCCTTGGCCTCCCACAGTGCTGCTGGGATTACAGATGTGAGCCACCGTACCCAGCTGAGACCCCATCTTAAAAATAGACATAACAACTAAGGAAGGATGTAAGTCTCCAAGCAGGAGACTTTTGCTATAGTGATTATGGCACATGCAGCATGTGTTAAAAAGGCACCATGGGCTGGGCGCAGTGGCTCACGCCTGTCATCCCAGAACTTTGGGAGGCCAAGGCGGGTGGATCACTTGAGGTCAGGAGTTCGAGACCAGCCTAGCAACAAGGTGAAACCCCATCTCTACTAAAAATACAAAAACTAGCCAGGTGTGGTGGTGGACGCCTGTAATCCCAGTTACTTGGGTGGCTGAGGCAGGAGAATCGCTTGAATCTGGGAGGCGGAGGTTGTAGTGAGCTGAGATCGCACCACTGCACTCCAGCCTGGGTGACAAGGAGAGACTGCATCTCAAAATAATAAAAATAATAATAATAAAGTAAAAATAATAATAGTAATATTAAAAAAGTAAAAGGGCACCATGGAAAAATCTGTGACTTCACCCTAGGACCTCACATGACCCAGTGAAGCCACACAGACGGTTGTAGAATAGACGTATGAGGCACATTTATTACTGTATAGATGGTGTACGTGCTGCTTACAGGGACGCATTCTGAGAAACGCATCACTAGACAGTGTCATCACTGTGCGGCCGTCACCGACTGTGCTCACATGACCTAGACGTAGAGCCCAGGCCACGCCCAGGCTTCCTGGTGGAGTTGCTGTCCTCGTATGGGACCACCGGGGCATGTGCAGCCTGTCGTTGACCAAAACGTCTTTATGCTGAGCATGGCAACGCCTGTATGCATGTTTATTTCTGCATGACTAAAGTAATGGAATAGTCTTACAAAGTGCTAACAAAGGTTCTCTCTGGGTGATGAGCTGTGGGTTTAGTTTCTTCTTTCTCAGTACTTTCTCAGTACTTTCTCAGTACTTGCGTTTGACAACGGTGTGTTAGCCGGGGCAGGGAGTCACCAGACGTGATGGACTTGGCATTCCAGGATACACTCCCCAAGTTCTCACGGGTTCCCAGGGCTGCAGCCAGTAGCGTCACACTGTCCCAAGGCTCTCATGGTGGTCTCTGTGGTGTCCCCGGCCACTGCTGCTCCCTCTGCACCTGACGCTCGGACCCTCAGCGCCAGGAGACCACCAAACTCTTCTGTAAACATGGATAAGTCACTAAGGTACTCGCATTTGGGGAGCCCCGGGACCCGTTCACCAGCAGCTGTGCGCCTGCCCGGCTCATGCTGGCTCCTGTGTGTCCAGCACTGACGGCTGGAACCCAGACAGTGACCAGGGAAAAGCTTAGGGGATCCAGGGATAAGGGGTTAGGGCTTGAGGTTCCAAGAACCCAGGCACTCCACACAGGGGACCTCTGTCAATTTGAGAGGGAGCCCGATGGCCTTGAACAAGTCACTGCCCCCTCTGGGCCTTAATTCGCCATCTGTAACTGAGGGAGGTGGGTTCGCACTCTCCTCAACGGCAGGACTCTGGTTTCCAGGCCATGCCGGCCGGCCTGCCCACACCCTCACCCTCAGCTCCCACCAGGGTGCTGTCTCCACGTCCCTGTCCTCTCATCCCAGATAAGCAGAGCGCACCACGAGCCCATCAGCAGAGCTCCTGTCATCTGAGGCATCCCCCGCAGCCTGACCTCACCCCGGGGACCACAGGTCATGCAGGGACAGGTCGTGCTCCCCAAGGTGCTCCTCTGCTCCACATTCCCCCCGTGCTCCCCAAGGTCCTTCTCCTCTCCCTTAATCTCCTCCATGCTCAGGGCCATGCTCCCCAAGGTCGTCCGCCCCTCCTCATCCCCTCCATGCTCAGGGCTGTGCTTTCTGAGATCCTCCTCTTCCTTAATCCCCTCGATGCTCTGGGCTGTGCTCCCCAAGGTCGTCCTCCCCTCCTCATCCCCTCCATGCTCAGGGCCGTGCTCCCCGAGG
>NC_045449.1:76135486-76144029 GCF_002776525.5 Piliocolobus tephrosceles | reverse complement strand
CCCCTCCCCTCTCCTGCTTGCCCTCCCCGTCCTCCTCTTCCCTCCTCGCAGCCCCAAAACCCGCGCCCCCCGCCCTGTCGTTGGACCCCTCCCGGCGCCCTCCCCTCCCCGCACCAGCGCGCCCTCCCCTCTCCCACCCTTCTCCAACGCCCGCCTCGGCAGGGATGCGGCCCTAAGACTGGCAGGGAGCGCGGGTTCGACCCCTGCGCCCTAGGAAGCCCTGCCCTCGCCGCTCTAGAGCGCGGGTCTCCGTAGCCTGGATCTCCAGACCCTGGGAGCCGAAGCGCCCAGCCCCGCCCACTCCGGGCACATGACCCGGGCCTGGCCATTTACAGCGCAGCATCATCCAGCCTTAGTGATTGGGCCATAGGAGAGCACGTGACCCCAGCTAGGCCAATTAGAGCCCAGCCGTGTCTATTTATGGTGGAGCCGACGCTCGGCGCGCAGCTGGACATGATGGGTTGTGCTGTGCGTGTGTTGAGTTGTGGCCCCCCGAGGCACCTGCCCGCCTCTTTCCTGCGCCTCCGCAACCTCTGCTGCGAATGAGTCTCCCGAAGGACATCCGGGAGGATCGAAAATCTCAGCCCAGTCCCGGCGCGGGCAGTGCCCTGCGCTCCTACCCGCGGTCTGGCTGGGGTGGGCCCGAGGCCCCCGGGTCCCCGGTTACCGCCGCGGGCGCGTCTGCGTCCTGACCCGGAGGGACCCACGGTCCGGGCCGTACCAGGTGGCGCTGGGGTTGGGGTTGCCGCCACGGAAGCCCAGCTCTGTGGACTCCTGCGGGGCACCCGCATCGCCCAGGACGGGGGACCCAGCCCAACCGCAGGGGAAGGACTGGGGCTCGCGGGGCGGAGGGCTGTTAGGATTGCTGGATACAACACGGAACGCCCAGTTAACGTTTTTGTTTAAGGTGTTTTTTGTAGAGTTGGGGTCTCGCTATATTGCCCAGGCTGGTCTTGAACTCCTGGCCTCAAGCAATCCTCCTGCCTCGGTCTCCTGAGTAGCTGGGACTAGAGGCCTGAGACAGCAAGCCCGACTCAGTTAAGATTTTAAAACAGATTTGTTGAAATATAATGCACTTACTATGAAATTCACTTCTTGAAAGCTTACAGTTTTGCCGTATATTCGGAGATGTGCAGCCATCCTCACTATCTCATGTGACACCATTTGTGTTGCCCCAGAAAGAAACCCCATGCCCATGAGCGGTCACTCCCCACCCTGCCCACAGCCCCGCAAATCTGCTTCAGCCCATATAGATTTACCTCTACCGCGTTGGGTATGTACTAAAAAGTATTTGTTGTTTATCTGAAGTGCAGATTTATCGGCATCCCATATTTATATTTGCTAATTCTGGCCAAGATTATTTGCTAATCTTGGCATCGCTGGCTCTGACCAAGGAACCCTCAAGGAAGCAGGCAGGCACCAGAGCCCATCCCTGGCCCCTCAGAGTCCATCCCTAGCCCTGCCTGGCCCCTCAGAGCCCATCCCTGGCCCTGCCTGGCTCCTCAGAGCTATCCCTGGCAGACTCTGGGCTCAGGTGCGCTGCCAGGAGGGGGACAGTGAGGGCTGTTTTAGGTATAACAGTCCTGGATATTTCCTGAGTATATTGTCTGAATGGTTCCTCTTTCCGTATTTTCCAGCTTCTTCTGTATATTTAAAAATAGTCTTATTGGTGTGTTTTTTCATGACATTTCAGCTTGTTGTTTTTCATCATTTCCCACAATTTGAGTGATGCAAGATGGTCCTTTCTGAGCAGAGCTTCCCTCGCTCGTGCTCCTTTGTTTCGCGTAGATCTTCTTGAGGGGATTGTGTGGCCAGTGCAGAGCCGCGCAGGCCTCCCCACCCTGCACCATTCAGCAGAAGAGCAGCTGGTGCGGGGGCCCTCAACGCGCTCACCCAAAAGTCAGCGAGATGCTGCACGGGTCCACTAGCCTTCCAGTTGTAAACTGAAAATAAAATCTTGGCCAGGCATGGTTGTTCATACCTGTAATCCTGGCACTTTGGGAGGTGGAGGCAGGTGGATTACCTGAGGTCAGGAGTTTGAGACCAGCCTGGCCAACATGGCAAAACCCCGTCTCTACTAAAAATACATAAAAATTAGCCAGGGGTGGTGGCACACACCTGTAATTCCAGCTTCTCGGGAGGCTGAGGCAGGAGAATTGCTTGAACTTGGGAGGTGGAGGTTGCAGTGAGCTGAGATTGTGCCACTGCACTGCAGCCTGGGCGATAGACTGCATTAAAAAAAAAAAAACTTAACCCCCCCCCCAAAACTACTGAAAAGACCCCTCTCGGCCAAGGTGTCCCGGAGACACCTTAGAAATTTGAGTTTCCAGCCGGGCATGGTGGCTCATGCCTGTAATCCCAGCACTTTGGGAGGCCAAGGCGGGTGGATCACCTGAGGTCAGGAGTTTGACACCAGCCTGGCCAACATGGCAAAACCCCATCTCTACTAAAAATACAAAAAAATTAGCTGGGCATGGTGGTGGATGCCTGTAATTTCAGCTACTCGGGAGGCTGAGGCAGGAGAATTGCTTGAATCCGTTTCAGTGAGCTGAGATCACACCACTGCACTCCAGCCTGGGCAACAGAGTGAGACTCCATCTCAAAGAATAAAACCAAAAAAGTGAGTTTCCAGCCATGCTGGGATGGTAGGTCAGAGGCACCTCATTCTATCTGCTCCCTTGTGTGGTTTAGACAGAATTGACCAGCATTCATGTTAAAATAGAGATCATAAGACTAAGAATAGGTTCTGTGGCAATAAAATACCAAATTATAAACAGGCCCTAAGGCCAGGCCTGGCGAAAGTAAGTCGTGCATCCCTGCACGTGAAGAACCAACTCTGTTCTAAAGGCCGCAGGTTTCTCTTTTCCTCTGGCAGCTAAACAAGCACTAGCCTCAAGATAAGCAGCGTTGAGGCCAGGCACGGTGGCTCATGCCTGTAATCCCAGCACTTTGGGAGGCCAAGGCGGGCAGATCACGAGGTCAGGAGATCAAGACCATCCTGGCAAACACTGTGGAACCCCGTCTCTACTACCAAAAAATTAGCCGGGCACGGTGGCTTATACCTGTAATCCCAGCACTTTGGAAGGCCGAAGTGGGTGGATCACAAGGTCAGGAGATGGAGACCATCTTGGCTAACACGGTGAAACGCTGTCTCTACTAAAAATAGAAAAATTAGCCACGCGTGATGGCCAGCGCCTGTAGTCCCAGCTACTCAGGAGGCTGAGGCAGGAGAATGATGCGAACCTGGGGGACGGAGCTTGCAGTGAGCGGAGATAGCGCCATTTCACTCCAGCCTGGCCACAGAGCGAGACTCCATCTCAAAAAAAAAAAAAAAAATCAGCATTGAAACAACTGCAGCGCCTCCACCAGCCAACCCTGACTCCACACCCCTGCTCCACCAGCCATAGCTAGAGCTTTCCTTGGACGAGAGAGTCATTTCAGTAACTTTTCCCTGATAAGAGACCCCGACCATAGACGGGTTCTGGCTGGTTTACAGAGATTCTGCCCTCATATGCCTTCATGTCCTGAAAAGACCTTTTGAGGTATACGACCTAATTGTAATACGTTTACATGTTGCCTCCACCCCAAGGCGAGCATGGGTCATATGTAACATGCATGTTTATCCAGTACACATGTCTAGATAAACATGCATGCATATTCACAAGGCCTCCTGTAACCTGTTGAGTATGTATACCTGACCAACCATTCGGCTTACATTCCTGGCTCACCCCACTCTCCCTCCTAGTGTCTCTGGCCTTAGGCTGGAGGCCACACTTCCCAGCCTGTCAGAATGGCCACCTTATAGGCTATAAACCTTTATAAGAAGTAAAGTCTCCTTTCTGAATGTATAGATCTTGTGATTTTTAACTTAATCCACAGCCAGTTTCCTTTTCTTCTTCTTCTTATTATTTTTTTGAGATGGAGTCTTGCTCTGTCCCCCAGGCTGGAGTGCAGTGGTGTGATCTCTGCTCACCACAACCTTCGCTTCCCGGGTTCAAGCAATTCTCCTGCCTCAACTTCACAAGCAGCTGGGATTACAGCCAGTTAATTTTTGTATTTTTAGTGGAGATGGAGTTTCACCACGTTGGCCAGGCTGGTCTTGAACTCCTGACCTCGGGTGATCCACCTGCCTTGGCCTCCCCAGAGTGCTGGGATTATGAGCGTGAGCCACTGCACCTGGCCTTTCTTTCTTGCTTTGGCTGGGCCTCCCGAAGGGGTCCCAGGTGTAGAATATGATCAGAACAGACAAGGCCCCTCCGATTTCGTCTGTTTCTTTGTTACTCAGCCATCCTTGCTCTCATTCCTCTGACTCGTAGGCAGCCCTTCCACTGCGTTTTGTGTACATGTGTTTTTTCCGTCTCGAGACGATAGATTTAAATGCCCATTCTTGTTACCACTATTAGCAAGCTAGGAACGACCGGGGAGAGCCTAAACCTGCTATGGGAGCAATCAGGAACCTACAGCAACTTTTTCCGTTTTTAGATACACGTTTTACTTTAGAATAAATCTGGATTTCCAGATAAGATGTGAAGATAGATAGGAGGGCACTCTTGTTAACATCTGACATTAGTTTGGTGTTTGTGTGTAATTAATGAGCCAATACTGACACATCGTTATAGACTAAGGCTCACACTTGATTCCTGTTGCCTCAGTTTCACTTGCTGTCCTTTTCCTGTCCCAGGAGCCCATCCTGGACCCCACAGCACACTCAGTGCTCAGGTCTCAGGCTCCTCTCGGCTTCCCTCGTGTTCGATGACCTTGGCAGTTTTGAGGAGCGCTGGCAGGTGTTTTGGAGTGTGTCTCTCTGTTGGGATTGGTCTGATATCTTTCTCTTGGTTAGACAGGGGATGTGGGTTTTGGGAGGAAGACCGCAGGGTTGAAGTCCCCTCCTCATCCTGGCCTGTCAAGGACATATGCTGTCCACCTGCCAGGTCACGGGTGGGGCTGACCTGGGCCAGCTGGCCGATGCGGAGCCTGTCAGCTTTCTCCACCACGACGTCCCCCTTTCCACACGATGCTCTTGGCGGGGAAGTCACTATTTGCAGCACCCAAGGAAGGCGTGGGGGGTTAGGCTCCCCCTTGTTAGGGGCAGAGTGTCCACATGAATTACTTGGAATTCCTTTGTGATTCATCTCTCCTCCCCACTTATTTATTTACTCAGTCATTTCCTTATATCGGTATGGACTTGCAGAGATTTATGCTGCAAGTTATGAGCCAACACGGTGCTGGTTTTGTTTTTTGATCACTTCTTCACCTTCTCACTATATTACCAGGGCTGCCATAGCTAAATGCCACGGCCTGGGCAGCTTAAACAACAGATGTTTTTCTTCTCACAGTTATGGAGTCTGGATGTCCAAGATCAGGCTGCCGGCAGGGTGGGTTCCTACTGAGGCCTCTACTGTGATGGCGTCCCTTCGTGCTCACGTGGCCTCTCCCTTCATCCTCACGTGGCCTGTCTGCATGCTCACATGGCCTCTCCCTGAGTCCTCACGTGGCCTCTGCATGCTAACGTGGCCTCTCCCTGTGCCCTCACATGGCCTCTTCCTGCGTCCTCACGTGGCCTGTCTGCATGCTCACATGGCCTCGCCCTGCGTCCTCACGTGGCCTCCCTTGCATGCTAACGTGGCCTCTCCTCTGTGCTTATGTGACCTCCCCTGTGTGCTCATGTGGCCTCTCTCCTGCATGCTCGCATAACCTCTCCCCTGCATGCTCGCATGGCCTCTCCCCTGCATGCTCACTTCTGGTGTTTCTTCCTCTTCTCATAAGGACAACAGTCTTGGCTGGGCATGGTGGCTCACACCCGTAATCCCAGCACTTTGGGAGGCCAAAGTGGGAAGATCACTTGAGTCCAGGAGTTCAAGACCAGCCTGGGCAATATAGTGAGACCCTACCTCTACCAAAAACAAAAGACACCCATCTAATCATGACCCTCATGACCTAATTGAACCTTAATCATTTCTTCAAAGGCTCCATCTCCAAATGCAGTCACATCAGGGGTTAGGGTTTCAACTTGTGATTTGGGGGCAAAGAAATTTAGTCCGTAACACTAGCACTGCAAGGCACTCCAGGATCATCTTGTGTATTTGCTGTTCCAGTCCTAGAATCAGCCACTTAGCCAAAGACCTGTGGTTCTTTTCACTGGAGAAGGATCTTAGAGACCAAGATCTGAAGGCTAAGTGTGCTCATTGCTTCTCAGCTGACAGAACAAAGAGACAGATGTGTGTATACGAAGCTGTGTATATGCACATCTATTTGTACACATATCCACAAGTGGTTACATTAAGCATAAGATTATACCTATGTCTCTAATTCTTTACCACATGGATCATTCTAGCCTTTCCCCTTGTTTATCTGTAAGCTCCCATTCCCATAGTGAGAAACCTGACCCCTACCACCTGCCACCACGTACTCAATTGTTCACTTCCAGAATGTATGTATAGTGGTTTCAGAATTATTAGCTGGTATCCCCGTGGGAAATGCCTTTATCAACTAGACGACAGTGTTGGCATCCTCTGTTTTTCGTCCTACAGACTCCACCCGTGTCCAAAGTGATTTAGGTCAGCACCCTTCCATGAGGTTGTCCCATGCATCTGTCATGCAGTGTGTTGTCACAGTCTGAATTCCATCCCGGGATCCTCCATCTCCCAAGTGATTAAATTTGCATACGTTAAGGCCAACTCTGTCTCCTGTACAGTCTATGGATTTTGACATGTGTAGTTTTGTGTATTCCACATTATAGTAGCATACTACGCTAGCATGTAGAATTGTCTCACTGTCCTAAAATCCTCTGTGTGCCACCTGTTCACCCCCCCTCTCTCCTTTTTTTTTTTTTTTTTTTTTGAGACAATGTCCCACTCTGTCACTGAGGCTGGAGTGCAATGGTGCGATCTCAGCTCACTGCAACCTCTGCCTCCCGGGTTCAAGCAATTCTCTTCCCTCAGCCTCCCAAGTAGCTGGGATTACAGGTGCCCAGCACCATGTCCGGCTAATTTTTTTTTTTTTTTTTTAGTAGAGACAGGGTTTCATCATGTTGGCCAGGCTGGTCTTGAACTCCTGACCTCAGGTGATCCGCCCACCTTGGCCTCCCAAACTGCTGGGAGCACAGACGCGAGCTGCCGCGCCTAGCCTCCGACTGGTTTCTTTCACCCTCATTCACAATTCACGCATGCCTTGGTGTGGCGCACTGGCACCTTCTATCTTTGTCACTGGATGGAGGTACTGATACCAAAGAAAGGATATCTTGGTTGCTTCCAGTTTGGACAGTTTTGGACGATTATGAATAAAGATGCTATAAACATTCACATGAAGATTTTTGTATAGGCATAAGTTTTCAACCCATGGAACACCAAAGAGCACGGTTGCTGGATTGTGCGTCTCTGAGGCCGCGGGAACCAGGAGCACGTCATTGGGCATTTTGTCCTGGTCATGGGCTCAGCCACTGAAGTTTCTCCATCACATGCATGGTTGCTGTGGACACGGGTGTCTAACCTGTACCATTGAAAAGTATGTCTATTTGTTAAGAGCTTTTAAATCATCAACACAGTAGGTGAAATCAATTATAATCCATCTAATGCTTTTCTATGCCTGAGTTAGTCAGAGTTTTTCTTCTGTAGCATATCGATGGAACAAATTGCACTGGTATTGTCTAATATTAAACTAGAGAAACCCAGACCATGAGGTCCAGCTAGCCAATATTTTATTTCAAATTTTTTCTTTTTTCTTTTTTCTTTTTTTAGAGAGAGGAACTCACTCTGTCACCCAGGCTGGAGTACAGTGTCACGATCACCACTCAGTGCAGCCTCGAACTCCGGGGCTCCAGTGATGCTCCTGAAATCAGCAGCTCAAGTAGCTGGGACTGCAGGTGCACGCAAACACGTTGGCTAATTTTTTTATTTTTTCATGGCAACAAAGTCTCACTATGTTTTGCCCAGGCTTAATTTTTAATTTTTTTTTTTTTTTAGTAGAGACAGGATCTCACCATGTGGCCCAGACTAGTCTTGAACTCCTGGGCTCAAGTGATCCCCTGCTTTCAGCCTGCCAGAGGGCTGGGACTACAGGCATGAGCCACTTCACCTGGCCCCTAATATTTTATTTCGTATTTTTTGCACCTAAAATCTGGAGTGAGACAGGCCTCTCACGTTCTGTTTTTGTCTGTTCTTGTTGGTTTGGAGTTGCTATCGCCCTAGCCTCATAAAGTGGGCTGGACACATCCCACTCTTTTGACTTTCTGGAACATTTTGTCCAAGACAGGAATTAACTGGCCCCAGAAGCTGAGTGGAACTCATTCATACAGCAGCCTAGGCCCCGTGCTGGAGGAGGGGAGGGCCCCAACAAACACTTTTAATCTATTCGGTTTTTTGCCTTTTGTTTTGTTTTGTTTTTCTCGTTTTACAGTTTTCTAGGAATTTAGTGACTTCATGTCGGTTTTCAGTGTTACTGGTTTGTAAGTGTTTCTAATTGTATTATTTAAAACTCTACAGTCACTTCCTTTCTTGCGTTTTGTTTGTGCTGTCTTGAGTTTTCCTTTCTTGTGTTTTGTTTGT
>NC_045449.1:76067078-76135476 GCF_002776525.5 Piliocolobus tephrosceles | reverse complement strand
TTTCCTTTCTTGTGTTTTGTTTGTGCTGTCTTGAGTTTTCCTTTCTTCATTCCTGCAGGGTGCTTTCACGGGGTCATTCCTCCCATGCCCCAGCTTTTGGGGGTTTTGTTGTTTTCTGAGACAGAGTCTCACTCTGTTGCCCAGGCTGGAGTGCAAGTGGCACAATCTCGGCTCACTGCAACCTCTGCCTCCTGGGTTCAAGCAATTCTCCTGCCTCATCCTCCCGAGTAGATGGGACTACAGGTCCAGCTAAGTTTGCATTTATTTATTTATTTGAGATGGAGTTTCGCTCCTGTTGCCCAGGCTGGAGTGCAGTGGCACAATCTTGGCCCACCACGATCTCCGCCCCCCCCCCCCGCCCCCATTCAAGTGATTCTCCTGCCTTAGCCTCCCGAGTAGCTGGGATTACAGGCATGTATCACCATGGCCGGCTAATTTTATATTTTTAGTAGAGACGGGGTTTCTCTGTGTTGGCCAGGCTAGTCTTGAACTCCTGACCTCAGGTGATCCACCTGCGTCGGTCTCACAAAGTGCTAGGATTACAGGCGTGAGCCACCAAGCCTGGCCTAATTTTTGTATTTTTAGTAGAGATGGGGTTTCTCCATGTTGGCCAGGCTGGTCTCAAACTCCTGACCTCAGGAGTTCAGGAGTTCACCTGCCCACACCTCCAGTGATCCGCCTGCCTCAGCCTCCCAAAATGCTGGGATTACAGGCGTGAGCCACCACGGCCCAGCTTTTGGGTTTTTTAATCCTCATTCTTTCCTCTCTCTCTCTTCCCTTCCTGCCCCACTGCTTTCTGCCTTTCTAATTTTTCTCTCTTTGTTCCTTTGGGTCTGCTCTGACTTGAGTTGCCTGCCTCGACTGGATGCCTCAGTGCTGCGTTGGAGCAGACAGAGCTGGTCTGAGGTCAGCTGCCTTCAATGCCTCCCCGTTCCTTGACGTCATCGCAACTCCCAGTTGTGCAGCTGTCCCTCCTTGAGCATCCCGCATCCTGCATCCTGCGCTGTGCTGGGCCCTCCCAGCAGCTCTTCTACCCGCCCCCAACTTTCCAGCATGTGCTCAGAGCTCTGTTTCAGAGGTCCCAAATCTTGCGTTAATTTGACCCAGAATGCCCTCAGCCTGCTCCAGCCCCAGGGACATGCCTCCCAGTGGCCTCCCCAGGGAACGTGCTTGGGACTGGCGAGGGCTACCCCATGTTACCTGGTCACTTAGCCTGACCTCTAGAGCTCTGCCAGCGAAGTTGGGTGGGATGTCCTGCCTGGAGGGGGCAGAGAAAGGAGGTGGCCTGGGTGGACACCCTGGGGAGGAGGTGCTAGGGAAGTTCCCATGGCTGCCGATTCACTGGGTGGCCCCTACAGAGGCTGTGCTCACCTGGGGCAGGTGGGAGGCCTCAGTGGCTGATGACTCATGCCCAGTCACCCCACACAGCTGTGAGATGCAGAGAAGAGGGATGTCAAGGGCATCTGGGCACAGACGCTCCCCAGCTGGCCGGGATGGTGCCTGGGGTGCTGAAGAGCACACAGGCTGGGCCTCCCTGCTGGTTCTGTGCCAGCCACGGGAGAGGAACAAGACCTCTGGGAGCTGGGGACGGGCATGACCCTTCCAGTTGTGCCCTGACCAGCCAGCAGCAGGACTCATTGGTGGGAGGGGGATGGGGCAGCAGCCCCAGCCCTGGTGGGGACCCCTCTGACTTCCTGCAGGCTGGGCCAGGGCCGCATCCACTGCACTCCTGTGGGCATCACCCCATCACCTGGCCACACCTCCAGTGGCAGAGGCGGCCGAGGAACAGCTCTCTGCAAGCTGGGTGAGGCAGGTACCACCCGGACGCCACGCCTCACTCCTCCCCTGGCTCTGGAGGAGAGGACTCCATCCTGCTGGGAGCGGCTGTCCAAGTCACAAATGAGGGCAGTGGCAAGGACACGTCGTTCCTCCTGCGTGGAGTGCTGGCTTCTCGGCCATTGCAGACGGTGCACTGATGGCGCCCTGTGTGCCCAGCCCTGCACAGCGAGGGTGGAACAGGAAACAGGGACTTCAGTCACTGCTGGTCACCCTGGAGAAACTGACTAGAGGATACACAGTTTGCCCAGGGCTGCCAGGCTAAGGACGGGCCCCAGGGCTGAGGGAGGGTGCTCCTGAGCCAGGCATGCAGGGCTGGGCCTGGGAACCCTGGAAGACCTCTGAACACAAAACCTGGAGCAGCACCCAGCCCAAGTGGTCCATCACCTTGTGGGCTATGTGGGGGAGGGTGTGAGGGTCCAGGTATGGGGCAGGTTCCACCCCCAGTAGGTTCCCAGCTCAGGACTCAAAATGTCTGATGGGAACCAACTCCATCAGGGGCATGCAGCCCCCACCGTGCCATGACCACAGACGTGGGCCACCCTTAGCCCTACCAAGGGCCAGTACAACCAAACCCCTCCTCCCACCTGGCTTCTTCAAGGCTCATACCCTCACCTGACCAGGTAAACCAGCTGTGGACGGAGCCACGTGCATGGAAAGCTCTCCCTCGTAGCCAGCCGTTACCCTGGATGCTGCCAGGGGCATGAATCAGGGCTGGGTCTGGGGCAGCGGGTAGGGGGTCTCTGCCTTAGCCCTACTGACTCAGGGCCAGGCCATTCTCTCTGGCAGCAGCCACATCCCCCCTAGAGAACGAAATCACCTCTGGTCCAGACCACTGGTGTCCAGCAGCCCTGACCACTCCGAGTATCACCGAGCACTTGAAATGTGGCTTAGGAGCCTGAAGAACTGCTTTTCACTTTTATTTAATTAATTTAAATAACCACATGTGGTTGACGGCTGCCGCGTTGCACAGGGCATCTCTAAGGTAACCTCATTACAGTCCCAGCCTTCGTGGTGGCCTCGTCGGTGCCTGGGCTAAGTTGTGGGAGGTGGAACATGAACTCACTTCCATTCCTGCCTGGCGTGGGCTGGGCATTGCTCGCCTCTGCCCAATTAGTCACCAGGGCTGGCTAGGAGCCTCGGGAACATGAAGGGCTGCTTTCCTCAGCTCTACCCGTGCCTCCATCTAACCTGAGCCCTGGGTGATTGCTGCACTTCCTGGAGTTACCCTTGGCCAGCAGGTGGGTGATAGAGGTTTGGGCTGCTTTCCTCAGCTCTACCCGTGCCTCCGTCTAACCTGAGCCCTGGGTGATTGCTGCACTTCCTGGAGTTACCCTTGGCCAGCAGGTGGGTGATAGATAGGTTTGCCCAACACTCACACACACACCTGTGCACACACGCATGCACACACGTGAACACACACATGCAAACACACGGACACTCGTGCACACATGCACACACACGCAGATGCGTGCACAGGCACACATGCACACACATGGACACATGCACACACACGGACACACATGCACACGTGCACACACACGCACACTTGTATGCACACACTCAGGAACACATACTGCCTCTAGCTCCTGGAATACCACCCCCAGGTCCCATCTGGGAACCTCCACCCTGGCATCCTTTATCGGGCTGAAGTCCCGTCCCCCTGAAAGCTGCTGGAAGCTGCAAACCGCAGCCCCCCTTGTGCAGCTGTCAGTGGCCTTCATCTGTGCAGGGCTGGCTTGTCCATCTTCACCACCCCCAGGCTCAGGGGTGGGGCGACATTGATGCCTTCAGGAAACTGCAAGTGGGATGGGAGGGGAGGACCTCTAACCCAGCAAGGGAGTTGGCTCTGGACTCAGGGCTGCTTCGTGGGGTTTGGTGGTTTTTGTTTCTGGGTTTTGTTTCGTTTTTTTTTTTTTTTTTTTTTTTTGAGACAGAGTCTCACTCTGCACTCTGTCGCCCAGGCTGGAGTGCAGTGGCCTGAACTCAGTTCAATGCAACCTCTGCCTCTTAGGTTCAAGGAATTCTCCTGCCTCTGCCTCCCAAGGAGCTGGGATTGCAGGCATGAGCCACTGTGCCCAGCCTCTTGTTTTGTTGTTGTTGAGACAGCGTCTTGCTGTGGCCTAGGCTGGGGTGCAGTGAGGCAATCTCAGCTCACTGAAGCCTCAAACTCCAAGGCTCAAGCAATCCTCTCACTTCAGCCTCCAGAGTAGCTGGGATCACAGGTGCGCACCACCACGCTGGGCTGTTTTATATTCTTTGTAGAGACGGGGTTTCGCCATGTTGCCCAGGCTGGTCTCAAACTCCTGCAGTCAAGCCATCCTCCTGCCTCAGCCTCCTGGGTAGCTTGAACTACAGGTGTGAGCCACCACACCTGGCTAATTTTTTATTTTTTTGTAGAGACAAGGTCTCACTAGTTGTCTAGGTTGGGTTTTTTAAAATTTAATTTAATTAATTTTGTTTTTTGAGAGGTAGTCTCACTCTGTCGCCTAGGCTGGAGTGCAGCGGCACAATCTCGGCTCACTGCAACCTCTGCCTCCCAGGTTCCAGCGATTCTCCTGCCTCAGCCTCCCGAGAGCTGGGACTACAGGTGCGCACCACCACACCGGGCTAATTTTTATATTTTTTAGTAAAGACGGGGTTTCACCTTTTTGCCCAGGCTGGTCTCGAACTCCTGACCTTGTGATCCACCCACCTCGGCCTCCTAAAGTGCTGGGATTACAGGCATGAGCCACTGCGCCTGGACTTTTTTTTTTTTTAAATGTAGGTAAAATTTACATAACAAAATTCATCATTTTAACTATCTAAAAGTGCACATTTCCGTTAATTTTAGTACATTTGCAATATTATGTAACACTCACCTCTGTCTAGTTCTGAAACATTGTCACCATCCCGAAAGGGAAGGAAAGCCCCTCTCGATGAGCAGTCACTGCCCACATCCCACCAGCCCCTGACGACCACCGATCCACAGTCTATGTGGATGAATCTGCCTATTTTGGACATTCCATGTAAATGGACTCATACAGTATAAAGTCTTTTGAGACTTGCTTCTGCTGCTGAGCATCATGGGTTTTCAAGGTTTGTCTGTGTCGTAGCACTACTGCCTCCTTCTTTTTTTGGTTAGTGCCTCCTTTTTTTTTTTGAGACAGAGTCTCACTCTGTCACCCAGGCTGGAGTGCAGTGGTACAATCTCAGCTCACTGCAACCTCCACTCCCAGGTTCAAGTGATTCTCCCACCTCAGTCTTTTGAGTGGCTGGGATTACAGGTGCCCGCCACCACACCCAGCTATTTTCATATTTTTAGTAGAGACAGGTTTTCACCTTGTTGGCCAGGCTGTTCTCAAACTCCTGACCTCAAGTGATCCACCTGCCTTGGCCGCCTAAAGTGCTGGGACTACAGTGTGAGCCACCGTGCCTGGCCATCATTCGTTTTTGTTTTTTTTTTGAAACAGGGTCTCACTCTGTCTTCCAGGCTGGAGTACAGTGGTGCGATCACGGCCACTGAAGCCTAGACCTCCTGGGCTCAAGCAATCCTCCTGCCTCAGCCTCCCAAGTAGCTGGGACTACAGGTGCGCACCACAATGCTTGGCTAATTGTATTTTTGTAGAAATGGGGATTTGTCGCCGGGCGCGGTGGCTCAAGCCTGTAATCCCAGCACTTTGGGAGGCCGAGACGGGTGGATCACGAGGTCAGGAGATCGAGACCATCCTGGCTAACACGGTGAAACCCCGTCTCCACTAAAAAATACAAAAAACTAGCCGGGCGAGGTGGCGGGCGCCTGTAGTCCCAGCTACTCGGGAGGCTGAGGCAGGAGAATGGCGTGAACCTGGGATGCAGAGTTTGCAGTGAGCTGAGATCCGGCCACTGCGCTCCAGCCTGGGCGACAGAGCCAGACTCCGTCTCAAAAAAAAAAAAAAAGAAATGGGGATTTGTCATGTTGCCCGGGCTGGTCTCAAACTCCTGGGCTCAAGTGATCCTCCTGCCTTTGCCTCTCAAAGCGTGGGATTACTGGCGTGAGACACCGTGTCCAGCCTTCCTCACTTCTGATGAGAGCTCTGGGAAGATTTCCACTCCCCACTGCTCCCTGCCCCCAGCTTCCAGGTTTTAGGGCTAGCCTACAGAGGAATTCCTTGCAGCAGCATTTCCTGTTGAAAATCTGTTTAGCACTTACTTTACCCAGTTCCAGAGAGGTGATCATTATTTATTCTCTACCATATGTTAGCATGCATGCAAGTATAAACACACATGCATGCTGTGTGCATGCACACACAAACACATGCATGTACACACATGCGCATATGCAAACATGTATGTACATTATGTGCGTGCACTTGTGTACTGTGTGTGCATAAATGCACACACACACACATGCAGACACATGCACACATCCATTTCTAACATGTCCATAAACACACAATACACATGTGTGCATGCAGGTGTGCGCAGGTGCCGACTTACACAGAGAGTGCTGCTTGACATGGTGCCCCCTCCCCTTCCCTGCCCTGTCTGAGATCTGGGTTCTGTTTCATTCGTCGTTCACAGGGAGGCCTTCCTGGCCCCTTCCTGGCTAGGCTCAGGGTGTTAGACTCGGAATCCTCCCACACCCACAGATGCCTTTCTTCGCCCTGCCAGGCAGATGGTGTCTGTCCCAGGCATGAGTCCTGGGAGCCGTCTCAGCTGTCTGAAGATGTTTTCTGCAGCTTCCAGTTATGTGTAAGCCGCTATCTCAGCCTGTTCATGCTGCGGTAACAAAACGCCATGGACTAGGTATTTATAAAGAACAGAAATTTATTTCTCACAGTTCTGGGGGCTGGGAAGTCCAAGATGAGGGTGCTGGCAGGTTCAGTGTCTGGTCAGGGCCCGGTGTCTCCTCCCAAGATGACAGCTTGTTACTGTGTCCTCCAGAGGGGAGGAACGTGGTGTCCTCACATGGCAGAGAGACAAAAGGGGAAAAGGGACCAAACTCCCTCCATCAAGCCCTTTCACCAGGCACTAAGCCATTCGTGAGGGCGGGGCCTCACGATCCGAGCCCCCCTCCAAAGCACCCACTCCACTGATGCACTAGGCAGGTCAGTTTCTGATACACGCTTTTGGGAGGTCACGGGCAGGTGAGCCCCAAGCCAGTCTGATTCTTTCACTTTGTTGTTGTTTGTTTGTTTGTTTGTTTTTGAGATACAGTCTCGCTCTTGTTACCTGGGCGGAGTGCAGTAGCAGGATCTCAGCTAACTGCAACCTCCGCCTCACGGATTCGAGGGATTCTCTTGCCTCGGCCTCCTGAGTGGCTGGGACTACAGGTACATGCCACCACACCTGGCTAATGTTTGCATGTTTAGTAGAGACAGAGTTTCACATGTTGGCCAGGCTGGTCTCAAACTCCTGACCTCAGGTGATCTACCTGCCTCGGTCTCCCAAAGTGCTGGGATTCCAGGTGTGAGCCACCGCGCCCGGCCGATTCTTTCCCTTTCTTAGCAGATTCTTTCTAAATGGGTATCCACAAACTTTCCTTTCCTTGTTGCTATAGTTTGGGTGTTGGTCCCTTCAAACCTCAGGTTGAAATCTGATCCCCAGTGTCGGAGGTGTCTGGGTCATGGGGGCGGATTCCTCAGGAATGGCTTGGTGCTGTCCTCTTGGTAATGAGTGAGTTTTCACTCTTACTAGTTACAGCAAGAGGTGCTTTTAAAAAGGCCTGCACAGCCAGGTGTGGTGCCTCACACCTGGAATCCCAGCACTTTGGGAGGCCGAGGCGGGCGGATCACGAGGTCAGGAGTTCGAGACCAGCCTGACCAACATGGTGAAACCCTGTCTCTACTAAAAATACAAAAATTAGCTGGGCGTGGTGGCGGGTGCCTGTAATCCCAGCTACTCAGGAGGCTGAGGCAGAAGAATCGCTTGAACCTGGGAGGCGGAGTTTGCAGCCTCCATCTTAAAAAAAAAAAAAAAAAAAAAAAAAAGGCCTGTACTTCCCTACTCCTCCAGTTCCCTCTTGCACACGGTCTCCATACACTCCAGCTCCCCTTCACCTTCTGCCATGAGTGGAGGCAGCAAGACCCTCACCAGAGGCAGACGCCCGATCTTGAACTTTCGAGACCTCAGCATCATGAGCTATGTTAGGCTGTGGTTGCCTTGCTATAAATAAATACTCAGGACTGGGCAATTTTAAAAGAAAAGAGAGCCAGGCATGGTGGCTCACGCCTGTGATCCCAGCACTTTGGGAGGCCGAGGTGGATGCATCACTTGAGCTTAGGAGTTTGAGACCAGTCTGGGCAACATAGTAAGACCCCATGTCTACAAAAAATATGAAAAATTAGCCAGGCATGGTGGCGTGTGCCTGTAGTCCCAGCTACTCAGGAAGCTGAGGCAGGAGAATCGCTTGAACCCGGGAGCCGCAAGTTGCAGTGAGCCGAGACTGCGCCACTGCACTCTGGCCTGGGTGACAGAGCAAGACCCTGTGTCAAAATAAATAAATAAATAAATAATGAGAAGAGGTTTACTTGGCTCATGGTTCTGCAGGCTTGACAGGAAGCATGGTGCTGGCACCTGTTTGGCTTCTGGGGAGGCCTCTGGAAGCTTCGGATCATGGTGAAAGGCAATGGGGGAGCAGGCAGGTCACGTGGCCAGAGCAGGAGCGAGCGAGCGAGCGAGAGAGGTGCTCCACACTTTTAAATAAGCAGATCTCGGGAGAACTCACTATCTCAAGGACAGCACCAAGGGGATGGTGCTAAACATTTCTGAGAAATCCACCCCCATGGTCCAGCCACCTCTCAGCCACCACTCAGTGTAAACCCCACCTCCAACCTTGGGGTTTACAATTCAACATGAGGTTTAGTAGGGACAAGTATACAAATTACATCATGATTCTTCATAAATTGCCCAGCCTCAGGTATTTCTTGATAGCAACAGTAAAGGAGACACTGTGGTGTCCAGGAGTTGTATCAGGACGGGCCCGGGTGTGGGCTTGCCCTCACACGTCCTGCTGGGAGCTCAGGGGGCGTTCCAGCCTGCAGGTCGGGACATCCTTCTAGTCTGAAAGATGTCCTAGTATCATCAAACCACCCCACAGACCATGCCTGGAGACTCTGCGTCACACGCCTGTTCCCAGTGGTCACCAATCCCTCTCATCCCCGCATCTGTGCAAGCGTCTCCCCTGTGACGGAGGCTCTTCCTTGGCAATGACTCTCCTCAGCTTCAGCCCCCTGCTGACAGTTTTCTAGCTCAGAACCCGGGGCTCTGGCTGCAGGATGTCCTGTTCATGCCATGTCTGCGTCCTGTCTTTTCGGAAGGCATGGTGTCATTCGCTGGGCTCCACACCTGTTTTGTCCTCCTCTCTCTGACCCCGGGGCTCCAGGGCACCACTGTCCTCTTCCTTTGTCAGTTTGTCGTGGCTGGGGCTGGTAGTGGGGGAGCCACAGCAATCAGCCTCCCTCACCTTGCGCAGCCCGCACATTCCCAGGGCTCTGGCCATCCCCACTACACCACAGCCCTCTCTGTGTGCACGGGTTGTAGAATCAAGACACAAACACACAAAAGTCAGGCAGATGGGCACAGTACCTGCTGCAGCTGCATGAAGCTGGGGCACTATGGGTGAGAAGAGCTAGAAATGTTGAGGCCATCAGAGCCCAGGAGGACCAACTGAGGGAGAAGCAGCTGACAGGTGGGCAGGTGCCCCTGGTCAGGGAGAGCAGGACTCCCCAGGAGGAAGGATCACAGTCACCCACGGGAGAGCTGGGCTCTGTTCATCAACAGAAAAGCCATGAACAATTCTGCCAACAAGATCAGTTTTACTAGTCTGGCAGCCCCCCCACCCCAGGCTCCTGTAACTCAGAAACTGGGCAGTTCCGACTGCCTGTGCCTCATTAGTGACTGATGGTGGTCCGGCCGGCGGCATCTCCTGTCTCCAGGCCCTGCTGTGTAACTTCAGGAGTGGACGCCTGCCTCCCCACCCGACCTCCAGCTGTTTGGAGCTGAGGGGTGGAGAGGAAGGACTTGGGGGTGGAGAAAGGCGGGCACCACTGCGGGGCCTGCGGGGGCTGCTTTCCTCTTCTGCAGTGACCTGGACGGGCTGAGGCTGTTGTCTCACTCACGTTGTGGTGCCCACACCAGAGCCCTGATATGCTACTGCCTCAAAACACACATTTACCTGTTTCACGTTCTTGAGTTTCAGCGAGGATGCGACAGGTCTCGACATACATGGACGTGGGACCATGGGTATGGGTTCTTCAAGGTCCCCATGCACTGCAGCCCAGGGGGCTTGTCTGAAGGGCTTTCTTCCCAGCGATGGGAATCAAAGGCCCCAATCTTTGAAGCTGGCCATCAGCCTGAACGTCCACTCCTTGTTTTCTTTTGCAAGGAGGAACATTCAGAACCAACACAGATAAGAATGTTGACTCGGTCTCCAGGCTGCAGGGACTGGCGGGAGGCAGGTGGTCTGGCCTCGTATTGTGAAAGGTGGTGGCTTTGCCCTTGACCTCCGAACTGGACATGAGGACCTCCGAGGGCGCGGGCCCACTCTGTCTCTGGCCTTAGGTGTCAAGAGATAAGTTCTGGGATGCCCCAAGCCCGGGAACTGGTAGCCCAGTGAGGGGGTCTCACCTGTGTCCCCTGAGCCTGGCCTGTCACTCTGTCCACCTGTCCCCTCCTGCAAAAGGCACCGCCTGTCGCGAGGAATTCATCTGGCTTCCTCGACATCTTGGGGGACACACGAAAAGCCCCCGCGAGAGCAGCGGGAGACTGCAGGTGGAAGGGGCTGGCGGCCCGAGGTCCGGGGGTAACGGGACAGGGCGGGGCAGAAGGGCTGGGCCCTGCGCAGAGTTGGGAGGAGGCCGGGAGCGCTCGCCCCGCCCTGCCCCGCCCCCGAGGGCCAGGCCCCGCCCGCGGAGCGCCGCGACCCCGCCCCGCCGGGGGTTGCTAGGGGAAGTGACGTCACAGCGCGATGGCGGCGGCTCCTTTAGGCAGCTGAAGGGGGATTTAGGCCCGGAAGATCCGAGTCCATCCGCGGCGGGGAGAGGGCAAGCGGGGTCGGCAGGGGCCGGAGCAGCGGCGGCGGCGCTCGGACTGTCCCATCCGCCCCGTATTGAGGCGCTGGGAGCGGCGGAGTGACAGGAAAGCGATGGTGAAAGCGGGGCCGTGAGGGGGGCGGAGCCGGCAGCCGGACCCGCAGTAGCGGCAGCAGCGGCGCCGCCTCCCGGAGTTCAGACCCAGGAAGCGGCCGGGAGGGCAGGAGCGAATCGGGCCGCCGCCGCCGCCATGGAGCTGAGAGTCGGGAACAGGTACCGGCTGGGCCGGAAGATCGGCAGCGGCTCCTTCGGAGATATCTATCTCGGTGAGGCCCCGCCGCCCCCGCCCGCCGTTCGAGGACCCGGGCCCAGCGGCTGCCAAGACCAATCGCGACCGCGGAAGGAAGTGGCGGCCCCCGCGGGGTTTGCGTGCAAGTCTGGGCGCCGCCGGGTCGTGGCCAGAACCCAACGGCCACTAGGCGAGCGCGGCCAGGGTGGGGAGGACAGTGGGGAGCGGACGTGGGGGAGGGGCAGCGCCAGGTCGGGGGAGCAGGGTCTGGAGGGAGGAGGGGACAGGCGAGCTGACCCGGGGTGGGGCATGGTCTCGGGGGCGCTGACCCGGGTAGGGGCAGGGTCGTGGGGAGCGGACCCGGGAAGGGCTGGGGGGGGCGTGGGGAGGCGGGCCTGGGGGAGGGGCAGGGCGGGGGTGGGGGCAGCGGGCCGTGGGAGGGGAGGGGGCAAGGCCGGGGCCGCGGAGCGGGCGTCGGCTTCCTCCACGCCTAAGGTCACCGCAGTAAACAAAGGCCACGGTCTTTCTTCCGCAGCCCGGTCCGGGGCTGTCTGGCTCCCCCCACAGAGGCTGCCCCTGCGTCTTGCACGCGTGGGGGAAAATGTCAGAAAGACCCAAATGCCTTGTGGGAGTGGGGGAGTGGCCCGGCTAGGAGCGGGGCTTGCCCTCCGCCTCGCAGCCGCCCTGGTGTCTGACCGCTGGGGGTTCTCTTTCACCTATGCCCCTTGGCCTTGGAGCGGTGACTGAGTGCAGATGAGCAAGGGTTAAGTTTAGGTCACTGTAGAGAAAGTCACCCAGGGTTAAGATGCTGGCGAAGTGAGAGGCAGATGAAGTAGTTGTACTCATGAGCTGTCCTTTAGACTGTAACAGTCTCAAGGTAGATTTCAAAAAAAATGGGATTAGAACGTTCTGGGTTGTGTCATATTTACAATGGAAAAATATGCACGTGAACACAAGTGTAATGAAAGGTTGGCTTAAATCTTCAAGTTTGTAATTTTTTTTCTTTTTTTTTCATTTTCTGAAACGGAGTTTCGCTCTTGTTGCCGAGGTTGGAGGGCAATGGCGCGATCTCAGCTCACCGCAACCTCCGCCTCCCAGGTTCAAGTGATTCTCCTGCCTCAGCCTCCCTAGTAGCTGGGACTACAGGCATACGCCACCACGCCGGGCTAATTTTGTATATTTAGTAGAGACGGGGTTTCTTCATGTTGGTCAGGCTGGTCTCCAACGCCCGATCTCAAGTGATCCGCCCACTTCGGCTTTCCAAAGTGCTGGGAAGCCACCGCGCCTGGCGGAAGTTTGTAATTTTAAAGTAACAATTTTCTGCACTTGTCAGTGGGATTGTGCAGTGCACGAGTTATTCCAAGACCCCTTGCGTTTGAGGATATGTAGCCTGAGGCGGTGTGCCTGCAGAGGGGCTGCTGCAGACCTTTGAGGGGAGCTGTTTTCTGTTCCAGCAGCCCTAGCTTTGGGGTGTGTTTTGGCTGTGGCATCTGTCAGCCAGGATCAGGAATCCCATGGGATGTCAGTGAGGCCTCTGGTCATACCTTTTAGATGAACCCACATGTGGACAGTCCCCAGTTCTCACTCCCTTCCCACTTTTCACCAGAGAGAGGACTCAGGACCCGGTGGACTGACAGCGTTAGGCTGAATCCATACATATGGGTGGCTCATACTTTGGGTGCCTGGTTAATCTGCCGGGTAACCCCGTCACATGCCATGTTGTTGCTTTTGAACCTGTACATATGCCTCAGTGGCCTGCTGAGTAAGCAGGCTTTAGACATTTGGGTTTGACTATTTAAACATTTATACCAGGTGGTCAGCTGGATGTGTTCTTGGCAGTGTTTTGGAAGTCAGAGTGCTTGGTAAATGGAAGTCATTTGGCTTATTTATAGAACAGTAGATTTTGGTGAAAGTTTTAATCCCAGGATCTGAGTTACACTGCAGAGCCAGTCCATTAACCACCTTTAGGCAGGCATCAAAAAGAAGTATTTTGGGCCAGGCATGGTGGCTCATGCCTGTAATCCCAGCACTTTGGGAGGCCAAGGTGAGCGGATCACTTGAGGTCAGGAGTTCGAGACCAGCCTGACCAACGTGGCGAAACCCTGTCTCTACTAAAAATACAAAAATTGGCCAGGCGTGGTGGCGGCTGCCTGTAATTCCAGCTACTTGGGAGGCTGAGACACGAGAATCGCTTGAACCTGGGAGGCGGAGGTTGCAGTGAGCCAAGATCATACCACTGCACTCCAGCCTGGGTGAGGGAGTGAGACTCTGTCTAAAAAAAAAAAAAGAAAGAAGTACTTTGAAACTATTTGTTCTCTTCTCTGAGACCTTGTCAGACAGCTTTTGTGCTTTCCAAAGATAGCGTCAGACAAATTTTGGTGTGGTTGTCACCAACTAATTCCAGAGGTGGAGGGTGGAAGGCTCTCTCCTCACTCAGCGTTCCACCCTCCAGGCCTCACCTCTCGCTGGGCATACAGTCATGCTGGAGATGGGATTGCAGGTGGCGGTGGCTCTGACTCCCTGGGGTTGGACTCCCCCAGACAGCCATCCATCAGGGTACACGTCCAGTTACTTGAGTAGGGTTGGGCACAGCTGATTTTTTTTTTTTTTTTTTCCATCAGCTTTGGCTCCTGGCCACACTGTGGTCCTTTCAGATGACCCCGCTGAGGAAATGAAAGGCGTGGTCACGTTAGCCGGAATAAGGCAGTTTGGAAGAAGCGTGAGTCTGAGCAGAATGGCAGTTAGAGTCAAAGATGGCTGATCTGAAGACCTTGAGATGGATTGGTCATCCCCACCATAGTTTTGTTTGGGCAGCCAGTTAGACATAAATTGAGGAACTAGGTCTTCATCTTGACCTCTGCGTGTCGTGTGTATTCTAGTATGAGTATCGTTAAGACCTTTCCTACTGTTGTCACTTTGGTATCCTCCAGGTAGGGTTTACCTTGCTTTGAGCCTGGCTTTTGGGTTTTTGTTTTTCCACTGGGGACTTTCTGTGCTTTCCGATGTTTGAGCCCGGGAAGGGAAGGGGAAGGCTGTGCTTCAGTGGAGTGCCTGTGGCCTAGAAGTGTGGTGTGGGCCTGCCTGCCCCGACCCTGCTGTGATAGTTGGAGGGCAGGGCTGCACTGCAGGATCCCGCGGGGTTGTCGTGTTCCAAAATTGCCCCTTTAAAGGGGACAGTATTTTGGGGCTATTTCTTGAATGCCCAGGCTTTGGAAAGTGGGACCCCAAAAAGAACAGTCTCAGTCTTCAGTCTGAGATTGCCAGATCTGGAAGGCCCTTCAGGAGGGCAGGCTGGGAAGCGGCACAGTCCACACACAACCTGTGGAACGCACACCTTGGCAGCCTGTCGTGTGACCTGGCCCCGGCCCTGTGCTGCCCTCCACATTCGTGTCCGTGTGGTGTGGCCATAAACCAGAAGTCCTTTCATTTTTGCTGGCAGAGTACCACTGAAAATAAACTTGATAATATTTGAAAACAGACAGTGTCCTTAATGTGGACCACGAGTTCCCAGCCCTAGTACCACAGGGGTGTCTGGGGGAAGGTTCAGCTGGGCCAGGTTAGAGGGAGAGGTGCTGTGTTCACCCCGCAGGGGCCCATGCAGAGAGGCAGTGAGAGCCCAGCTGGTCTCTGTTCTCGCCCGTAGTGTGTGCTGGAGGTGAGTGGCAGGCCTGGATTACCTGGCTGGTGGACTGGACAGGTGCATCTATTGGCATTTGTACTTGATCCCATCGTACCATCAGCTTGTCAGGGCCTCCGTTTGTCCACCTGTTACGTGGATGGACTGACCTCGTAATATACACAAGTATCTTTTGGGAGCTAACTGCTTCTTCATCTCTGAAGCACACGTTTTTCCCCTCACTGACTGATTTCTCAAGAGGCAGCCTGCAGGGTGCCTGGCATGCGCAGGACCCCAAGATGCTGACCAGCCGTGAGAGGATAGCGGCCACCTGTTCTCACTGTAGCTTCCGGGGTCTCCTCACTGCAGTGTTGAGGGCTGTGGCCTCTGTTGACCTTGGACTCTGCTTAACTCAAGCGTCTGTAATGAGAAGTCGTAGTACTGCTGACCGCTGCCCTGTGAGGTGACCTTTGTCCTGCTGCTCAAGGCATCTCTCTGTTTCTTTGTTGACAAGACAATTCTTAATGGGAGTTGCCAGTATCCAGGCTGGTAATTCAGAATTACCCTCCTGTGCCAGGACAGGGCCACACTCTGGTTAGGTTCTCTTAATTCACCATCTGCTTTTTTTTTTTTTTTTTTTTTTTGAGACGGAGTCTCGCTCTGTCGCCCGGGCTGGAGTGCAGTGGCCCCATCTCAGCTCACTGCAAGCTCTGCCTCCCGGGTTCACGCCATTCTCCTGCCTCAGCCTCCTGAGTAGCTGGGACTACAGGCGCCCGCCACCTCGCCCGGCTAGTTTTTTGTATTTTTTAGTATAGACGGGGTTTTACCGTGTTAGCCAGGATGGTCTCGTTCTCCTGACCTCGTGATCCGCCCGCCTCGGCCTCCCAAAGTGCTGGGATTACAGGCTTGAGCCACTGCGCCTGGCCTTTTTTTTAAAAATTTTTTTTGAGACAAAGTATCATTCTGTCTCCCAGGCTGGGGTGCAGTGGCACAATCTCAGCTCACTGCAGCCCCCGCCTTCTGGGTTCAAGCAGTTCTTCCGCCTCAGCCTCCTGAGTAGCTGGGGTTAGAGGCGCTCACTACCACGCTTGGCGAATTGTTTTTGTATTTATTATAGTAGGGACGGGGTTTCACCATGTTGGCCAGGCTGGTCTTGAATGCCTGACCTCAAGTGATCCGTCAGCCTTAGCCTCCCAAAGTGCTGGGATTACAGGCATGAACCACCACACCCGGCCACCATCCGCTTTTGTCTGCTGAACTTGAGGGACATCTTTTTGTTTTTGTAGGACTAACATTAACTGACACCCAAACACGGACTGAGGAAAGCCCTGTCGCACAGCAGACCAGGATTGTTGAGCTGCCGGGAAGAGTTGAGGTGGTTTTGCTGATAGAATGTCCTTTGTATAAACAGACAACCCAGACGGCCTGGTGATCTGTGTGTCGCCAGGTTTTGGTTTGTTTTGATTCTGACACCCAGGGCTCAGGGTCTTTCAAATTCTCATCCCCTTTCAGTCGTGCTTCTCAGACTTAGCCTGCAGTGGAGGACCAGGCTTGTAATTTTCAATCGGTTGCACACCAAAACTTGTGTATAATAAGGTCAAAATGCTGCAGCGATGCCAGATTGCCACCACAGTTACTCAGCGCCTCCGTGCTGCCTTGTGGACTGATGGCAGCTGGAGGACCTGACTGAGCAGCACGGCTGGTAGAGTGTGGGGGTGCCCCCGGTGGGTGAGGTGGGACAGGGCTGCAGGCCAGGGGTCTGAGTGGTGCCCAGCGACCTTGAGGCAGGTGGTGCCCAGGAATGCGCAGACCTTGATGCTCTGCTGCCTGATGCTTCTGCATAGCAGGTGATGAGGCGCCTGCTGGAGGCCCCAGAGAGTGGCCGTCCTCACATCTGTGTGCAGGGCCTGCATCCTCTGCTCCCCTGTAGAGACTTGGGGCAACCTTGGTGTCTGGTTCCACAGCAGGACTGGCTCTGTGTGCTTGCACAGCAAGAGGCCCCAGCCCCATGATAGGGTGTGATTGGTGGTACGTGCCAGAGCGGCTGGTGATGACTTTGCCCCACGACAGTCAGTGTTGCAGGTGTGACTGGCAGACATTAGCTGTGTCATCTACAGAGAAGTGGAGTGAGAGATGCTAGTCAGCAGGCTGTGTGGCCCCAAGCCATCGGCCCCAGGCCGTGGGGTCACTGGGCTGCCAGCTGGCGAGGGTGGCGGTGCTGTCCGAGGCTGCACTGCGCCTGCTTGGGGGTTCGGGGAGCTGCTGACATAACTAGTGGGATGAGTCACCCTCCCTTCCGGCTGGCGAGTTGAGTTCAGAGTCCAGGTCCTTAAAGGAACTCAGAGTGCGTTTTTCATTTGCACAGTACATTTTCCGATGAAGTCATTTCTCTGGTAATTGGATAGACGCCCTAGCTGTAGGCAGGAAGAACAAAACGTATCACCTTGAGTGCTCCGAAGAGTCTGTGTTGATAGTAAGTGACGTTCTTCAATCTAGAATGGTCACTGGCGATGACCTGATGATGGCGGTTCCTGTGGAACGCAGCAGTGGCGGTGGGTTCGAGGCCCAGGCCGGAAGTGGCACATCTGATGCCACCATCTGGGCAGACGGGGGGTTCTTGGGTGTTCAGTGGACGTGTGTGGATATCAACAGACGGCTCTAGTGCTCACTTGACCTTACTCTGCCTTTCATCAGGGAATCTTAAAGAGCTGTATGAGAAGCTGTTAACCCATTCATCTCCACAACTCTCATGAAACAGATGTCAGACCTCACCACTGATCTCCATTGACAAGAGAAACTGAGTCACTAAGAACTAGCCAGGTCACTTTGCCCAGCACTAGTCTCCCAGGGAAGGAAGTCTCCCAGGGCTCTGTCTGGGCTGCTGAAGCTAGTGTGAAGCTAGTGTGAATTCCTTTGCTCATAGCCACGCTGTTGGGAAGGATTCCAGTGTCTTTTTTTTTTTTTTTTTTTTTGAGACGGAGCCTTGCCCTGTCGCCCAGGCTGGAGTGCAGTGACATGATCTTGGCTCACTGCAAGCTCCGCCTCTTGGGTTCCCGCCATTCTCCTGCCTCAGCCTCCCGAGAGCTGGGACTACAGGTGCCCGCCACCACGCCCAGCTAATTTTTTGTATTTTTAGTAGAGACAAGGTTTCACTGTGTTAGCCAGGATGGTCTTGATCTCCTGACCTTGTGATCCGCCCTCCTCGGCCTCCCAAAGTGCTGGGATTACAGGCGTGAGCCACCATGTCCAGCCGATTCCAGTGTCTTATACTCCGAAGGGATCCGTGATGGAAGAGGAGAGAGCTGAGTATGTGCTGTGTGCAGCTTCTTTTTCTCTCCTCTTCGGTTCAAGCTCCTGGGATACCTCATGCAGTGGATTTGGGGAAGGCTTTGGGCCAGATTCAAACTCAGGAGTATTTGTGGGTGAACCTGAGAGGGATGGTGATTGTCACGTTTGTCATTTATCAGCGTAAAGCAGAGATGGAACATTTCTAGATAAAAAGTTTAATTTTGCCTCCAAACTCATAGTCCAGTCATCAGGGTATTAGATGTGTCATTGGTTTTAGCCATTGACTGACGAAAGATGTGCGACCGGAGTGTGTTGGTAGGTGGTGCGTTTAGGGCTTTGAAAACAGGCGATTCTTCTGGCTTTGTGGCCCCAGGAACGGAGAAGGGCCTCCCTCCGCCTGGTGGAGGGTGTTTGCGTGCAGTAGGTTGGCTGGAGATGACTCCCGCTGCCTGCGATGCCGGGGCTGGGTGAACTGGGGCTGTGATTGTTGGGTAAAAACCCAGCCCTTCCTCAGGGGGAATCTGAAACCACCCCCTCCCGGAGGCCTGTCAAGGTGGCGTGGAGAAAAGGGAATGGCACCCTGGAGCTCCACCATGGGCTGTCTGGGGCAGGCGAATGCAGGGGCCGGGGACAGGGCTGATGGGAGGACGCAGACCAAAAGGGCTACTGTGGAGAGGGAGCTGCAGCACCTGGAGACTGGTAGGCGGGTGATGGAAACCGCATAGACTTTCTGTGCAGTTCACATTTGTCCTGTTGTGAAAATGGGACTAAGGATAACTTCCCCCAGAGATGTGTTAGCTAATGAACCCGCCTCACTACGCTAGAAAGGAGAGCGCGTCCGTCACTTGGTCCCTCCTGGAAAACTCACATAGTGCTTGTCGTTTCTCCAGCATGTTGGCTTATTTGGTGGACACCAGGTAATTCCTGTTGTGGTTTTTTTTCTTTGCCAAGGTACGGACATTGCTGCAGGAGAAGAAGTTGCCATCAAGCTTGAATGTGTCAAAACCAAACACCCTCAGCTCCACATTGAGAGCAAAATCTACAAGATGATGCAGGGAGGAGGTAGGTCCTTTGGCAGTCACAGAGGAACACCGGGGTTCTAAGGGAGAACAGCAACTCAGCATTGCTGGTTAAAAGAACCCCAAACTGGCTCCGGGCAAAAGGGAGAGAAGTGTTCCCCACACCCTGGCGAAGAGGCCACAGCTTCCTTCCGAGAGTCTGGGTCCAGAGACCCTCCCTCAACACAAAGATAAATCTTAGGGGCCAGGCACAGTGGCTTACTCCTGGAATCCCAGCACTTCGGGAGGCCGAGACGGGTGGATCATTTGAGGTCAGCAGTTCGAGACCAGCCTGGCCAACATAGTGAAACCCCGTCTCTACTAAAAATACAAAAATTAGCCGAGTGTGGTGGCTCACGCCTGTAATCCCAGCTATGCAGGAGGCTGAGGCAGGAGAATCGCCTGAGCTTGGGAGGCGGAGGTTGCAGTGAGCTAAGATCACACCACTGCACTCTAGCCTGGGCGACAGAGTGAGACCCTGTCCCCCCCCAAAAAAAAGAAAAGAAACATGCCATCTTGTCCTTTTGTTTAAATTTTACTTCATGTCGGGTCATGGTGTCTGAAATAAAGTTTGTGTGAATTTTAATGCATGCTCCCTATGGTGTCTGCCCCTCAGTGGTCGCGGGGGCTGTTGCTGGCGGGACCTTCCTGGTGTGTGATCCCTGGGTGAGGCCTCTGCTCCTTCGCATGCTTTGCTTACAGCTTGGGGGATGTCCCTTCACACACTCTGGGCTCGTTTTCTCCTGAGCAAAACAAGGGTTTTGAGCTTGGCGACCATCATGACCTCTTCCAGCTCAGTTACTGTCCCCGTTCGGCGAGCCCTCAGCCCAGGGCCTTAGGTACCTGGTGTTCCACGGTGGGCCGAGTATGGAGCAGAGTGCTCCTGTCCTGACCTCAGAGTCCAGCTCTTGCGAGTTCCCTGGACTTTGAAACAGTTCGGCTGATGGAGCAGGAGGGCATTCTCTGCGGGGATTTCAGAGCCATGAAGCGCGCGTCTCAGCAGCAGAGCTTTGGTCTGGCAGGTGTGCTCTTTGGGAACAGGGCTTTCTGTCTGAAGAGTGGCTGTGCCATGTCCGTGGAGCCCTCCCAGTCAGAAGCCTCCGGGGCACATTTGTAGGCGGATGGTTGGGTGAGTCCCCTTGGGCAACCGGCCAAAGGAAAAGCTGTTCAGGGCCTCCATTAGCCCTTTTGTCACGGGAAAGGGAGGACTGTTGATGGGCTTTTCTGCCATCTTTTCTCAGCACAAGCAACGTAATCTGTGCTACTACAAGAAACCGACATTTCTAGGTTTATGTGACACAAAATGTCTTTGGCAGCACCCGTGGTCCTGGGGAGCCCGTTACAGAGAGGGTCATCCAATGGGTCCTACACGGGTCTCACATGACCAGAGGAGGCCACAGGAATGAAAAATCCCATCACCAACCCAAGGAAAGCTCAGCAGAGACCCCGCCCTGGGAGCCTGTCTGGCAGCCCTTGGTGGTGGACTGGCTTCTCAAGGGCCTGGAGCCTGCATTGCCTTGGAGGTGTGACGAGCCAAGTAGAGCAGGGTGGTGCAAGGTGTGACCTTGGCCTGCGGGAGCCTGGTGCGGGGGTCGAGTAAAACCTGCAAGCTTAAAAATACCTTAACTTTTTACGAGAGACATCTGCAGGTGAACTTGCAAGCCAGGGGTACACAAGGGCAAAGGGAAGAAAGCCAGTCCTTAAAAAGCACAGGATAGGCCAGGCACGGTGGCTCACACCTGTAATCCCAGCACTTTGGGAGGCCGAGGCAGGCAAATCATGAGATCAGAAGATCAAGACCATCCTGGCTAACATGGTGAAACCCCGTCTCTACTAAAAAAAAAAATACAAAAAATTAGCCGGGCTTGGTGGCAGGCGCCTGTAGTCTGGAGGCTGAGGCAGGAGAATGGCGTGAACCCGGGAGACGGAGCCTGCGGTGAGGGGAGATCACGCCACTGCACTCAGGTCTGGGTGACAGAGCGAGACTCTGTCTCAAAAAAAAAGAAAAGGAAAAAGCCCAGGATGGTCACTGGGAAAGCCAACCCCGAACCAAAAGGTAGCTACGTGGTTCCTGAACAGGACTTCTCCACCCAGCACTAGTGCTGTTCGTAGTGGTGTGTTCTCTGCATGGTAGATGTTGGCAGCGCCCCAGGCCCCAGTTGTGATACTCGAAACTTTCTTCAGACAGTGCTGAAGGTCCCTAGCAGGCAAAGTTCCTTCTCCTGTGGCCACTGGCTTAAGAGAGTAAAGAAACCTTCCTGTTCCTGCCCATGCACCTTCCCTAGGATCCTGGAAACCAAACAGGATTTCAGAAACGGATTGTCTCCCATTTGGGCTTCAAGCACATTGCCATGTCCCTGACCATTCCAAAATGTAGGTCAGGTCTTCTGTGTTAAATGCACACACATCTGGTGGATACTGGCAAAGTTTTGTTGTTTTGTTTGTTTGTTGAGACGCAGTTTCACTCTGTTGCCCAGGCTGGAGTGCAGTGGCGGGATCTTGGCCCCCTGCAACCTCTGCCTCCTGGGTTCAGGCCATTCTCCTGCCTCAGCCTCTGCAGTAGCTGGGATTACAGGTGTGAGCCACCTCGCCTGGCTAATTTTTGTATTTTTAGTAGAGACAGGGCTTCACCACGTTGGCTAGGCTGGTTGTGAACTCCTGATCTCAGGCGATCTGCTCACCTCGGCCTCCGAAAGTGCTGGGATTATAGGCGTGAGCCACCGCGCCTGTCCAGATACTGTAAAGATCTAAAGATCTGCATTTTAGAAAACAAATGACGTCTGGGAAGGCAAAAGGCCTCATTCTGGTGGTAGTTCTTGAATTCACTTTGAGACAAAACCAGCGAGTTGACAAATAATGGGAAGAAATTGCTTCATGCAGAAACCACCAGATCTTGCCGCCGCCCGTTCTTGTGCAGTGTCTGCTGTGGGTGATGCAGATTGTCCTGTTGTGGGTGGTGCAGATGGTCCCCTTGTGCAGTGTCTGCTGTGGATGGTGCAGATTGTCCTGCTGTCTCTGAGAAAACGGGCAGCAAGCACCTCTCATTGCGGTTTTCCTTCCTTTCACGTGAGAGTCAAGCGGTGGTGCCAGGATCTGATCTTGCTTATGTCTGCTTGATGGAAGCTGCCTTCCAGGAGAAAGCTCCACGCTGAGTGCATTCTGTTACCTGCAGCTTGGGAAGAGTGAGCATTAAAAACACACCGGTCACTGCCCACAGCAGCCCTGGGCAGTAGGTACTGAGCTCTTCGGCCTCATGTTGCAAATGAGGAAACTGGGTTTAGAAGGCTGTGTAACTTCACAGAGGACAGACTTGAACTTGGGCGTTCTAGCCCCCCAGACTACTGCTTAAGCAGCTGTCTGCTCCCAGAGAAGGAAATGGCAGCCACCCTATGTGGCCTTCAGCCGTCAGGAATGTGTCCCAGATGATCCCACCTGTCCCAAATCTGGTTGGGACAGTAGATTCAATACCTGAAATAGTAGAAAGAAACTAAAATTAGCTATGTTGGTGAAAGACTTGGATAGACACCTAGTTTTTGTCAAAACCGACTGGACTGGTGGACAAAACCCAGGGACTGTTGTAAGTGCTCTTTCCGATCCTAACATCTCCCAAAAGCGGCTTTAGGTCACTCCCTCCTTGGGGAACCCCTCAGCAAACGACATTTACTTAGTTCCCAGCTGCTTTTGGTCAAGGCTAAGATGGCAGGCGTGGTTTCTGGGAGGGAGGAGGGAAGTGCTTGTGTAGAACTGGGCCAGTGGGTGAAGGTTCTGTGGCTGAGGGTGGGCGACTGCCTACCATCATCTTTTTATTGTGAAATATTGTACAACACCAAAGAACGTGTGTAACATGTATGGTTATCGAGGACATTAAAATCAACAACCAGGACCCTGTCCTGCCCGTCTGAGAGGAACACTCCTCCCTGTGGAGCCCATTTGCCTGCCATGCCCCATGCCTGTGCCAGGCCCTCGCTCACCTGTTTGTAAGTTTTTGTTTCTTTGTCATCCTACAAGAAACTTTCAAAATCCAAATAATGAAGTTATCTAGAAACATTTTTTTTTTTTTTTTTGAGACGGAGTCTCGCTGTGTCGCCCAGGCTGTAGTGCAGTGGCCGGATCTCAGCTCACTGCAAGCTCCGCCTCCCGGGTTCACGCCATTCTCCTGCCTCAGCTTCCCGAGTAGCTGGGACTACGGGCGCCTGCCACGCCCGGCTAGTTTTTTGTATTTTTTAGTAGAGAGGGGGTTTCACCATGTTAGCCAGGATGGTCTCGATCTCCTGACCTCGTGATCTGCCCGTCTCGGCCTCCCAAAGTGCTGGGATTACAGGCTTGAGCCACCGCACCCGGCCTTCTAGAAACATTTTACAGTTATATAAGTCATTTTAGGGTTGAATTGCTGAAAACTTTATGAAAATTTCTATTTGCATTAATGCTGAGTCCCCACATTTATATTGAAACTTTTCACAGATCAGGGTGGAGCATGTCTTCATGTATCTGGCCTTGTCCCCCCATTTTTTTTTATCCCCACGCATATATTTAGCTATCTTTGGGCACCATGAGGGAAAAGTGTTGAGGTGACAAATAGCAGCACGAGTGGCTGCTTCCCACCATGACAGCACCTGGACAGGGCAGCAGGGTGACCCTGGATGACTGGCATACTTAGGCAGCCTTGGGTCTCTGTTTTCAAACCCATTGGCTTCACTTGTTACTGCAAAAACACCAGTAGCAGTAAGTCCATTGAGCACAAGTGCATTGGGAGCCAAGAGCATGTTGCTTTTACTGTATTATATCCATTCTCTAATGCCATGCATGACGGGGCACATTGTTACAGCTACCAAAAGGGGTGATTCTGCTGAGACATCTGGGGGGCAGGGAGGAAAAATAAACAGGCCAGTTGCAGTGGCTTATACCTGTAGTCTCAGCTACTTGGGAGGCTGAGGCAGGAGGATGTCTTGAGCTCGGGAGGTTAAGGCTGCAGTGAGCTGTGATGGTGCCACTGCCCTCTAGTCTGGATGACAGCAGGACCCCTGTTTAAAAAAAGAGAGAGAGAAAGAAATTTGGTGTCAGTAAATACACCGTCAGTAACACCATCAGTACACCATTAGTCAGTACACCGTCACATCAGTCAGTAAACCACCAGTCACGTTAGTCAGTACACCATCAGTACACCGTCACTTACATCGGTCGGTACACCATCAGTCAGTACACCATCAGTCATGTCAGTAAACCAGTCAGTACACCATCAGTCACATCAGTCAGTACACCGTCAGTCACATCTGTCAGTACACAGCCACATCAGTCAGTACACTGTCAGTTCACCATCAGTCACTTCAGTCAGTACGCCATCAGTCACATCAGTACGCCGTCAGTTACATCAGTCACGTCAGTACACCATCAGTCAGATGAGTACACCATCAGTCACATCAATCAGTACACAGTCATATCAGTCAGTACACTGCCAGTACACCATCAGTCAGTACACCATCAGTCACATCAGTACACCATCAATCAGTACACCATCAGTCACGTCAGTCAGTACACTGTCACATCAGTCAGTACACCGTCAGTCACATCAGTTAGTACGTCGTCTGTCACATCAGTTAGTACGCTGTCAGTTACATCAGTCAGTACACCATCAGTCACACCAGTCAGTACACCATCAGTTACATCAGTCAGTACACCATCAGTTCAGATGGATCATGAGTCCATGCCACATATGTCTTTTGAATACATGAAAGTTTTAGTGTTAATGCGATGCGGTCTGTATTTTGTAACTTTCTTTGACCCAGAGTATTCCTGAGATTCTTCCCTATGGATTGCAGCTCTAGGTAATTGATTTTCATTGTTTGATTATCTACATAGCTGTATAAAGTAGCTTTCTCTTACTCTTTCTGTGTTGAGCCCTGGGGAGCTTCTAGCATTTGCTCTTAGGGACAGTGCTTTTGTGCACATCTTGTCCATGTGTCTGGGGCACACGTGCCAGCACCTACGTCTGAACGTGCAGTGGCTGTTGCTTGGCACGTGCAAATATCCAGTTCTGCAAGATAACGCAGGCGTCCGCATATTGATATGTATTGATTTTTCCAAGGTGGTTATGCAGATTTCCATTCCCCCCTGCAGAGCAGCAGAGTTTTGTGTAGCCCACATCATCCTCAGCCTCACAACACTGTTTTCAGCAGGGCAGGGGGTGAAAAAGGCAGAAAAAAAAAACTGCTGTTACTGGCATATTGATGTGATGTCGTTTCCTACATAGGGATCTCAACAGATTAGAGAGTTCAGCAAATTTAAGATCAAAATATAAAATCTATTTATTTTGTTAAACCAACAATAATTAATTAGTTACACAATGTAATTTAAAAAGTACTGCTTACAGTAGCAAAAAGGTATCCAGGGATAAATTTTAAGACAGATAAGTTCTGTATGCAGAAAATACATAAACTTTATTGAAAGACGTTTAAGAAAGATTTGCCTAATTCTCCTCTATGTTCAGAGAAAGGAAGATGCCAGTGTCAGGTCTCCCAAAGTTGCTCTTAACATTCAGTGACGTTCCTATCGACATCCAGCCACTTCTCTTACATGACGCGGTGATTAGAATTCACCGAGAAGAGTGCAAGGCCAGGGTTAATTAAAACATCTGTGAAGAAGAGGGCCATTTGCCCTGCAAACACCAGCACTTACTATAAAGCTGTCACGATAAAACTGTGTAGTTCTGGCCACGAGAAGGGCTTAGAAGGAGTGACAGCCTAGAACACTGAGCACATTGGGCCTCGGTGGGTTGTAAGTATTTATCGCTCTCTGTTAAGAGGAGTCCTGAGTGCTTGGAGAAGCAGCTGATTCCAGGGCTAGGGCAGAAAGAAGGAAGGTGAATCTGGAACATGTGGCAGAAAGAAAAGAAGTTCAAAACCGATAGGCATTTGTTGTGAGGGTACGGGAAAAAGCTTGAAAGGTTATCTGTTGCCTAAATTTAGGACAGTGAAAACTTCAAAATGAGTATTAAGAAGAAGGAACTGTGATGCGTTGGAGTGGAGAAAGGGAATTTGGGAATCCATAATGCTGAATATATAGAGAGAGAGAATTCACAAATCCGTAGTAAGGTTGAGTATCTGAAACACCCAGAATCAGAAACTTTATGAAAAGTGCTGACATGATGCTCAAAGGAGATGCGAATGGGGGCCATTTGGATTTTCAGATTAGGGATGGTCAGCTGTGGCGCTGAATGCAACGATTCCAAAATCCGAAAGTACGTATGTATTTGCATGTATATATCATATATTTTCAGGTTTATATATACATTTATATGCAACTATTCCAGAATCTGAAAGTAGATATGTATTTGCATATATATATCTCATATGTATTCAGGTTTATATATACATTTTTAAAATATATATATACATATATACAAAAGACCGAAGTCAAACATAAACACACGTATATGTATATGCCTCATGCCTTTAACCTTTTTTTTTTTTTTTTGGTGAGATGGTCTCATTCTGTCACCCAGGCTCACTGCAGTCCCGACTTCCTGGGGCTAAGCCATCCTCCCACCTCAGCCTCCTGAGTAGTAGGCACACAGCACCAAGCCTAGCTAATTTTTAAAATGTTTTTGTAGAGGGGAGGGTCTCACTATGTTTCTTTCTGGTCTCAACTCGGGCTTAAGTGATCCTCCCACTTCCACCTCCATCGTGCTCAGATTATAGGCCTGAGCCTGGCCAGTTAAAAAACTTTTTGATGTGGAATACAGTTGAAATCTGTAGTAACGTTTCATGACTTTCTCTGCTGATTTGAACATCCGGGTCTGTTTCAGTTGACCTCTTACTCCAGGTTTGTTTTCCACTGTGGATGCCGGACATCGAGAATGTCACGCATGCTGTGCTCTTCCACGTTCTGCAGGCTCCTCCTCAGCTCTCTTCTGGGATGAGGTTGGATTCCTGGATCTGCTAGGTCTGGCCTTTGTGCTTATGCTCCCAGGAGTACAGAGGACAGCCCAGGGCGCCCTCTCGCCGCTCCTTCCTGCCCTCAAGCACGGCTGTTATTGGCTGGTACGGCTGTCAGTCATTGGCCGGGCCGGCGTTGTTGAAACCGCCCTGTCATGTGTGAGGCTGTGTGTTTTGTTTTTTCCCTTAGTTACTTAAGGTGTGAGGGCGAATCAGGCCCCATAACTGTTTTTGCTAGAAGTAGAAGTAACTTTTACACTTTTTAAATTTTATTTTATTTTTTTATTTTTATTTTTTGAGACGGAGTCTTGCTGTGTCTGCCGCCCAGGCTGGAGTGCAGTGGCCGGAGCTCAGCTCACTGCAAGCTCCGCCTCCCGGGTTCCCGCCATTCTCCTGCCTCAGCCTCCCGAGTAGCTGGGACTACAGGCGCCGCCACCTCGCCCGGCTGGTTTTTTGTATTTATTAGTAGAGACGGGGTTTCACCGTGTTAGCCAGGATCTCTTTTTGACGCTGAGGGCAGAAATTATTTTTTAATGTAAGATACTGAAAGCACTCATAAAGCAAAAAGATAGAGGCATTCATATTCATGAAAATTAAGTCTTTTCATCAAGAAACTCCAGAAGAAAATTAAAAACGTGCCATTAACTGAGAGATACTTGCCTCACAAAAAGCCTACAATGGTTTAGTATCTAGAATTTATAAAGAACTATTATAAATAGGAAAAAGATACCACGATAGAAAAACTTAGCCAAAAAAAAAAGACACACCTTCAGAGGAGAGGGAGATACATATGGCCAATAAAATGAGCCAGGCGCGGTGGCGCCTGCCTGTAATCCCACCTACTCAGGAGGCTGAGGCAGGAGAATTGCTTGAACCCGGGAGGCGGAGGTTGCTGTGAGCCGAGATGGCGCCCCTGCACTCCAGCCTGGGTGACAGCGAGACCTCACCTCAAAACAATAAAATAATGAAACAACTTTTTTAATGAAGTAAATTTCCCTAATGGTACCAAAACTTGCTGTAAGACTAAAGTAAAAATCTGTCCTGCCATGGAAGGACATGAAAGGTTTATCCAGGCCGTTCATAAGCTGTATGTGTGTAGAGCCATGTGTATAGTTAAGGACCCAGTGCTGTGAAAACATACCAAAAAAACATGTTCTTGTGGATATAAGAGAAAAAATAGGACCGAAGGACATATTTTGGGGGTGGTATTTTGAGAAACCCATCTGTTGCTGCAGCGTTCGAATTTGACTCTGGCGTGGGGCTGCGGTGCGCGCTCCTGCGTGTTCCTGCACGCGTCTTTATCAGCATGTGTTTCCATCTCTCAGCATCTTCTTGTGGTCGTTGACTTTTCATACGTAAAGTCTTGGGTGAAGTGTCCAGGTCTTTCACCCATTTTTTTCTAAAGTAGATTTTTTTTGTTTTGTTTTCAGACAGGGTCTTGCTCTGTGGCACAGGCTGGAGTGCAGTGGTGCCATCACGGCTCACTACAGCCTTCATTTCCTGGGCTCAAGTGATCCTCCTGCCTTAGCCTCCCAAGTAGGTGGGACCACAGAAGCGTGCCACACACCCAGCTAATTTCCAGAGTTTTTTTGTAGAGACATAAGGGTCTCCCTATGTTATCCAGGCTGGTCTCGAACTGGAGCTCAAGCAGTCCTCCCACTCCAGCCTCCCAGAGTGCTAGGATTACAGGCATGAGCCACTGCACCTGGCCCGTGTGTCTTTTTAGTGTTGATATGCCTTCAGCACTGATACTATGCAGCCATCTGTAAATTCTTCCTGTTAGATGTATTGTGTCTGTATTCTCACTTCCCTGATTTGTGTATTTCAAGCCTGGGTTACTGTGTAAATCCCCAAAAAGTTTTCATTGCTTTTGTTTTTCTCTTACCAGTCAAATACTTCTACCAACATCATAGTCATTGAACATATTTTCTTCTCTCACCTAACCCATGGTAGCTGCTTTCTCTCCTGAACCTCCTCCCCTCTCCCGTGTGACGTCTCTGGTGGGCTCTGGTCCTTTCTGCCTGAGCTCTTTCTCTCCCGCATCATGACTGCTTCCTGTGTCTCCCGCCCCGCTGCCCTAGAAGGCGAGAGTCAGGGAGGTGGGGCTTCGATCCCCTCCTTGTCTCCTTTGCAGCTCCTGCCCGCTTGGCCCTCGTCCAACGTCTGCCTCAGGCCATTTGCTAACAGATGGGGCCTAATCTCGAAGATGGGTCCCTGAGGATGGCGTTGCCGGGGTCTTCTGCCTCCGTCACCCCTCCCCGTTCGGGGTTGTCACCAGGACCCCTTGGTGTGCACAGCACAGACTTGGTGTGGAGCTGAGGCAGGGCCTGGGCTGAAACGCTGTCTGATTTCCTCACCTAGTGGGCATCCCCACCATCAGATGGTGCGGGGCGGAGGGGGACTACAACGTCATGGTGATGGAGCTGCTGGGGCCGAGCCTGGAGGACCTCTTCAACTTCTGCTCCAGGAAGTTCAGCCTCAAAACCGTCCTGCTGCTTGCTGACCAAATGGTAAGGACCGTTTCCTGACACTTGGCACGTACTTGCCGTCTGGTGGAATCAGCCGCTCACTTGTGCTGTTTTCGCCATTATTACAGCTGTTAATTCACAGAGGAAATGGAAATGTGCTAAGCCTTAGCCTTGAGGCTCTGGTGGCTCAGCTGACTGGCTTGGAGGCCACCCTCTTGGTACCAGCATAACACGTTTCCATTCAGTGGGCCCCTCCGTCTCTCAGGAACACGCATGTGATTCCCAAGCACCTCTGTGCAGTTTCTCTGCTAATCCTGGTGTGTAGTCTGTGCGGAGGACGGTGCTGGGAGAGACCGATGTTTAGTGGCGGGTTGTCCCCTCTCTGTCACCTCACCTCTCTGTTTTGTGGGAGCTGTGGAGGGTGGAGGGTTGCTGAAGGCACCTGGGGGAACAATTTGGTCAGTTGGGCGTCCCGCTCGCTAATTGTTAAACTAACCTGCCGTGGCTGAGGGGCAGGAACAACGCAGCCACTGGCACAGTGTCCTGCAGTTGAGCTGTCCCTCCCTGAGACCGCCCTGGGCTGCCATCTCGCGCCTTGCTCTGCTCACAGATCAGTCGCATCGAATACATTCATTCAAAGAACTTCATCCACCGGGATGTGAAGCCAGACAACTTCCTCATGGGCCTGGGGAAGAAGGGCAACTTGGTGTACATCATCGACTTCGGGCTGGCCAAGAAGTACCGGGACGCACGCACCCACCAGCACATCCCCTATCGCGAGAACAAGAACCTCACAGGGACGGCGCGGTACGCCTCCATCAACACGCACCTTGGAATTGGTGAGCCCCTGGGCGTGGGTCACTGACCTAGGGTGCCTTTGGGCATGTCCATGCCTCAACCCAGGGAGAGACCAGCCTCTCGGGGAGCTGGGGGTGCGAGTGTGTCATCAGACCTTTGCAGCAGACAGGCTGGCACATGACTGCCAGGTGTATGGGGGTAGGTGGATGCTGAGATGTTGCTGAGTCACCTGTGATGTGTTCGGGAATTTCCTTAGTGTGCATAAGGGGCAGCTCTGGGTGAGAGTGATCCGGGCGTGCGTGTCTGAGGCTCGTCTCCACTGGAAGTGCCAGCCGCGTCTTTTGCTTTGACGTGAGCACGCAAGTGCCGTTCTTCACGCCTTTCCCTTTTCTTTTCAGAACAATCCCGAAGAGATGACTTGGAGTCTCTGGGCTACGTGCTAATGTACTTCAACCTGGGCTCTCTACCCTGGCAGGGGCTGAAGGCCGCCACCAAGAGACAGAAATATGAAAGGATTAGCGAGAAGAAAATGTCCACCCCCATTGAAGTGTTGTGTAAAGGCTACCCTTGTAAGTCTCCGGAGGCCTCTTCTCAGTGGAGCTGCTCATGGGGGTTGCACGTGCGTTGGGCCCGCCTCGGGTGTGCTGAGACGGCTCAGCCTGGGTTTTGTCAGAAGAGTTGCTCCCCTTCCAAAGGGGTGGTGGCAGGAAAGTGGGGTGCTTTTGTGTATGGTGGTAATAGCCTGCCCTCCTGTTCATCTTGACTTACTTGCCAAGTGTCCATCAGTGTGGAGAGCACTTGGAGGCCCTGGAGAGATGGCAGGGGAGGCAGGCCTGAGCCTTGGGGTCCTAAGTGGCTGGAAAGGGATGGATGGGCAGTGGTGGGGCCTCTCTCCCTTTGCATTTGTAGGACTGCCCCAGGATACACACCTCAGATGAAACTAAGTTGTGCTTTATGACTTGAATTCTTGTAAAAGCTTTCTTAAGGCCTAGAGTCTTAGAAATCTGCCAGGTGTTTTGCATCTGTCCTTCTCCCCTTGAGTGTGCAGCACCAGGAGGTAGACAGTGACGTTGGCAGACACCTCGAGTCGCAGTTGGGTTTCACGAGTTAGCTTTGAGTTTGTTGTTTTGCAGCCGAATTTGCCACATACCTGAATTTCTGCCGTTCCTTGCGTTTTGACGACAAGCCTGACTACTCGTACCTGAGGCAGCTTTTCCGGAATCTGTTCCATCGCCAGGGCTTCTCCTACGACTACGTGTTCGACTGGAACATGCTCAAATTTGTAAGTTGCGCTGCCAGCACGTTCGCTCAGTGTGGTGCAGGGGATGCCTTGTCAGTGAGAGGCTGGTGACCGTCTCGTTGAGGGGCTGTACCGTGTAGGGAGTGTCTCTGGTGGTGAAGGGCGAGTGTGTAGTGGGCAGGACTTGGACCGAGTGGGTGTCTGCCTGCCAGAAAGGGGTGCCAAGAAGTAAGATAGGGCCCAGAGCATGCCCTGGGGGCAGAGGGTGGGGGCTGGGGGTGCGTGTTCCCATTCACTGTGCCAGATGGTCGTGGTGCCCACGAGATGAGTGGGGTTGGGGCCTGTTGAGGTGCTGCCGGTCCAGCCTGACTGACCCTGTCGTGAGCTGGTTTTGCCTGTGGCTTTCTTGATGCGGGTGTGAGCATGCCCTGGAGCCTCTAAAACGCAGCCCAGCCCTGGGTCCATGTCTGAGCTGAATTACTATTCAGACACCGCTGCCAGAATTGAAGCTCCTGTGGAACTGCTGTGTTCTTTCATTAAAAACTTGCTGTTTAGTTGTCCGTTTTAAGTAGAAGTTGGAGTCTTTCCAGGCGACAGTCTGATGGAGGAGCAGAACTGCCTCTTGGGAGGGTACAAAAACGGCGGCCTTGTCCGATAGTCGTGCAGGGGCCAGGGAGGGGCAGGGGTGCCCTGGACCCGGCCTCGGCGCCTCCAGGTGCTGGGAGGGGTGCACTCTGCAGAGCGGATGGGTCCCTCTGCCGAGGCTGTGCTGCTTCTGGAGGCGGCTGAGCGACCCTCCTGCGGTAGTGGAGTCACCTGGCCCTCAGAGCAGGCTAGGCCAGTGTTTTCCATAAATGGCAGCCTGAGGAGTCTGGGCAGTGCTGGCTGAACGGTGCTGCAGCTGCAGGCGTGTGTCCCGCTGTGTGTTGCCTGGTGGACGTGGCTGTGTCCAGTGAGCTGTACTTGCAGGAAGAGGTGGCACCCGGGTTTGGCCCCGGGGCTGTAGTTTTCAGGCCTCTGCCACACAGCATTGGCAGTTAGAATCTGCTCTTTCATAGGCTGCTGTCTCGGCTTAGAGTCTGACCTCCCCACCCCTGTGCATCTGACAGTGGACAGCGCGGCACAAACCCGGCTGCCGGCCGCACCGCCACACCTGCACGGGCTGTCGCAGGCCACAGGGTCTGGACCCCGAGTGGACTCCTCGTCCGAGCAAACGCTCTCATTCCCACCCGGCTTTCGTCCCCAGCTGTCACCATTTGGGGCCTGTCTCTGGCCTCTGATGGTTCCTCGCTCTCTCCCTGCACGTGTCAGTGAGCGTGTTCACAGAGAAGCAGGGGGCCAGCTGTTGCCCATTTTGAAGTTTAAGGAAGTTTTGAGCCCACAGGGAAATGACATGCGAGTGGGGTTTTTTTGATTGTTGGGGGAGCTGAGAGGCCTGACTCTGACCCCTGGTGAGGATCACACTGGCGTCCCGTGGGGAGAAACGCGTGGCCTGTGGGTGGCTTCACAGGCAGTCTTGTCCCAGTGCCCTTTGGTAGGGATTTTCTCCCGTGGCTGGGGCAGCCTAGGACCTAGGGTTGCTTTCTGTCAAACTTGGTTCCACTCCGGCCTCATCTCCTGCCTCAGGGTGCCAGCCGGGCCGCCGACGACGCCGAGCGGGAGCGCAGGGACCGAGAGGAGCGGCTGAGACACTCACGGAACCCGGCTACCCGCGGCCTCCCTTCCACAGCCTCCGGCCGCCTGCGGGGGACGCAGGAAGTGGCTCCCCCCACACCCCTCACCCCTACCTCACACACGGGTGAGTGCCCCTCCCAGCGCCCTGGAGCAGCTCTGGGGTGATTTCCTGTGTCCCAGGGTTGGTGGTGGATGCTGTAAGTGCCGCGTGTCAGGCGATGCTCCTCCTGGGGTGGATGAGCCAGGCTGCCCGGGTGTCTTTAGAAATGAGGACACCTGCCGGTGTGCGTGATTCCTCCCACATCTCGCGTTCCTCCCCTATGAGCCCCCTGACCTCGCTCCCATGTCCCTTTGTGTCCCTCCGGCCGGATCTGAATGTTGGTGGCCATCGGTTGCTGCCAGCTCCTGAGTGTCCAGGCAGCCCGGGGTCCTCTCTGGTCACAGCCTCTCACAGGAAGCCCCAAGCAAGAGGCAGCAGACAGGGGCGACCCACTCGGTTTCCCTCCCTGTCCTCAGCTAACACCTCCCCCCGGCCTGTCTCCGGCATGGAGAGAGAGCGGAAAGTGAGTATGCGGTTGCACCGCGGGGCCCCCGTCAACATCTCCTCGTCCGACCTCACGGGCCGACAAGATACCTCTCGCATGTCCACCTCACAGGTAGGTGCAGAGCTCCTGGGCGGGCGCTGGGCCTCGGGCTACCCCGTCTGAGTCAAGAGCGGGCTGTGGTTTCTCCAGGCCTTCTTTCCTTCTTTCCTTTCTTCCCCCCATGTTTCAGAGTTTTTAATCTCGCCAGGGTGTGGTGTCCTGGTTGCAGATGAGGCTTCTCGGGAGGGCCTGGGAGACAAGCTGGACCGTCATGGGGCTTGTCTCCTGGTCGCAGGTGGCCAGTCTCAGGTCTCAGGTGCCCGAGGCCAGCAAACCGTGGGGGCTTTCTCCTGCTGTTTGAGTGCCCCACTGCCTGCAGCCGTCCCCAGGCAGCCAACACCACGCGCCCGCTTGCGTCCTGTTGTGGGTGCCCCCGGCCCAAGGGAACCTTCCTCATTCTTCCTCATTCTTGCCGCTGGCCAGGGATGGAGGCCCGTAGGGACCTCCACGGGCTCCCCGCGCGACCCTCCCTGGTGGCATGCCCTGCGACAAGGCTTCCCTTCTTTTGACGGCCTCGCCTGTCTTCCCTCGGACGAGAAGTACCCTGTTGCGTAGCCCGGGCCTGGCCACGGCCGCCGCCTCTTCAGCATCCTGCAGCAGCCTCTCCTCTCCTTGCTCTGGCTTCTGTTGTCTTTTGCGTTTGCTAACGTGCTCTTTGAACCAGAACAGCTTTCTCCATATGGATCCATTGTATTTCTTCAAATAGTTTTCTGGGTTGTTCGCCAACAGGGACAGGGTTAGTGGGGCAGGGCCGTGTTTCACCAGCAGGTATACGGGTCTTCCGCGTGAGCAGGAACTCGGTTCGGAAACGCCCTGGAGCCTCTGGCTTTTGGGGAGGTGTCTTTTGGGGTCACAGGATGGAGCCAGGCCTGCTGCCGCGAGCGGGGCTGGGTGTAGCTGGCTAGCCAGGAACACACCAGAGTGGGGAGCCTTCTTGACCACTTGCCGTCTTTTAATAAAATGATTGGGGTTACTGCACATTTCTAACTCACTAATGATACCACTAGAAGTGGATTTCTTGTGTGATAACTTCCTCCCAAAGAGACCAAGGATGCAGGATTTTGACTTCGTGGTTATTTGAATTGGGTTCAAGGGGTCTGGGCTGCATCATGAGAGTGGGTCCCTTACCTGCGCACAGCCCTGCTCTCACCTCTGGACACAGAGAGGGTTTAATTGGCTTCTTTCCACGAGCCTGGCACTTGTGCATCAGTTACCGTGAGCAGGTCCCAGGAGGGTCTGCCCGTGCCCTTGTGTCTTCTTGACGCACGCTGGCTCTGTAGCCCTGAACCATGGCGCAGGAGCCGAGAGTGCTCCCCTTGCTGGGCGCTGACTGGGCTTGGGCCACCTTGCTGCAGCGCTTGGCCAGCAAAGACTAGGGAAGGGGCCTGAGTGCTTTCTGTTTGTTTCAAAGAAAGTGAAGTGTTTAGCGGTTTGGGATCTTTGAGGGCAGTGAAGCCGTCCTGAGCGGGCTGAGCAGCCACAGCCCTGAGTCCAGCTGCCTCTTCTCGGAACACAGCGCTGGCGGCACCTGGGTGTGGCCATCATAGCCGCGAGCCCCCGAGGTGGCCGTGAGCAGTGCCTCCTTCCATGGTGAGCTGTGGCAGGAACCACAGCTGGCTCTTAGGCCCTTGTTTTCCATATGAGGAAATACAACGTGGACTCTTAACAGCAGGGAGGAGTCTCCAGAGAGAGTTGGTTTGGGGGTGTGTTCTTTCCAAAAGAAGCATCTTGGCCTCTGCTCCTGGACACCCTGGGGGGCCTTCTTGAGAGGCAAGTTGAGGGCTCCCCACCTCCAGGGCCGGCCCCTCCGTCACCATCTCACGGGAAGGCTTTGGCTGTGTTCCCTTCCTGCCAGACTCTGCCAGCACCGGCATGCGTGGTGGCTATGACCGGCAGCCCCCCGTTTTGAATCCCAAGGGGGATACAGGAGGCTCGATTGCTCTGAGCGCCTCACCTGCTTGCTCAGGTGAGCTGGAGAGACAGTCACCATGGGCAGTGACTCATCCCCGGCCAGTCTTCCTCCTCGGGCCGTCGCTCTTCCTGGTTCTCTCTGCTCCTCTCAGGAGTCCTTGTGCCCCGTGGAGATGGGAGGAGGCAGCAGGAAGGTCTCCCAGGGCTTGCTGGCCATGGCTGGGTGTGTGGATGGGTGGAGGACCACATGGCAGCCCTGCCTGCAGGTCACAGAGGCCCCCATAGTTGTAGGACCCCGCCCCAGCCTGGACTCCCCCTGGTCTGTTCCGTCTTCACCCCCTCTCTTCTCGGGCTGTTGGTGTTCGGCCAGGGCTCTTTGGCCACGGTAGCCTGGGCCGTAAAGGCCATCTAGTTGCTGAGTCTGTTCGGGGTTTTTACTTTGTGAGAAGAAGGCCTCATCACTTCAACAGTCGATGACTCGCTTTGATCAACCCCTGTCCAGGACTAGGCCTGAGCCCTGTTGTTGTAGCGGTGAGGACGTGCGTCTCCACTGCCTGCAGGCTGCGCCCTGAGACCCAGTTGTGGGGCTGCCCAGTACCTGCCATCCCGCTGGGAGTCAGGTTTCCTTAGTGCTTGAGAAGATTCAGGAGGGCCTGTCCTGTGCCCTCATTGGCCTGAAGAGCAAGTGATTCCAGAAGAGGAGTGGGCGTCACTCCTATCCAGAGGCCCATCCTGGGAGGCGAGTGAGGCTGTGCGCCGTGCCTGGGCTCAGCCAGGCGGCATCCGTCAGTCTGTGGACCTGGTTGAGGCAAGGACGCCCATCTCACATGGGGCCGGCGACACAGGTAGTCGGGGCCGGCGGGACGCTTACCAACAGCTGTCTTTTCCCCACCTCAGAATAGCATTCCTTTCGAACACCACGGCAAGTAGCTGCTCGTCTCCCATCGGAAGGCAGCACTGGGTGAGTGTGCGCGCGGCGGGCGCCAGGCAGCGGTGCCAAGTGGGTGGGAGCCACCATGCCCCGCCCGTGGGAGCTTGCAGGTGGGCTGGGCTTGCATGCCAGGTGCTGGAGGTAGAGTGAGGCTTCTTCTGCTCTGTTCTTCTCGTGGGGTGCAGAGCGGGGCCGTCCGCTGCCCAGTCTTGGGGGGAGGCTGTCCACAGAGAGCCTTGGAACAGAGTGAGCCCAGGAAACCATCCTGTTGGCCTGTGGCCTCCCCGTGACTGCGTTCTGTGTGCCGTTGCTCCCCTCCTGTCCTGGGCGCCCACCCGTGGGGCAGGAGCGGCAAGGCGGGTGCCCTGAGCACTTGAGTTGCCTTGTCTAGGGTGGGCCGTGCCTGGAGGGCGTCTGTGTCCTGCTCCGCTGAGTGGCTCCACGCTTGTGTTGGGGGCTCCTAAGCTCTTGCCGCGCCACACTCCTGGCGGTCTCTGCCATGCCGGCTTTTCCAGTCGCCTCTCTCTTCCTGTCTCATTTATCTCTGTCCTTGTTTTGTGTTTCTTTTCACACTTGGTCTCTGCCCAGCCGTCTTGTCCACGCAGCTTCATCTGTATTAACTCCTCCAGCTGCAGCCCACTCACTCCCCGCCATCGGTGCATGGTCGGCGTCCACGCTGTGCTCCTTCCTTGGCGGCCACGCGCTCGGCAGCTCCTTCCAGCAGGGGTTGCGCTTCTGTCGGGTCCGTGCCGCTGGGAGACCTGCTGCAGTTTTCACACTGTGCACACTCTGGAAATGTGTTGACAGGAACTGCTTTTCACGTCTTCCCCCAGAGGGGTACCCGTTTTCAAACACCAGGTTCCTTTCCAGGAAGGGAGGCAGGAGCACCCGTCTCCGCTCCACTCTGATCCTCCGACCGTGCCGAGCTCGGCTCTGCGGGCACCTTGCTTGCATGCCTCTTCCTCCTTCCCGTCTTCCTGTCACTCGTTCTGCTGAGCACGTGTCCCGGCCACAGAGGCCCCTGTGCGTGGCGAGGGACGCAGGCGTCTAGACTGGGGCTAGGCAGTGGCGGTGCGTCCCCTCCCTGCCCAGCACCGTCACTGTGGTATCTGTGCCCGGGTGCCTGACTGGCTCCCCCGGCCCCATGCTGACCTTCTCCTGTGCTTTGGCTCCGACAGATTCCTGGTCGGGTGGCTTCCAGTGGTCTTCAGTCTGTCGTGCACCGATGAGAACTCTCCTTATTGCTGTGAAGGGCAGACAATGCATGGCTGATCTACTCTGTTACCAATGGCTTTACTAGTGACGCGTCCCCCGGTCTAGGATCGAAATGTTAACACCGGGAGCTCTCCAGGCCACTCACCCAGCGACGCTCATGGGGGAAACAGACTAAACGGACAGACTCCAAGAGCTGCCACCGCTGGGGCTGCACTGCGGCCCTCCACGTGAACTCGGTTGTAACAGGGCTGGGAAGAAAAGCAGAGAGAGAATTGCAGAGAGTCAGACTCCCTTTCCAGGGCCTCAGCTCCCTCCAGTGGTGGCCGCCCTGTACTCCCTGACGATTCCACTGTAACTACCAATCTTCTACTTGGTTAAGACAGTTTTGTATCATTTTGCTAAAAATTACTGGCTTAAATCTGTGTAAAGAAAATCTGTCTTTTTATTGTTTCTTTCTTGTCTGTTTTTGCGGTCTTACAAAAAAATGTTGACTCTAAGGAATTCTGAGACAGACGCTGGATTGGAGTTTGTGTATGAGGTGGAGTCGGGCAGGGAGAGGGTGCAGGCAGATCTCAAGGGTGTGTGTTGTGTTTGTTTTGCAGTGTTTTGTTGTCCACTTTGGAGAGGAGATTTCTCATCAGAAGTCTGTGGTATGTGTGCGTGCCCATGTGTGGTGGGACCTCTTCAGCCTGATTTTGGCGTCTCACGCTCCCTCCTCCTGTAATTGAAATGCCTGCTGTCGGGAGCTCTTGAGGCTCTTGGAGAGGAGTTAGGGACCCGCAGGCTGCCGCGGAGCAGGGGTGCGCGGGGGGTGTTAGCAGGCAAAGCACTGCGCTCTTCTTCCCCAGGAGGTGGGCAGGCAGCTGAGAACCTGAAAGCAGAGGCTTTGAGACCCTAGCAGGACAATTGGGAGTCCCAGGATTAAGGTGGAAGATGCGTTTCTGGTCCCTTGGGAGAGGACTCTGACCCGAGAGGCGTGTGGTTACTGCAGTGTTGGTTGCCTTTGCTGCCTTTGCACTCGGTACATTTTCTCAACACTCAGTGCTCCTGTGCGGATTGGCAGTCGGTCTGTGTGAATGCCTGCGCTCAAAACCGGGAGCGGGGCTGTCCTTGCCGGGTGCCAAGACCAGCTCAGAAAAGCCGGCAGGACCGAAGGACCCACCCCGAGGTGCCAAGGAGCAGGTGACTCTCCCAACCCGACCCAGAACCTTCATGGCCAGGAAGTAGGGTCTGCGCTCTGTGACCTTCTGTTGGGCGCGTGTCTCTTGGTCAGAAGTGAAGCAGCGTGCATGGCGCCGAGTCCCACCAGAAGGCAGGCGGCCTCCGTGAGCTGGTGCTGCCCCAGGCTCCACACTGCTGGGCCCTGAAGTTCCCAGGATGCCTTCTCGCCTCTCACTCTGCAGCAGTTGGCCAGTAGCCCGTGGCCGTGTGCTCCCAACCCCGATGCGCAGTGCAGTCTGTGTTCGTGGGCACTTCTGCTGGACCCCATCACGACGGACAATGTTCCCTTTGGACTATTGGGCCCCCAAGGTGTGCACCTGGGTTCTTCCCTCTCCTCCCCAGAGATCCCCGGACACCGTAACTGGCTGGCGTCCCAGAACACAGTTGTTCATGCTCCCAGCTGGCTGGCTGGCTGGCTGAGCCTGTGGGTGCTTTCTGAATCCTAGGCTGGTTACTGTGTAAGCATTTTGGAGTACGGGACCTTGAGCGGGTGGGAGCTGTGTGTCGAAGTACAGAGGGAAGTTGGGGTGGGTCAGAGCCAAGTTAGAGATTTTCTTTGTTGCTGGACGCCTTCCTGAAGGTAGATGTCCCCGACCCGGAGAGACGTTGCGGCTGTGGCCTGAAGCGGCGCAAGCTGGCTTTGTAAATACCCGTGGTCCTGATGTAGTGCCAGAACGTTTGTGCGAGGCAGCTCTGCGCCCGGGTTCCAGCCCGAGCCTTGCCAGGTTGTGTCTTCGGAGTGTGCTTGTGACAGTCCTTGCCCAGTATCTAGTCCCCGTCGTCCCGTGCAGGAAACGTAGGTAGGACGTTGTCAGCTGTGCGCTGGCGGCCAGTCTCCAAGCTGTGCGTTTGTGTCGCCACTGTATTTGTGTACTTTAACAATTGTGTAAATAATAAATTCATAATGACTTCTACCTTTCTTCCCTCCCCTTTTCATGTGGTCTTTATTTCATCAGCTTGAGAGTTTTCGATGCGTTGAGGTGAACTATGTGAAAATACTTTTTTGAGACGATTGTTTGTTCTTTCTCAGGCTGTGGGTGTCTGGGAGCTGGCAGAGCAGGAGGAGAGCTGTGCCTTGGGCCTCCTGCTGGGCAGGGAGGGGTGGCGACTGCTCCTCGCCGTGCTGCCCCCTTGGGCTCTGGTGTGCACACGGAAGTCCACGCATGTTCTGCGTGATGGTTCTGGAGAGCCCCTGCCCTCTGAGGTGGCAGCGGCAGCGGCACTCCAGCCGTCTGGGGTGAGCGCGTGTCCATTCCCACTGCCATAGGGCTGCAGTGTTCAGGGCTTCCCCTGTCACTTGAGCTGTTGAAGCCCAGGTGCTGCCCTGATGGCCCTGCACAGGCACAAGGCTGCGACTCCTCTCTGTCCCCTCTCCCAGAGCACACAGCAGTGGCCCCTATCCAGGGCCTTCGGGGGTGGTCGGGCTGCCGGAGCAGGGAGGTCCGCACCTACTCCTGACTTGTGCTCATGTGTGGGTGAGCTCAGCCAGGCTAGGCCACCTCCCCTCCCAGCTCCCCTCCCGCCCCTACCTCCACCGCACACACTCCACTCCAGGTCACTCCTTTGGTCCTTGGCCACAGCCACGCCAGCAGGGTCACACTGCCTAAGATGAGGATATTTTGGTTTGTAGTGAAAGCATAAGGACTTCGGGTCACTTGCGTGGAGGTTGCTCGAACTAAGAACGGTGTAGCTTTCTGAGCCCCACGTGGGTGTGTGCTGAGGGGGTTCCGGGGCTGTCCCGCCGACTCTGCCCGTGACGCACTCCGCCCCGACCCTGGGGAGGCCTGTGGCCTGGAGCTCTGCCAGCCCCTCCTGCCCAGACTTTGCCGTCTCCCAGGGCCTTCCCTGTCTCCAGGCCACCTCACATGGTTCCCTCTTGCTGCCCCAGACTGAGACGGCGTGTGGGGCCTCACTGTGGCCGTGGGTGAGGCTCAGCCCCTGCCCCGTTCACCGGCCCCAACCGGAAAATGGCAAGACCCAAGTTCCAGTTCTGCCTGACCTTCCCAGGCCCGTAACCTCCCTCCTGGGGTTCCCTGCCCTGAGAGGGAGCAGGGGCTGCACGTCCTCAGGGCCTGCTGGGTGGCGGCTCTGCATCTCATCTGTGAGGGCCTGAGCGGACCGGGTTAGAGGGCTTGTTCTCTGCACCTGAGTCTGGCTGGGTCCGTGTCCTCAGACGTGGTTTAGATGGGAAGAGCAGGCCTTCCGGGTACTGGGCAACGCCTCCCGGGCGCTTCACCACAGACCCCTTGGAAGGCGCAGGGATGGCAGCGTCTGGGGCCACCAGGCCCTGTCTGGGTTCCCTGCGCCTCCCCCGCCACCTCCCCCAGCACGGGCCCTGCACACATCTGCTCCAGAGCTGTTCTCTGGGAGAGCCCAGGCCGGGTGAACACCTCCCTGCTCCGATCGGGGATGGTGTGAAGAAGCCTGCGCGTCCTCTGCCCCCCTCCACCCCACGTAGCAGTGGTTCTGGATGGACGTGTCTCTGGTCACGGGGTCTTCACAACATGGTAGACCTGAACCACCTTTGGCCCCAGAATCTGTCACCGGGGTTGGGGGGTAGCTCTGCGCAGCCCACACACCAGACCTCTGCGCCCAGCTTCCTCCAGCGGGCCCCGGGCTTCCCTTCCCCTCACGCCTGCCTGTTGTGTCAGAGCAGACCCGCTGCCCCATGGCTGCTCTCCTCTAAAGGCACCCGCTGAAGGAGGCGGTGGTATAACTCAACACCCACTCCGCGGCACAGGGACCCCAGCCCCCAGACGTCCCGTGTCCCCGGCCAAGCATGGCTGCCTTCCCACATCTGGACCACTCCGGAATCACTGAGCAGGGCCCCTCAGGCATGTCTGTCTAGGAGCAGCACTGCCTGGCTGCTTCGTGTTGGGCCTCTGCTGTGTGCTGTGGGTGTGGGGACCAGAGTGGGGCAGATGAGGGGCGACAGTTGAGCTAGAGGGGCCTGCTTCCTGCCTAGGGGAGGGTGAGGGCCCGAGATACCTGGAAACAGAGGGTTCCAGGAGCGAGCACCCCCCACCCGGCCCATGACCTCCCTGCCAGTACCTCTGTAAGCCCAGGTCACTCCTGAGGCCAGCAGAACCAGGCACAGCCAGGTCCAGAGGCGGCAACCCCTGGGTCTGAGCAGCCCCCATGGGGCCCTGATGTGGGGGTGCCAGCCGGGGAAGGCCATGTGTCTTCTGAGGCCCAGGCTGCCTGCTTCCCACCACCTTGCCTGCTCCCACCTCCTCGTCCTTCTCCCTTCAGCTGCTGGGTGGGGTGGTGGACTCTGTCGAGACACCTGGGCCTGGCTGTGCAGAGTTGGACCTTGATCCCTGCAGCTGCTGGCATTGCCCACCAGCCTGAGCCCTGCTAGAGGCCTTCACAGCCCTGAGGCTGCAGGCATGAGCCCAGGCTGAGAGAGCTCCAGCCCAGCTGGGGCAAGGCCAGGGGCAGATGGGGGCACCTGGAGCTGAGATGTACACTTTTCGCTTGCTTTTCATTGCAGAGGAGCAGGGACGTGGCATCTCTCCGGCTGCACGCAGCCCGCCAGGGCACCCGCTGCCGTCCCCAGCGCCCACGACGCACCTACTGAGGGCCCCGGCGGCCTCTGACCGGGCTCCCAGCCATGCAGGCCACTGCTGGCCACGAGGGCAGGTGGGTGTTAGGTGCCCAGGACAAGCCCAAGTGCTGGGCCGGGCTGGATGGAGGACGGCACAAAGACCAGCCCTGGGCACCGGCCACCCCGCGCACACTGCCAGCCAGAGGGGCGAAAAAGGGAAGGCAGGAGAGTCGTGTTTCTTAAACATAGCAGTGAATAAAGTGACCTGTTCCGCCTCAGCTCCCATATAACCACCACTTAGGGGCTCCCAGGGAATGTTTCAGAGACCACCCTGGCACAGGCGGCCTCCAGGCGCCCGCCCCGCACCCCCCTCCACGCAGTGCCTGCCCCTGCTACGAATGCTGTGCTGCTGCAGGGAAAGCTGGTGAGGACAGAGCCACTGTAGGAACAGCCAGGCTACCAGCAGATGTGAGATTCGGGACACAGAGTTAGGCCACACGGCAAAACCACACAGTCCTAGGAAACCATTGTCCTGACGCTCCACCCACATGCAGGTTTATTTCCACCTTTCAGGGGTGGAAGGAGCTGTCCCCAAGACACTAGAGGGGTGGGCACAGGCCCCATGTGAGAGTCCAGGGTAGCACAGGCTGGAGAGGGCCCCACGCAGCACCTGCCCTGCCAGCCTGTCTGCGGCCCACTCTCCCATTAAAGTCACGTTGTCTCGCAGCGCGGGTTTCTAGGTCCTTGAGCATAGCAGTGGCCGCAGGCCGCTTGGGACCAGCAGGCAGGGCCCCTGGTGAGGATGCCTTGTAACTTTGTGGCTTGGTTTCACCACAGATCCACTCTGGAATGACATGGTTCCCACCCCGCCACCTTCCCCCGCAAAACACTGATCAGGCGACGATCTGCTGGGCCGGCAGCCGGAGCCCAGCCATGGCCCTGCTTGAGCCAGTCCAGTTTGTAAAATAAATAGCAAGCATTGCCGGCTTCTGTACCTCCTTCCTGTGCCTGCCGGCCCCGCCCAGCCACTCAGACACTCGTTTCTGGGGTGTGAATCACCTCCCCGTTTTTCTCAGGCTCAGCCTTCAGGAAATGCTCCACCTCCCGCAAGTCCACCCCCGAGTCTGCAGGAGGTTTGTGGAGCTTCTCCTCCTCCGCGGCCGCCACCTCGGGCTGTGGCTCCTTGGGCTTCTTCCTAATGCAGAAGAAGTTGCCCAGCAGCAAAATCAGGGAGGAGGTGAGCACCTCGGCCCCCGCCAGGATGAACACGTACTTGTAGACGTGGGTCGCATCCAGGAGCTTGCCTGTAGGAAGACCCCTTTAGTCCCAGCTGCTTCTGCGGGCTGCCCCCAGGGCCCAGAGCTCCCCCCAGGCCTGTGTCTCTGTGTCTCAGCACACGCGGGTCGCCCTGTCTGCCTCTGAGTTCGTGGGGCTGGGAGGTGTTCTCCCCTCCATGTGTTCCAGCTGGGGGCATCCTCCCTCCTCAGCTTCTTCTCCCTCCTCCCCAGGGGAACGAAGACTTAAGAGGCTAAAAATAGCAGTGGCTTTGCGGAGAGTTTGGGCTTTGGTTGGTGGCAGGAGTCAGCCTGGTCCCCACAGAGTCCCCCTGAGGCTTCCAGTGGGCAGCACCAGAAGCCTTGCTGTGTTCAGCACCAGCCTTGTGTCCTGGCCACCGCGGACTCCAAGACAGGAGTCTGGAGATGAGACCTTGGCCCTCAAGCCCAGGACCCCCTCGCCAGGCAGCCAGAGCCTGGGCAAGGCTGCTCCAGTCAAACCTGATTTCCTCACGTTAGCTCAGTCAGCCTTCAAAAAGGAGGCCCTAAAATACAAAAACTGGCTGTGGGGTTGCCCGGAGCTGCCACGTGGTGCCCATGTAGAGCCTGGAGGAGCTGCCCACCCCACGGATCCAGCCCCTAGCTGCCTTGTCTATCTGGGGTGCACTGTGCCAGACCGAGCCCCCCACTCCTAACGGAGACCCGCTGGCCCCAGCAGAATCGGGGTCGGTTCAGCACAGTGCACCCCCCTTCAGCTCTGAGCCCCACAGTGCGGACGGCTGCCAGGGGTATGCATCCTTGCCTCACAAAGCAGGCATCTGACGGGAAGGGCAGACGTGGGGAACTGCCTGGGGGCACAGTGCTCACCTCCCGAGGGGGGCCCGATGAGTACGGCCACCGCCTCCATCAGCAGCACCAGGCCAATGGCGCTGGAGAACTTGTGGGTGCCCACGATGGCCATGAGCACCTCGAACTGCAGGGCCCCCACCATGCCGTAGGAGATGCCGAAGAAGATGCAGAAGACCACCAGGCCGCCGTAGTCGCCGGCCGTGGAGCCCGCCAGGTCCGCGAAGCCGTTGAAGAACATGGAGAAGCTGAAGAGGTAGACGGAGTAGGGCCGCACCTTCCCAAGCCCTGCCACAAAGCCCGCGGCCGGCCGCGCGAAAATGTCAATGAAGCCCAGCACAGTGAGCAGGAAGGCGGCCTTGGTGTCGGGCACGCCCAGGTCCTTGGCGTAGCTCACCACGAACACGGGCGGGATGAAGAGCCCCAGCACCATGACCGAGGCGGCCACCGCGTACAGCACGAAGCCGCGGTCCCGGAAGACGCTCAGGTCCAGCAGGCGCCGGGAGGGTCGCGGCGGCCCCGAGCCCGGCTGGGCCACGGCCACCAGGGGCCTCATGAGTGCGCCACACACGCAGCAGTTGAGCAGCAGGCCGCCCAGGATGAGGAAGCCGCCGCGCCAGCCGTAGCGGTCCTGCAGCAGCTGCCCCAGCGGGCTCAGGGCACACAGGAAGACGGGGCTGCCTGCTGCCGCCAGCCCGTTGGCCATGGGGCGCCTCTTGCTGAAGTAGCGGTTCAGCATGATGAGCGAGGGCTGGAAGTTGAGCGCCAAACCCAACCCTGGAGGAAAGGGAATGTGACGAGAGCCCCCCCAAGGCTGCCCCCAAAGCCCAAGACCCGCGTCTCTACCCCCAGGTTCCCACGGGCTCAGGCTCCCAGTGTGCAGAGCCCCTGCCAGCCACACACTCGAGAGGGGGACGACGAGCCACCCGCCCTGCTGTCCTCCAGAGGCCCGGACCCAGGAGCACAAGTGCGCGGCCCCCGCCCCTCCCAGCACCTGCGGCCCACCGGCCGGCCCCACTCACCAGTGATGACCCCAGTGGTGAGGTAGACCTGGATGATGCTCCGGCAAAAGGACGCAGCCACCATGCCCAGGGACGCAAACAGGCCCCCCACAAGCATGACGGGCCGGCAGCCAAAGCGGTTCACGCACACGCTGCAGAGTGGGCCTGAGGAGGGCAGCAGCTGAGAGGGGCTGGGCCTGCAGCCAGCTCTGCCCCCGCCAGCCCACTGAGCTCAGTCTGCAGCCGGCCTCCCCTTCCCACGCCACCCCTCCCTCCGCGGGGCACCGGGGCACCCTGGGGGCCAGGCCCAGAGCGCAGGGCAGAGTGACACGCGAGCGCCACCTGCCGGGCTCCGTGGGTCCCTGCAGCTCAGGAACAGCCATCTTTTCAGGAACGGCTCCCGGGAGCCCTGTCCTCTGGGACTGTCTATAAATACAGCCGACCCGTTTGGACAGGGGCCAGGACGGACTTCGCGCCCTGCCTGGGTTGGCCCCGTGGAGAGCATGTTGCTGCCCGGCAGGATCCCGGCCCCAAGGGCTTCCCTCCAGGGTTCCCGGGGAGCGGGCAGAAGGCCCTGTTGCCGAGCCTGGCCACACGTGGGCTCCTGCGCTGGGCAGGATCTGCCAGCAGAGCCCCGGACGGGGGCCCGGCGTGAGGCCGCCCTCACCTGTCCCGTAGAGCATGGCCAGCAGGATGGAGGAGATCCAGGCTGTGTCGCTGTAGCCGATCCCAAACTCCCGCATGAGCTCCTTGAAGAAGACGCTGACGGCCTTGGGGAAGGCGTAGGAGAAGCCGGTGATGACGAAGCAGCCAAAGAGCACGGCCCAGCCCCAGCCGCCGTCGGGGGCCTTGACGCCTGTGGGGCCCTCGTCCACCACGGCCCCTCCCATGGCCAAGAGGGTTGGTTACGCCTCACCTGAGAGAGAACGCAGGCTGACTCAGGCTGCCCCGGGTGATCACCCCAGCTGCAGCCCGTCGGGGAGCGACACGAGCTGGGTGGCACACACACCTGGGCTGGATGGCCCTGCAGCTCAGCTGAGGGGCAGCTGCCCGGTGCCCACACATGTGGCCCCCTGACCTGGTGCTTCGTGGAGGCAGGAGGATTTGGAGGGAGGCTAGCAGCTGGGGGTCCCACTCCCTCCGCACTGCCTCCCGCACCCACACAGCTGGCTCTAAAGGGCAGTGGCTTTTTTGGGCTCGGCCAGGACTCAGATTACCTCCTGGGAGGAGCAGCCCCCGGCAGGAACATCGGCCTGGCCGTCATTTCTGTCCTGGCTCGCTCTGGCTGACCCGTGCTGGGCAGGGCCACACTCACCATGGTTCTGGTAACAGCCTGCACCTCCGGTCCCCAGCACTGAGCTCGCCCCGGGGCCTCTGGGGGTGGCGTCCGCCAGGTCTCTCCCTGTCTAAATCTAGGTGGAGCGTGCCTTGCTCTGGCTCTCCTGCCCCCAAGGGCCCACTTTGGCTTCAGCGGAGCCCGCCAGGAACTTGCACAAGAGGCGGCGGGCAGTCGCTGGTGGTGAGGGGCTGGGCACCAGGCTGGAGGGGACAGTTGGAAGCACAGGGGCTGCAGTATTAGAGTGGGTGGGGTGGGCAGAGCTGGCCCCTTATCCCTGGATGCCCCCTTGCCTCCCACCGGCCCTTTTGCTCAGCAACTTCTCCAGTGAGAAGAGATTCACCCCACCTGTGCCTGGAGTGACCCACAGGCTGCAGCCTAGAATCAGGAGGGTCTGGAGCCTCCTGGGGAGGGGAGGGGCTGGGGAGGCTCCCATCCAGCCCACCAGAGCAAACCACGCCAGCCGCCACGATGTCTGAAGCTGGTGTCCCTTTTGTAAACTCCAGGAGCTCAGCTCATGAGTCAAGTTGGAACCCGAGGCCAGACTTCCATCTTCATGCCCCACCCCACCCAGAAGTCACCTTGTCCTCTCCTCACCAGGGAGCTGCAACCTGAGACCTTGGGTGGTCTGGTCCAGCCGGCTCAGCTTCTCCAGACTGTGCTGTGAACCAGCGCCCTGGGAGGCAGCAGCAGGCCTGCTGCGCAAGCTCCACGCCATCTGTGGGGTTCCACCCGCCCCCTTTCCTTGGGCTCCTCCTGCAAGTGTGTCCGCAGACCCCATCCTGGTGGGTCCGCCGTGACGGCCCAACTTTGCCTCTAAGGCAAACACGTAACTAGAGGCAGGACCCGCACAAGGGCAAGGACCTTTGCTGGGAGAGTCTGAGGGGTTCCGTGCGTGGCTCCTCACTCCTTCCGAACCCTCCCCACATCCAGCCTGCCTGACCATCCCCACCACAGGTGCTGTGCCTCCTGGAGTCCCTGCCTTAGAGGTCCTCGGATGGTTTGTAAGGGCTTCATAAGTGTTCCACGAAGTCACTGTTACTGGGAAATGCCGCTTGACAAGGGGACCCAGGAGCCAGCTGTGGCTGTCTGGATGATGACAAGGCAGATGCAGTCCCCTGGAGCAGAACAGACCCCCGCCACAGGGCCAGAGGTCCACTCCCCAACCTGTGCTGGCTCCCTGGGGCCAAGGCCTCGGGACCATTTCTGGGAAACCCGGGAGCAGCTTTTGGTTCTGCACCTGGACACCGGATGCCCACACCACAGAGCCTGGGACAGGACAGAGGAGGACTGTGGCACCTCCTCAGGACACAGCACTTCAGGACATGCTGTCTGAGGTCACTCAGTGGCAGGGTAGGTCCTGCTCATGCTGGTATTAAGTTTAAAAGGTTCCTAAGATGACAGTATACAGCAGGGTAACTACAAGATACTAAAAATATATGCACTTGAGGAATGAAACTGGGAAAGGATGCAGACTGCGGGTCACGGGGGCGACTGGAGGGGTTGACGGCCTCAGGGCCCCAGCTTGTTTGGGGTTGCGGGTTGACACTTTTTAAAATAAACAGGCCATGCAAGGCCAAGGAAGGAAATGTGTATACAAGAAACAGCAGCCAGATTTCGTGTACCCCAGGCTCCCCTCCAAAACACAAAGGCACCAGGGCCTCTGAGTCTCCCTGGCTGCACCAGCGGGGGCGGGGGACGCAGGCAAACCCAGCATCTGGAGCTTGCCAGGGTCCTCAGGAGACAGACGAGGGCTCGCAGGGAGGCAGGGGCCGGGGGCCACCCTCAGGAGACGCGGCGCCCCTGAACTAGGGTCAAGGAGGGCTGGCAGAGGGTTGGGGCAGTGCCAGGACTCACTGGCCAGGAGGGCACAGCATGTTCTGAGACATGAGGTGCTTGTGGCTTCCACATGAAGCTCACGTGGGGAGGGCCATTTTCTGTGTCAAGATGAGGCATTTGGACAAGCCCCCAGACCACAGCCTGGCACCATCGTCTGTCCTCACCCAGCCTGGGGTGCCAGCCATGCTGAAATGGCTCCAGGAGTTCCCACTCCAGCCTGGTGTCCAGGGGCTGACTTGGAGCCAGCTGTCTGCCCACATGGCTTGGGGCAGGGGATTCCACAGGAGGTGGAGTACGGGGAAGGGGCACGAAATAACGGCGCAGACAACCCATCTCCCAGGATAACCCCGGCACTGCGATGGGCCAAGGTATAGGTCGCCTGGTGTTCCGAGGACCACCCTGGGGCTGTCCTGCCTGGAGCACACACCACAGTCACCAAGCATTGGCCTCTCCGTGGGCAAACGCCATAGGCTGGCTTTCCCTGACATTTACTGCCCCCCCCCCCGCCCCCCAGGAAGCATGCCAACCCGCCCAGAAATAACCTGGCCTCTGGAATGAGAAAGCTGATCTCCCAGGTGGGGGCTGCCGGAGAGCGGGTCCCCCAGAGACTCCAGGACCCCAGGCTTTTGGAAGCTGAGCAGGAGGCCTGGGGCAGGGGTGGGTGGGAAGGGCCCTTGCAGGAGACCCCGCATCCCACAGCCGTGTGCCCTCCCAAGCCAGGGGCTGCTGGCAGCAGTTCCCTCAAGGGTGCAGAGCACAGGGGTCTGTAAGGACCCCTGGCTTTAGGCCAGGACTCAACCATGAAGCCCTCAGGACCTGGGTGCCTGCCAGTCAGACCCCTGCACTGCCCCGTCACAGGCTTGGAGCGCCATGCCAGGTGGCTCGAAATGCCGACCTGCAGAGCAAACGTGGACTCACGCACAGAGGGTCCGGAACCTGACCCCTGCTGCCCACGCCTGCTCCTCCTGGGCCTCTCTGCAGTAACCTCGCTGACCTCCTTGGGGGGCAATGGGCACCCTGGCATGCTTCCCCTCAGGCGTCTGGACCTGCAGACCCCTCACCCGCCTAGGTCCTCAGGTTTATGTGCAGTGCCGCGCCTTGCTGAGGCCTCCACTGGTCAGCCCGTTCCCTGGGTCCGTGCAGTGGCCTGAGCCCCGAGCCCGAGGTCTGTTACCTAACTGACTCCAGCCCTTGAAGGATGGGCCTTGGCCCTGCCTTTGTGGCCCAGGCAGGAGGCGGAGCAGGAAAAGGGCAATTCCTTTCCTTCCTGGATACCAGGGAGCTAGCTGCCTGGGGACCAAGGAAGCGGCCCCTCTGTGGCTAGCGCCTGGCTGCTAAGGGGTGCTGAGGGCGGGAGGGCGCGGCACCGGGGGAGGGGCCTCCCTGAGTTCCCTTCTTCCCCCGCCGTCCCTGTTGTGCAAACAAGGAAGGAGCAGTGAGTAACCCCCGGCAGCCCCGCCCCCGCCCCAGCCGCCTGCAAAGGTGTCCGGGCCGAGCTGGCAGGGGGTGGACGCTGCGCCAGGGGCTGCCCCAGGCCTGGGCTCTGCACCCCACCTCTGACCCCCGCAGACCCCCGCGCACGCCCGTGCCCTGCCGCTGTGTCCGCTTACATCATGACGGCAGGGGCCGGCGGGGCAGACGCACAGGCCGGATTGGCCACTTACACCCAGGGCCAGGAGCCCCCACTGGTGCCCCAAGAGGGACTGGGCTCAAGTCCCACGTGGGAAAGGGAGGCTGCATGTGCCGCCGCCGCCGGCTTCAGCCCTGAGCTGGCACTGCGGGGTCTCAGAGCTTGAAGACCCCTTCTCCGCAAGGCTGAGGTCACCGCCCAGGCGCCGGGAGGCGGTGGGGGCCGGAGCTGGTCCAGAGCCGCCTTCCCCCACCTCCCAGGCCTCCTGGACCCCGCCAGGCCGCCCCTCCACGAGGCCACCTCGCCCCATTCCTGGATTCCCATGCACCCCTCCTCCCTAAAGCCAGTGCCCGAAGGCCAAGACTAGAGGGGGACTCGGGTCAGGAGGCGCCCCCACCCCACCGCCGCCCAGCGGGCGTCGTGGGGACCCGGGGTGGGGGGAGGTAGTGACCCGGAGGAGGCAGGAAGGCGGGAGGTGGGGGGCGGAGGGGGGAACCCAAAACTCCATCCTCGCCAGGAGAGGTCCCTCCTCGGCGCACCCCGGCCCGGGCTGGAGGGAGGGCGCCTGCGGGTTCCGGCTTCCCGGCTCTGCCGGCGAGGGTCGGCGCGGGTGGGCGAGGTTGGGCGGGGCCCACCTGGGGGAGGGGGAGAGAAGGATGCTCCGCCCGGTCCCGCCCCGCCGGCCGCGGGACGTGGGGGACGTGACCGCGCCATGGGAGGAGCCCCCGTATTGCCGGCAGTAGGCGCCCTACCGGACGCTACCGTAATTGCCGGCGCGCGGGTCTACCGGGGTCAGCGGAGCCCGGGAGCCAGCCAGGCGTCGGGGCCTCGAAGCCACAGGGCGGGGCTGGCTCCACTTGCTGCAGAGGTGGGTCGAGTGGGCGCGGCTCGGGGACGTCGACTGGTGAACCGTGGGTCTCGGGGCAGGGCCCCGCGGTTCTGTGCGTGCGGCTGCCCGGCGTGGCCCATTTCACAGATGGGACTGACTGGGGCAGGTGACGCTGGGAGGACTCCCCGAGCCCTGTCTACTCCCGCCCCGCCCCTGCGCCAGGGCCTGGGCACCTCCAATGGCTCTGTGCCACCGCCCAGAAGGCCCTCCCTGGGGCCCAGAGTGTAGCCCACATTTGGCTCCTCACTGGAGGGGGTGGCACTGGCCCTTCTGTCCCACGTGGTCAGGTCACCCCAGGACCCACGGCTGAGCCCGCCAAGCCTGGCATAAAGGTCACTGCAGGCCAGTGGGGGGGACCCGTCCGGCCTGACGGCTGGGCTGGGATCCATAGAGCCCTCTGCTAGCTGCACCTCCAAAGTAAAGTGCCCTGCTTCAGTCAGTGGGGGCCGGCCTGACCATGCAGGCCACATGGCTTTCTGGGTGGCCTGGATGGTGGGCCCTGCCCAAGGTCACATGGGGTCGTTACCAAGTCTGCCTTGAGATCAGGCCTCCAGATGCCCACCCCAGACTCTGTCCACACCACGGAGCCCTGGGGGAAAGACTGCACCTGCCAAGGTAGTGCCCCCATGCACTCAAAGCCTCTCTGGGGGCAGACACCCCCCATGGCCTCCTAGCACCTCCTCAGTTCCTGGTCACCATGAGGGAGTCCAGCCCAGCCTCCTCCACACCATGCTGGAGAACAGTTCCTCTCCCAGCATGGTCAGGCCAGCCCCCACCTGACTCCCGGGCCTGTGAAGTGAAGCTGGGACCCTGGACTCCCCAGCCCCAATAGACACAAGACCACCCACCCTTGTGCCCAGCATGGACAAGCCCTTGAGCCTTGGGGTGGGCCAACTGCCATTTCCCGCCCAACAGGCCTGACTCTGGCCATCACCAGGAGAGGGACCCTTTCAGCCCAGGCCTGCTGGCCGGGAAGCTCGGTGCCTCTGGGACAGAGAGGAGGACAGTGGCCCCTCCGCTCCCCACCTCGTCTCTCACCGACTCCGGCCACCCCTGGTGGCCCCGGCCAGAGCTAAGGACTGCCCTTCCGCTCTGCAGCCCCTGTCTCTTGGCTGGCCCAACACCCAGGGAGGCTCCTGATCAACCCACTTTTCAGATGGGGAAACAGGCGTGGGTTAGGAAGTGGGAGGCTGCCAAAGTCTGTGCCTGGTTTTCCCACGCCTGGGGGCCGGGGTAGAGGTAGGGCGAACCCAGGGAGCCCAGCCTGGCCCTGGAGGGGATCCCACATGGGCTGTTAGTCATGGCCCAAGGGCGGGTGTGGGTCGGGGAGTGTTTAGGGTGGTGTGAACAGGGGAAAGCGCCTCGGCCAGAGCGCACGTGCTCCCCACTCCCTCGGGGAGGCCACCCATACAGGGAGGGCTGCAGCAGCCCCACCAAATATAGCCCGCGCCCCCCGCCGCCGCGGACCGAGCTATTTATACCCGGACCGGGCTTGGCCGCCAGCGCAGCCACCTCCTGGCCGGAGCCCAGCCCCTGAGGGCAGCCCGACGGGTGGGCGCCCGGCCGGACCGGGGGAGACGAGACTGGGCAGCCAGGGATGCGAGGGCGCGGAGGGGCGCGGCTGGCTCTCGGGAGCCCTCGGTGGGGGCCGCGCGGGGGGCGAGAGGGCTAGTCCATGCCCCGGGCGCCCCCGGACCTGATGGACAAAGTGGGCGGGGTGGGGGCGAGAGTGCGGACCCAGAGGCCGCCCCCTTGCCGGGCACGGGGAAGCTCTTGGGCCCCGGCCCGCGCGCGAGCGTCGCGGCCGCGCCTACCTGCCGCCGCTGGGCCGCCTCCGCCCGCCTCTCGCCGCCTCTGCCCGCCTCTGCCGCCCGGCGCCGCGCCGGGGGCGACTTTAAGTGCTCGGGTCGCTGGCGCGGCACGTCCCCCGCGCACGTCACCGCCTGGCGCCGCCCCTGCGCGCCCCGCCCGGACCCCGCGCCGCCTCCGGACGGGCTCCCGGGCCGCAGCTCCCCGACGGCGCGTCCCGCAACCCCGCCGGGCCCAGGGACCCCCCAACCGGGCCGTCCCCGTGGCGCCCCCGGTCCGGAGCTCGCCCGCCCCCTCTGCGCCCCGGGACTGGGGCCACCCTGCCTCGCCTCCCCGGGAGTCCAGGCTCGCTGCTCCCCGCCAACCCCATTCCCCGTCCCTCCGTTTCCCCGGCTCGCGGGGAACGCAGCGCGGCAGGTCCCAGCGTCCTCCAGGGCAGCGACCCCTCGCCCCCCAAAGCCGGGGCCCCTTTGGCGGGGAGGGGCGCGCGGGCCCCGTGGGGTTCCGGCCGCCTGGCTCAGCTCCGGGGCCGCATCCTCCCTCTCTGAGGCCACATCCGACCTGTCCCCCTTCAGACCTCCGCTTCCTCTCGGTCCCGGTGCGGACGGCGGCCCCTCCGGGCTCGGGGAGCGGCCCGCGGCCTGCGCTGCCTGGATTTGGGGCACGGCCCCTGAACTTCCGTTTCCCCAGGTGGCTCCGCGCCCTGCGGGGCCCTGCAAAGCCACCGACTCCAGCACTGCGCCCCTGCCCCGCCCCGCTCGCGGCTGAGAACCCGGACGTCTCCACCTTCGGGGAGGCAAGGCCTGTCCACCCGCCGGACCTCGCGAGGCGCTTCTCCCAGCCCGTTTGCAACATGGAAATAACGGGGCACTTTGGGTGCTGAGGTTTGAGGCAGCTCCAGGGAGTAAGGCCTTTGTTGGCCTGGACCAAGGAGTCTAGTTGTCAGGGCCACAGGAACGCTTTAACTGGCCCCTCACGGACCCTGCGGCTTCGGAGGCCCAGGCACCAGTAAGCCGGTACCTTCGCACAAAAGAGGCAGTGGGTATCAATGGAGGACCCCTCCAGAGGGCAAGAGGAGGCCCATCCCTGGCAATGAGGCCGTGTGGGCCTTGGCTCTCCACCTGGAGCCCAGCCTTCCGGGATGCCAAGTCCGGTGAGGCCGCCTGTTCTTTCTGCGTAATGTAATGAGCCCGCCCTCCCACTGGCACTCACAGAGGCTGAGTCTGGCCCTCAGGCCTACCTGGGGCCCAACCACCCCCATCCCCAGACATCAAGATGATTGCCTGTGAACAGAACCCAGGCTTGTGGCAAGCGGTGAGGGGGCCTCGGACTTGGTGGATGAAGACCCCACGTAGCTGGGCTGTGCTACCGCCTAGGGCAGGTGGTGGAGCCATGTGGGGTGATGCAGGGGGTGCTCCCGTCTTCCCGTACCAGGCGATTCGTCAGTTTGGTGAGGGAGAGCAGCAGAGGGGGTGTGGGGTGCCGTGGACAGCCGTGGGAATGGGTCCTCCACAAGGTATTGCCTGCTGGGGAGGCGGGGGCACCGTGCTCCCCATCCCGGATTGTTGAGTCACCAGGCCTGCCGGCTGGGCTTGGGGCCCCCACTGAAGCCATCAAGACACCTTCCACGTCTGCCTACAGCTTGGCCCTGATCCCTGAACCCTGAACCCACCGTAGAGCAGCAACAGGGGGAGGAAGACAGAGCCGGAGAGCCTGGGGTCTCACTGCCCCCTCCTGCCTCTTGAAGCACAAAGGGGTGCCCCTTCCAGAGCCAGGTCTTCTCCTAGCTGGGAAGATGCCCACTCATCCCTCCAGGGGTCCCAGGGAGCACCTGGGGTTTGGCTCGAACCCCCAGGCCTGGCCCCTCCTAGGCATGGCTTCTCGTGAGTATGGACCCCAGGACTGCCCACCCAGAGCTGGGGTGGAGCCTCCCTGCGCTCAGAGGGGAGGCAGCAGGCAGACTGATGAGCACGGGCTCCCAGCAGAGAAGTCAAGTCTGTGGGCTTTGCCTGGGGGGACTGGAAGACCACAGGGTGCTCACAGTGATATGATGGCTGCCGGGGGCTGGGGCTGGGGGCTTGCCAGGCTGTTACCCAGAGGAAAGACTCAGCACGGCTAGCAAGCAGGCCACCTGGGACAGCCCACCCCGGGCCTGGACAGGACAGGGCGCTGTGGGGTGGGGCCAGAGCCTCCGCGACCCTGGGCCCCTCTCTGAGGATTCTGGCACTCTGGTAGCATGAGGCACCCCTGACCTCCAAGTGCTCAGCTTGTAGAAAGGCCTAGCAGTTGGAGGCGGGGGGCATTCCAGGCCTGGCACCAGGGCCCAGGTGGCCAGGCTCCATCTGACACAGGACTCCATGGGCACCTGGGCACTGAATACCACTCAGGTTTTGGGTAAGGTGCCTTGATGTGTCAGAGACAGCGATGGTGCAGCAGGGGAGAGGCACCTCTGGGTGGGGTGCGATCCCCTCGCCTGCTAGTGGCCTGGAGGTGCGGGAAGGGGTGGGAAAGGCCACGTGTGTCTGCATCTCTGCAGCTGCACTCTGGGTGGTGTTGGGAGCACCCACCCCAGACCTGGCTCCAATGCCTGCTCCCCCACAGTGGCCCTGGGTCAGCCCCTAGGCCCAGACCGCACTTTTCTGCAGGAAAGGAGGTGTGGGTGTGGACAGGTGGCACCATCCCTGGCCAGTGAGCAGCTTCACAGGACGCCCCCCGTGACCCCACAGCCCCCAGTCTTGACTTCTCCCCCAGCCTCAGGTGCCCCCACCTGCCCCTACCTGCCTCCAACTTCCTTTTGTTCCCAGTTCCAGCTACGGGGCCCTCCAGGCAGGCCCTGGAATGTCCTCCTAGGGGCCTGGCCCCCAGGTCCTTCCCACCCTGCTCCCTGGCAGGCTTAAGCTCCCTGGGGAACGTGGTCCCACCTTTTCCAAGAGCAACCTTTGTGGGAGGGGACGGGCATGAAGGGAAGGCTGGGATCTGCTTCCTCCCCCATGGGCTGCCCCAAGGGTCTCATCTTCAGTCAGGTTGGGAGCCAGGCCCTACCTCTGTGTCATGACATGACCTAGGAAATGCAGAGAGGCTTTTTTATGAGGGACATCACAGCTGCTGCCCCAGGGAGGGTGGCAGAACAGGCCCCCAGACCTATCGGGGCCAGATCTCGGGTCCCAGGGAACCTTCCAGGGTCTGGGGAGCCACACACAGCCCACGTCCTGCGTCCTTGGGAACCCCGCACACCATTTTCCAGATCCCAGCAGGGCCACCCCGTCCTGCCCCAGTCCTGGCCGTACCACCCAGCACCAGTTGCTACCCCATGGACAGGACTGCGGCCAGGACTGGCCGGGTCAGGGGAAGAAAGCCGAGTCACGGGGAAGGACATTCCGGCCGAGCCACGGCCCCGCCTCCCTGGGGTCCTGGGCTGTCCAGCTCCTGACCCTGCCTGCATTACAGCTCCCTGCCCAGAGGATCTGGTGACACAACTGTCACAGCCTGTCACTCCACACCTGTGGCCACACCTTCCCCACAGACCCGTGCAGGGCGTGTGGTGGGACGTGCCCAGGCTGGACAGGGGATGCAGCCAGGGCGGTGCCAGGGGAGGCTGGCGCCCCCCACCACACACAGCCTAGACCCAGGACCAGGACCATGGTACAAATGTACTCTTTCCCTTCACTCGCCCCAGAGAACCTGTCCAGGCCCCCAGAAAAATACATTTTTTTCTTTTTGTTTTTGACAGAGTCTCACTCTGTCACCCAGGCTGGAGTGCAGTGGCGTGATCTCGGGTCAGCGCAACCTCCGCCTCCCGGGTTCAAGCGATTCTCCCGCTTCAGCCTCCCGAGTAGTTAGGATTACCGGCACCCGCCACCTCGCCCGGCTCATTTTTGTATTTTTAGTAGAGACAGGGTTTCACCATGTTGGCCAGGCTGGTCTTGAACTCCTGACCTCATGATTCACCTGCCTCGGCCTCCCAAAGTCAGAAAAATGCATATTAACCTGGCTGCTGCTGGGCCTTCCCTGTGAGCGGCAGCTCAAGCAAGGGGCAGAGGTGAAAAGGGCAGGAGAGCCCGCACTGTGGCCCAGTGGGGCCTGACCCACCACACTGCTGCCCGTGGTGGGTTTTGGTCATGGGGTTCAGGTGTGATGCATGGTGTAGGGGTATGAGTGTGCAGGAGTGTGGGGCTGGGGTGTGCAGGGGCGTGAGGGTGTGTCTGTGCACAGGTGTTGGGGTACGTCTGTGCATGGGTGTAGGGTTGCGTCTGCATAGGTGTTGGGGTGTCTGTGCACAGGTGTTGGGGTGTAGGTGTTCATGGTCTGATGACAGCAGCTGTTGTGGGCTGGCCAGGTCTTCTTGATGTCCTCAGTGACCTCTCGCTCTGTCACTGGGAGACGGAACTGAGATGGGGTCAGTGCTGCTGGAACATTCAAGACTAATGCTCATTGGATCCTGGTGGCCATTCCAAGAATGTGGTCAAGTGGGGAAAGAAAGAAGTGTGGGTATCTCTCTGGGCCTCAGTCTCTTGCTCTGTAAAGTAGGCGCAACAAAGCTCACCTGGTGGCTCTTGGGAGGGTTTCAACTCTAGCCCTTCTCACCTGTTAGGTGCATCCTCCCCTCCTGAGCACCCCGGAAGACCTCCCACAGTCCTTCCAGAACCCCATTGAGAACCCACATTTTCTTCCATGCCCTGCCCCCATCGTCCTGTCAGCACTGGCTGGGCTCTCATGTTAGACTTCAGGTTCATCCTCCCTCTACCCCACGCCCCGGCTCTGTCCACGGGTCAGGCGTGGGCTGTGTCCTGGGGCCGGGTGGCTTGGCCTCTTGTCTTCCTGACGTCTTCCCTGGTGCCCTCAACTGAGCTCTGCCAGGACAGCCATGTGTGGGTGCCAGCAAGTGCAGGGGCTGTGTGGCGTGGGGACTGAGGTCCAGCCCACGGGGAGTTTCTTAGGGACACAGGCTCTGAGGACAGGCAGCCTCTGCCTGGGGGTCACTGCTCCACTGGGACACGTCTGTGCCCGTCCACCACCACACTCTAGGACCACTCTCAGGGAACTCTCCTTTGCCTCTTCATAAATGAGAGGACGGAGCCTCAGAGAGGTCAGACTCAGCAGCCAATCATGCTTGGCTCTGGCCTTCTCTGTCAGGGAGAGGGCAAAGGGCGGGGAGGGTAAGGGGCAGGGTGGGCAGGGGGGCAAGGGGCAAGGTGGGTGGGGGAGGGACAGGGTGGGCAGGGGGGCAAGGGGCAGGGTGCGCAGGGAGGAGGTGCTGCCCCAGCACTGGTCCCAGCTGTGGACGGTAGAGCCACAGTGGGTGCGAGACGAGGGAGGGCCAGAGAGCAGCCTGGGGGCCCTGGCCTGTCCAGACCACAAGGCTCCCGAGCCTCTCCTCTCGGCTCTCCTTCAGTCTCTGAGCCTTGGCATGGGCTGTACCCTCTCCCTGGGTACTTGGGGCACAGAGGGCTTCGCCTGTGGGCTGCAGACCCCAGGGGAGGCTGGTGCGCCTGTGTGTGGTTCCAGGACTTTCTGTTATCCAGATGCGGTAACCAGGTTGGGGTAGGACCTGGCTGCTAGGGGCAAATCATGCCAGAGGATTCTGGGCAGGTCCTGAGCGACGGCTGTTACTTACCCACGGACCCTGCCAAGGTCCCACCACCCCTGCCCTGATCGGTAGAGGTGAAGCCTCGGCTCTGGGGGAGACACTGGGCTGGGAGGCCTCTACCGTACCTGGGAGACAAAAGGGCCTGGTGTCAAGGTCCCGCCTTCCCCACAGACTTGCAAACTGTGTTAATCCTCTACTGCTACCTACAAAATCATCCCCAGGCCTGGCACAGTGACTCACGCCAGCAGTCTCAGCAGGTTGGGAGGCCAAGGCAGGAGGATCCCTTTGGGAGGCCAGGAGTTCGAGACCAGCCTGGGCAACACACATGTACATAGAGACCAGGACACACCCACCTGGGGTCAGGTAGGGCTGTGTTCGATTTCCTCCTTTACTTTCCTACATTTCCCATTTTGCCAGCAGGGACTTTGTATTACTTGTTCATTCCTTTTAAAGATCAAGGTGGGACTGGGTGCGGTGGCTCATGTCTGTAATCCCAGCACTTCGGCAGGTGGATCACATGGGCCCAGGAGTTCAAGGCCAGCCTGGGCAACATATTAAAATCCTGTCTCTACAAAAAAAATCACACAAAAATTAGCCAGACGTGACAGTGCACACCTGTAGTCCCAGCTACTTGGGGAGCTGAGGTGGTACGATTGCTTGAGGCCGAGATTTTGAACCTGCAGTGAGCCAAGATCGTGCCACTGCCCTCCAGCCTGGGACAGAGTGAGACCCTGTCTCAAAAAGCAAAAATCAATAAATTGCACTAGGCACGGTGGCTCACACCAGTAATCTCAGCACTTTGGGAGGTTGAGGCAGGCGGATGACTTGAGGCCAGAAGTTTGAGACCAGCCTGGCCAACATGGTGAAACCCAGTTTCTACCAGAAAATACAAAAAATTAGCCAGGCGTGGCGGTGCACACCTGTAATTCCCACTACTCAGGAGACTGAGGCAGGAGGGCAGGAGAATTGCTTGAACCCAGGAGACGGAGACTGCAGTGAGCCTAGATCATACCACTGCACTCCAGCCTGGGTGACAGACCAAGACTCTGTCTCAAAAAGAAAAATAAATAAATAGGCCAGGCTCAGTGGCTCACACCTGAAATCCCAGCACTTTGGGAGGCTGAGGCAGGTGGATCAGCTGAGGTCAGGAGTTTGAGACGAGCCTGGCCAATATGGTGAAACCCCATCTCTACCAAAAATACAAAAATTAACCAGGCATGGTTGTGGGTGCCTGTAATCCCAGCTACTCGGAAGGCTGAGACAGGAGAATCGCTTGAACCTGGGAGGTGGAGGTTGCAGTGAGCCAAGATCATGACACTGTACTCCAACCTGGGTAACAGAGCAAAACTCTGTCTCAAAAATAATAATAATAATAATAATAATAAATTCAGGTAGAGCTTCTTTCTGTAGCACACGGCTATGGTGGAGGGCAGCTCAGAGGCACTGGATGTGCTCACGTTGTCCACCACCAGCTGTCTAGTTTCAAAACTCTTTCATCTCCCCTTAAAAACACCCTGCACCGGCCGGACACGGTGGCTCACGCCTGTAGTCCCAGCACTTTGGGAGGCCAAGGTGGGCGGATCACGAGGTCAGGAGATCGAGACCATCCTGGCTAACACAGTGAAACCCTGTCTCTACTAAAAATGCAAAAAATTAGCCAGACATGGTGGCAGACACCTGTAGTCCCAGCTACATGGGAGGCTGAGGCAGGAGAATGGCATGAACCCGGGAGGTGGAGCTTGCAGTGAGCCGAGATCACGCCACTGCACTCCAGCCTGGGAGACAGAGCGAGACTCCGTCTCAAAAATAAATAAGTAAATAAAAACACCCTGCACCCGTTAAGTAATCGCTCCCCATCCTCCTTCCCACAGCCCCTCCCCATTCCCTGGTATCCACCCATCTGCTTTCTGTGTCTGTGGACTGGCCTGTCCGGGACATTTCATGTGAATGGAGCCCTGCCGGGTGTGGCCTTTGTCACTGGCTTCTTTACTGAGCATCACGTCTTCCACGTTCATCCACGGGAGAGGGTCTATCAGTGCTTCATTCCTTTTTGTTTTTGAGATGGAGTCTCGCTCTTGTCACCCAGGCTGGAGTGGTGGCCGGATCTCAGCTCACTGCAAGCTCCGCCTCAGCCTCCCCAGTAGCTGGGACTACAGGCGCCCACCACCACGACCGGCTAATTTTTATATTTTTAGTAGAGATGGGGTTTCACCATGTTGGCCACGCTGGTCTCGATCTCCTGACCTCAGGTGAGCCGCCCGCCTCGACCTCCCAAAGTGCCGGGATGACAGGCATGAGCCACCGCTCCCGGCCTCTTCATTCCTTTTTACGACTGAATGATGTTTCCTCATGTGGATGGATCACGTTTCGTTTCTTCACTCATCTGTTGACGGACATTTGAGTCGTCTCCACCTTTTGGCTGTTGTGAACAGTGGTGCCACGGACATTCACGGGCCAGTGTCTGTGTGAACAGATGTCTTCATTTCTCTCTGGTGTGAACGGAGGAGCGGAGTTGCTGGGTCCCAGGGCGACGCTCCTCTCCGTGAGGAGCCACCACCCTGTCTTCCTCGGAGGCTTTGGCTGTTTCCATTCTCAGCAGGGTATTCAAGGGTTCCGATTTCTCCACATCCTCACCAGCGCCTGTTATTTTCTGTGGAGGTTTTCTGGGAGGCGCTTGTTTTTCAGAGACCAGGATCTTCTTACGTTGCCCAGGCAGGAACTCCTGGGCTCAAGTGATCCTCCCGCCTCCGCCTCCTGCCTGGCTGAGACTCCGGGCCGGTGCCGCCACACCAGGCCTGTTTTTCATAAAGCCATGCTTGTGGGTGTGAAGTAGTGTCTCGTTATGGATTGGATTTGCATTTCTCTAATGACTAATGATGTTGAGCATCTTTTCATATGCCCGTTGGCCTTTTTTTTTTTTTTTTAGACGGAGTCTCGCTCTGTGCCCCAGGCTGGAGTGCAGTGGCGCAATCTCTGCTCACTGCAAGCTCCGCCTCCCGGGTTCACGCCATTCTCCTGCCTCAGCCTCCTGAGTAGCTTAGTAGCGCCCACCACCACGCCCGGCTAATTTTTTGTATTTTTAGTAGAGATGGGGTTTCACTGTGTTAGTCAGGATGGTCTCGATCTCCTGACCTCGTGATCCGCCCGCCTCGGTCTCCCAAGGTGCTGGGATTACAGGCATGAGCCACTGCACCCGGCCTACCCCACTGGCCATTTTGTATCTTCTTTGGAGAAATGTCCATTCGGATCCTACCCGTTCTTATATTGGGTTGTCTTTGTTGTTGTTGTTTAGTTTTACTCTCTTTCATGTTGGAACAAGGTCTCCCTCTATTGCCCAGGCTGGAGTGCAGTGGCGCATTCTCAGCTTACTGCAGCCTCCACCTCCCAGGCTCACACGAGCTTCCCCTGCCTCAGCCTCCCAAGTAGCTGGGACGACAGGTGAGCATCACCACCACACCCAGCTAATGTTTTTGTGTGTTTTTGTAGAGACAGGGTTTCACTATGTTGCCCAGGCTGTCCTTTGAACTCCTGAGCTGAAGTGATTCGCCTGCCTCAGCCTCCCAAAGTGCTGGGATTACAGGTGTGAGCTGCCATGCCTGGCCCTTTGCTGAGTTTTACAGGTTCTGGGTATTAAACTCTTAACAGATACATGGTCTGCAGATATGTATTTTCCCCCATTCTGTGGGCTACCTTCACTCTCCTTTGATGCACAAAATTGTATCTTTGTTTCTTATGTTGCTTGTGTTTTTGGTATCATCTCAAAAAACTGGGCCGGGTGCAGTGGCTCACACCTGTAATCCCAGCACTTTGGGAGGTCGAGGTGGGCAGATCACTTGAGGCCAGGAGTTTGAGACCAGCCTGGCCAGTAGAAAGGCGTCTCTGCTAAAAATACAAACATTAGCCCGGTGTGGTGGTGCACGCCAGTAGCCTTCCCAGCTACTCGGGAAGCTGAGGCATGAGAACTGCTTGAACCCAGGAGGCAAAGGTTGCCATGAGCCGGGATCACACCATTGCACGCCTGCCTAGATGGGTGACAGTGAGACTCTAAAAAATAATAATAATAATAAAATAAATAAATATGCTTTCTTTTGAGAGTTTTATATTAGCTTTTACGTTTTGTTTGTTGATCTATTTTCCATTAATACGTGTACATGGTGTGAGATAGGGATCCAGCATTACTCTTTTGCATGTGGATATCCAGTTGTCCCAGCACATTTGTGGAAGAGATCTTCACTTTCTTTTCTTATTTACTTAAAAAAAAATTTTTTTTGGCCGGGCGCGGTGGCTCAAGCCTGTAATCCCAGCACTTTGGGAGGCTGAGACGGGTGGATCATGAGGTCAGGAGATCGAGACCATCCTGTCTAACACAGTGAAACCCCGTCTCTACTAAAAAATACAAAAAACTAGCCGGGCAAGGTGGCAGGTGCCTGTAGTCTCAGCTACTCAGGTGGCTGAGGCAGGAGAATGGCGTAAACCCGGGAGGCAGAGCTTGCAGTGAGCTGAGATTGCACCACTGCACTCCAGCCTGGGCGACAGAGCGAGACTCCGCCTCAAAAAAAAAAAAAAACTTTTTTAGATGGAGACAGGGTCTCACTATATTGGCCTGGCTGGTCTTGAACTCCTGAGCTCAGGTGATTCTCCCGCCTCGGCCTCCCAAAGTGCTGGGATTACAGGCATGAGCCACTGCGCCCGGCCGGAATCTATCCTAAGGACAAAAATCAGTGTGGTCAGCCTGCTTCCGTGTTTAAGCTGGAGTGGGTGTGCCAGGCAGGGGCTGCCTGTGGGGCCAGAGGTTGCCCTGGGTCTCCCCTTCCCACTCCTGGGGTGGAGTGGAGCCCTACCCCAGCCCCTTGGCCCCAACACTCAAGCCTCAGCAGGCCAGGGGGTCATCAGCTGGAGGCCTCAGGTGGGCACGGAGCAGGAGGCAGCTCTCCTGGGCACTCGGGGAGGAACATCTTTCCTTGGCAAGAAGGTTTTGGGGTGTCAGAGCCTTGGTGGCCGTGGAGCCCAGCCTGGGGCATCCAGGCCAGGCTGGGCCAACAGAGACAACTCTGTCCCAGGACTGGGGTGGCAGGTGGCTGGATGGGTGGGGACACTGCCCTCTCCTCTCGGCTCAGCCTTTTGGAGGCTGGACAGAGTGTGGCCCTAAGAGGTCCCCCCACCTGCTGTGAACGGCAGTCCCGCCGGCCCTGAGCATCCAGCATCCTGGAGTGCGGTTTTCCCCCTTTCTCCACTCCACCTGCCCTGTGTCCCAGCCCTGCCTCCTCTTGAGCTGGGGACTGGGGGGTCAGGGTTTCCTCTGCCCTCCTTGGAGCCCACGTCGGCCCTGGGTCTGCCATGGAGGCAGGACTGGAGCGTGGAAGGAGAGGAGTCAGGGCTGGAACTCAAGGCTGGGTGGGAGCAGCGCAGCCTGTGCTCGCCTGTAGTCCCGCTTCTCAGTGCAGCCCCCCCGCCTTTCAGTGCAGCCCTCCAGCCCCCTCTTTGCACCCTTTGGCCAAGCAGTCGGGGAGCAGCCCAGGCAGGGGCCTCGGACCCCCCTGCTCAGGGGCGGCCACTGGCACCTGGGAGGCTGGTGGGGAAGGGCCCCATCAGTCCCCCTGCCAGCTGGGGCCTCCAGAGACAGAGCAGGCCCAGGGAGCAAGGCCTCTGGCCTGCGAGACCCTACTGGCAGCCACCGGCTCCTGGGGTGCCCCCACGGCCTGCAAGTTCCTGGGGGTGACCCGACCTTCCCTGCTATCTAGGGGAGGATGAGCGGGACAGTGTCACCCTCTCTGCACAGACTAGCTCCTCCCCCGCCCCTTGGAGACGGGTGGGCACCTTCCCAGGTGGCACCAGCAAAGTGTGCTGCTGCCCCACACGCCCTCCCTAGGCCTCCAGGCCAACCCCCAAGTGCCTCAGACCTGCAGGCCCAGCAAGGCTCTGTCGCTGCCCCAGTCTCCGGGCCCTGCCTGGTCCTGGGTGTCCTCCTCTTCTGCAGCTCAGGGTCTTCCCCACGTCTCCTGAGCCCAATGCATGGGCCCCATCCCTGCTCCTCTCCTCCCCGCCCACACCTGCCCGGGGTGGCCCCGTCCACTCTCACAGCCCTCAGGAGCTTCCTCTCACGGTAACCCCAGTCCTGCTGGGCTCACGTGGGGCTGCCTCAGCCTCTCTCCCTTATCCTCAACCCCCATGTCCAGTGGCAAGTCCCATGGTCCCCGAGCCCTAGTGGTGCCCCTGGAGGCTCAGTGAGCCATTGGCATCCTGGTGTCCTGCCCACCCCAGCGCCTGGATGGAACAGATGCAGGTGAGTGATGGGCTTCAGGAACAGCCAGTGCCACCAGCCTGGCCCCAGGCTCTCATCCCTGCTGCCCATTCTCCACGCACAGCCGGAGAGGACCTTCTGCCGTGGTCAGCACCAGCCTGGTTTATGCTCTAGCCCTGGCCGGGCCTCTCTCCTCTCTTCCCTGGCCTGGAACGTCATTTAGGTATCACCTGCTTTGGTGGTCCTGGTGCGACCTCCCTGACCAAGCTCCACCTGCACACACCCTCGGCACCTTACACACGGCTCCTTCAGGGCTCTGTGCACCCGCCGCGCTGTCGAGAGCTGCCTTCTTCCTGCATTTCTCCTCCTCCAGTGACCTCCTGGGCTTGCCGAGGCCGTCCACTCCCCAGTGACCGAGGCTGGGCTCCCCTTGGCCATCCACTCCCCAGTGACCGCCTGGATTCGTCTTGGCCGTCCACTCGCCAGTGACCGAGGGTGAGCTCATCTTGGCCGTCTATTCCCCAGTGACTGAGGCTGGGTTCCCCTTGGCCATCCCTTCGCCAGTGACCAAGGCTGGGCTCACCTTGGCCATCCATTCCTCAGTGACTAAGGCTGGGCTCGCTTTGGCCATCCACTCCCCAGTGACCGAGGCTGGGCTCGCCTAGGCTGTCCACTCGCCAGTGACTGAGGCTGGGCTCCCCTTGACCGTCCACTCCCCAGTGACTAAGGCTGGATTCCCCTTGGCCGTCCACTCGCCAGGGTTATGCAGAGCTTGTCATTGCTGGGACTGCAGCTACCCCATGTCTCAACCCGGAGCACTCCAGGTCAAGAGGCAGAGGTCACCACCTGCCAGCCCCTGCTGTGGCCTCGTGCCCAGCCCCAGCCTGACACATGAAGGCACAGGGAGGTTCTGAGGTGCCCTTGGCCTTCACCAGGCCAGAGCCAAGGATGTGAGGACAGCAGCCAGGCTGTGGCTGGATGGCTACGGGGCTGGGGGCCTGGGGAGTGGGGCCGGACTGTGTGCCAGGATCTCTGTCTCCCGCCCGAGGGGGAAGGCAAGGCCTTGCTCAACCTTCCTGTCCGGCCAGGACTGCAGGCCCCACAGCCGGTGACTCAGCACTGAGCGCTCAGTGGAACTTCCTGGGGGGTTGGGGAGGGGCGTGGGACTTCTGACAGCGCCCGTACCTTGCCCCTTGCCACGACACTGGCTCAGGAACCGCCGTTTCCACACTGTCGGCGGCCAGGGTGCAGCCCCGTCCCTTCCAGGGGCCACGTGAGCCCCTTAGCTTCCCCAGCCTCAGTTTCCTCACTTTTACCCCAAGACGGGTGGACTTTGTGGCCTCTACCGGATGTGGTTAGTGTGGAAATGCCGTGCATCCTCCAGGCTCCCCCGGCTCCCTCAAAGCACCTCCTGCCCACAGGCTGCTGTCCCTGCAGTGGACAGGGCAGTCAAGGAAGGTGGATGCCGGGGCACCTTGGCCCCTCTCTGGATGAGGCTGGCCTTGGGAGGACAGCCTGGCTTGGAGCCCCGTTGGGTGCCCACCCGCTGGGCGGCACGGCCTGTTCCACACCAGCCTCGAGGGATCATCGCCTAGTCCTGCCAGTGTCCACACCAGGACCCCTGGCAGCAGTGGCCCTGCCTCCAGGTCTTCACCTCCGGAAAGTGGCTGTGATTGTGGCCGCTGTGGGGCGTGTCTGACGCCGCTGTCCGGCTCCTGGTCCCATCTGGACAGTGCCGGTCTTGCTGGTCTGTTCCTGGAGGGTCTTCCTGTCCAGAGGAGCCTCCCTGCCCCCAGCCCTCAACCAGGAGTCAGTGCCCACCCCCGTCCTCCTGGAGCAGGCAGACACTGAGGCCCACCCACATCCACCAGGCCCTTTCATTTCTTGGCTCCTTTCTGGCCTCAAGACCTGGGAGCCAGGCAGATGGTGCCCATGGTCACCCTTTCAGCTGAGCCACATGCCCGGGTGCCCCAGGGACGGAGCAGGGCGTGCCACAGGCAATGGCCGAGTTCAGATGGGAACAGGGCCCATCCACACCCACCGGGCCCTTTCATTGCTTGGCTCCCCTCCTGCCACAGGGCTTGGGAGCCAGGCAGATGGAGAAGTTGCCTCTGCAAGTCTGACGTAGGCATTCCCCAAACCTGAGGGGAAGTGGCTTGCTCTGGCCCATGCAGGCTGGTGCCCAGGCGGGGGCCCCCGCACCACTTGTCCTGGATCCCTGTGCTTTTAGGGCCCCGCAAGAGGCCTGGAGGCCCCAGGCAGGCAGCTTTTGGGGGCTCCCACGGTGAGGTCTGCCACCAAGGTCAGTCTGTGTTCTGGGAAGCAAGAGCCACAGCCCACACCTACGCCCTCAGCCATGGCCTTCTGACCTTCCTCTCAGCCTCCCTTGTTTACCCCACTCAGTGACACGGGGCTGCCTGACACCCAGACGTGTGCTGGCATCTGCTCTGGGCTGGGCGGGGCATAGGTGCCAGGAATGCCGCTGAGAGCAGGACAGCCAGTTCCCCACCCACCTTGCTCTGCCACAGAGACATGGGAGGGTCAGGTCCTGGCCATGCCACTCACCGGGGCACCAGGAAGGGCCCCTGGCCTCCACTGTCGTGGCATCTATGATGAGGGTGGTTGCAGGGTGGCCTGGGGGAGCCAGCACTGGAGGCTCTCAGCCCCACACAGGTCCAGGGCTGAATGGTGGTTCCCAAACAGATAGGATCCAGTCGTAGCTGCTGGTCTATCAGAACGTGGCATGGGAATAGGGTCATTGCGGATGTAATTGGCTGGGTGGTCCCACTCCAACGCGATGGCATCCTAAGAAGGGCAGCATATGGAGACAGAGACACAGGAGAAGCCACGTGATGGTGGATATGGGGGCGGGAGGGGGCGATGTGGCTGCAGCCAAGGACGCGGAAGCTGGAAGTGTTAGGTGCCTGTGGTCCCAGCTACCTGAGGCAAAGGTGGGAAGGATTCTCCCATAGGGCTTCTGGAGGAGCCGTGGCCTGGCTGACATCCTCAGCTCTCCTGAACTGGGAAAGAAGAAAGGACCAGTTTGAGGTTCCTTGTTTTGGCGGCCCCAGGCCCTGGCACATATCCTGTCTGCCTTCCACCTGTGAGTCCTGCTGGGTGCTGGAGGCCAGGAGTGAGGTGAATGTGGTCTCCCTCAGCCAACTCCCAGCTACCCGCACTGAGGGTGTCCAGGTATAGCCCAGCTGGGGAACTGGGCAGGGAAGGAGGGGGAGGGGTGCTGCAGTGCCAGGGGGCAGGGAAGGAGCGGGAGGGGTGCTGCAGTGCC
>NC_045449.1:76048825-76062078 GCF_002776525.5 Piliocolobus tephrosceles | reverse complement strand
AAGGGGTGCTGCAGTGGGGGGGCCGGGAAGGAGGGGGAGGGGTGCTGCAGTGCTGGGGGGCAGGGAAGAGGAAGGGGTGCTGCAGTCGGGGGGCAGGGAAGGAGGGGAGGGGTGCTACGGTGCTGGGGGGCCATCTTCTTCAAGCTGGGGGTCCAGGGCTCCAAAACATCTTTCTGCCCCAAAGGAAGTGCTAAAGGGCAGGGAAAAGCATCCGCAGACGCCAAGGGTGTGGCCGGGGCACAATCTACGGGTACGTGGGCACCTGCTGCAGGGGGGATTCAGTGAGGTGTGGCCTCAGGCCTGAGCTGACAGTGGGTGCCCTGGAACCGTGGAGCTCAACCCAACTGAATGGCCCTCGAATCAGCACAGGCTGTGAGGGCTCTGGGCAGGACCAGACCGGCCTGCCCCACAGCTTCAGGACCCAGACAGTGCCCGTGGCACACCCTGCTCTGTCCCTGGGGCATGCGGGCATGTGGTCAGCTGAAGCGGTGACCATGGGCGCCATGCTGCTGACGTGGCCAGCACATGATTCCAGGCCCAGATTCCCATGACCTGGTGAATGACCTGCTGGAGCCGTGTAACTCAACACCACAGCCTGGGGGTCTTAAACGACATTTACTTTCTCACTTCCGGAGTCTGGATGTCAGAGATCAGGCTGCCAGCAGGGTGGGTTCATCCTGAGGCTGCTCCGTGGCTTGCAGACAGCACCCTCTCCCTGAGTCCCTCTGCTCTGTGTGCTCACTCCTGGTGTCTCTTCCTCTTCTTATAAGGACAACAGTTCAGGGCCTCACCCTTAGGACTCCCGTAACCTTAATTACCTTCTTAGAGGCCCTATCCATAACACATGGGTTTAGGGGTTTTTTTTTGGAGACAGAGTCTTGGTCTGTCGCCCAGGCTGAAGTGCAGTGGTGTGATCATAGTTCACTGCAGCCTCAAACTGCTGTGTTCAAGTGATCTTCCCACCTTGGCCTCAGGTAGCTGGGACCACAGGCATGTGCCATCACACCCAGTTAATTAAAAAAAATTTTTTTTGGCCAGGCATGATGGCTCATACCTGTAATCACAGCACTTTGGGAGGCTGAGGCAGGCAGATCATTGAGGTCAGGAGTTTGAGACCAGCCTGGCCAACATGGCAAAACCCCACCATCTCTACTAAAAATACAAAACTTAGCCAGGCGTGGTGGCAAGCGCCTGTAATCCCAGTTACTCAGGAAGCTGAGACAAGAGAATCGCTTGAACCCGGGAGGTGGAGGCTGCAGTGAGCTGAGATCATGCCACTGCACTCCAGCCTGGGCGACAGAGCGAGAGGCTATCTCCCGAGCTCAAAGGATCCTTCCTTTGGCCTCCCAAGGTGCTGGGTTTATAGGTGTGAGCACTGTGCCCGGCCCACACGTGGGTTCCTATAGATCCCACTTTACAGGCAGGGACACTGAGGCACGTGGAGCCGGGATACAGACCCAGCAAGTGCCGGCTCCTCTTCTGGGTGGCCCAGCCCATCTCTGACACCCACACTTACCCAGGCCTGGTGGCTGCATCGTGGACATGGGGGCAAGGCAGCTCTCTGGGTGAGCAGAGGCAGGAGCTGAGGCAGGGATATGGGCATCCTTTTGGGTACATCTAGTCCTAGAGCTGATCCAGGGGCCAAATGTGCAGCCAAGCCCAGGACAACCCCAGCACTGCCCTGTGGGTGGGGGTAGCAGGGAGCCAACAGTCCAGGCCCTACATCCTGTTCTCATAGAGTGACAAGTCTGATGAGGCTGGGGGTGTACAGGCACTGAGAAGGCAGCAGGAGGACAAGGAGCCAAACATACGGGGTGGCAGGGGAACCCACGGAGCCGGATACACGGTGGGGGGAGTCCTGGGAGTTGGACACATGGGACAGGTCGGGGGTCCAGGGACCTAGACACAGGGAGTGGGGACGGGAGTCCAGGGGGCTAGATACACAGCATTTGGGGTGGGTCCAGGGGGCTAGACACACGGGGGGGGGGGGGGAGGCGGGGGGCCGGACACACCGGGGGGGGGGGGAGGGGGCATCCAGGGAACCAGGTCTAGGCAGAGGCAACTGGCGCAAAAGCCCCGAGACAGAAGAGGGTTTGGTGTGTGAGACGGGACTGAGGACAGTGGGTGAGGGGCAGCCCCACCGGGACGCGTGGGTCCCGGAGGACGGGCTGTAGGGTGCCTGGGCTGCAGGCACGGCAGGGATTGGTGTGACCCAGTGTAACGTGGGTGGGGGATGACACCAGACCCCTGGCTTATTGCCCCACCAGGGGAATTCCCAGACACCAGACACCCCCTCCACTCCCACGCAGAAGTGCGGGCTGAGGGTTCGGGTGAACCAGGCTGCTCTGTCCCGGGACCAGGCTCCGTTCATTGATCCGCAGATGGATAAGAACAGGTGCCATTTTCGGAGGATGTGAATGGTGGGGAATGGCTGGCCCCGAGGATGTTGTTCCCACAGGATGGTGGGGGGGTCTCCGGGCCTCGGTCGGTCTCGACCCCCTTCCTTTCCCCCAGTTCCCCAACCAGGATCTGAGCGGCTGCGCGCACGGCCCGGGGCCCCGCCAGTCTCTGAGCCCGTGGGCGGCGCCGGGAACTCGTGCCCCGGAGGCCGCAGCCGACCCTCAGGCAGGACTTGGTGGCGCCCCCGGCCCGTACAGACCCCCACGGGCAGCCTCGGCCGTCCCCGCCCCCGTGCTCCCCTCATCTCAGGGCAAAAGCTCAAGACAACCCTTCGGGACCGCGAGCCGGGCGGCCTCAGGGTGCGGGCGCCTGGGGACCCTCGGCCGGGCCGGGGGCGGCGAAGGTGGGGGCGGCGAGGGTGGGGGCGCCTCGCGCGGCGGAGCCCGCCGTTCCCATGGCCCGGAACCCAGTCCGGAGTCGCCCCGCTGACCGGCGGGAGGCCGGGCTCCCTCCCTAGATCCGCGGCGGTCGGCTCGGCCCGGGGCGTCTCTCGGGCCTGGGCGCAGCGCGGAACCCGGCGGGGCGGGAGCGGCCGGAACCCAGCGCCAGGGACCCCGTTTCCTGTCGGCGGGACCCGAGCGCTGCACCGAGCGCAGCCCGACGCGGCCGACTGACCCGGTCGCTGTGGCAACGCGGCGGGACCCGGCAGCGCTGCTGGCGGGCGTTCGGGTGAGGCGCGGGCGGGCGGCGTGGGCGGCGTGGGAGTCGCTCCGACCACTCTTCCCGTGGAAAACCTCGGGACCTGCCGTCCTGTCGGACGCAGCGCTCCGGTGGGGACCTGGAGCGCGAGGTCGACCCTCAGAGCCCGGCCGGGCCCGGACCGGGGACCCGCTGGCTGAGGCTGCGGCGGGGCAGGGCGGGGTGTGCAGCCGCGCTGGGCGGGAGTGTTTCCTTGGTCGCCGTTGGATGACCTGGGGCGGTGGGCGCTGCCGACCAGGGCTCCGCAGCCCCGGGAGAGTGCCCCGGGTTCCGCCGCCGCCAAGGAGGGCTCCGCGCCCGGGCAGCCTTGCTGCGTCTGAGTTTAAAAACAAGAAAAAGGAAAGAAAGGCCGGGCGCGGTGGCTCACGCCTGTAATCCCAGCACTTTGGGAGGCCGAGGTGGGTAGATTGCTTGAGGCCAGGAGTTCGAGACCCGCCTGGCCAACATGGTGAAACCCCGTCTCTACTAAAAATGCAAAAATTACTGGGCGTGGTGGTGGGCGCCTGTAATCTCAGCTACTCGGGAGGCTGACGCAGGAGAATCGCTTGAATCCGATGTTGTAACCGAGCGAGTTACAGAGAGAACACCACACTCTGAGACTAATTCAGGCGTTCTTTATTGCCGGCGGCGACCGAGAGATGGCTAGAGCTCGAAATTATCTCCGCCCGAAGAAGGGGCTAGATTTCTTTTTATACCTTGGTCTAAATAGGGGAGGGGGAGTCTAGCTGAAGCAATTTTTTTTTTTTTTTTTTACAGAAGCAGAACAGGCAAAAAAGTTAAAAGAGAAATGGTTACAGAAAGAGTTACAGGAAAAAACAAACACAAAGTTTCAGGTGCAAGGGCTTCAGTTACCACAAAGTGATAAACGCAGGGGCTTTGGGTACCATCAACAGAGCGCGCGTTCCCAGGAGCTGCTGGTACAGCTTGCTCCCAGTTTCTTATCAGTAAGCGCATTCCTGGATGTGCTTGGAGTCGACTTTGCACCAGGTACCTCCTTAAGGGAGGGGGATAAGAGGCTGCAAGCAAAGAAACCAACATGGAGTCTGTCCAGCTCTCAGCTAAGAGAGAGCCAATCAGGTTAAAACAAGGTAGGGTATCACACCGAGAGGCAGAGGCTGCGGTGAGCCGAGATCGCGCCATTGCACTCCAGTCTGGGAGACAAGAGTCAAACTCTGTCTCAAAAAAAAAAAAAAAAAAAAAAAATTATCTGTAACTTAGAAAAAGGATACAAAAGCAGCACAAAGATTTCCCGTGTTACCCTTTGCCCAGAGCCCCTAGAAGGCTGATATCTTACAGAACCACAGTTCATTCAGCAACATGCAGACACTGGCGTTCGTGTTAATACAATCCCATGATCTGGTCTCCAGTATTTATTCTTGCTTAGCAGCTGCTTCATGGATGACTGTACCGTGGTCCAGGATCCAGTGATAAGTCCACTATTTTATAAAATGCCCCCCATTTTGGGTTTCTCTGATGTTTTCTCGTAATTGATTTCATATTACTCATTTTTGGCAAGAAAACCTCAGCAGGGAAATTGTGTCCTTCCCAGTGTCTTACGAGCCACAGGATGCTCCTAGCTGTTGGTGCTCATCGGGTCCTGGAGGCTGAGGTGGTGTCTGTCAAGTGTGTCCACAAAGTTGGGGTCCTTCCCTTTGTAAATAATACATATTTTGTGGGGAAATATTTTGCCACTATGTAAAAGATCTTCTTTCTTTTCACTTTTTTTGAGATGGAGTCTCTCTTCACTGCCCAGGCTGGAGTTTGGTGGCACAATCTTTGCCCACTGCAACTTCCGCCTCCTGGGTTGAAGTGATTCTCCTGCCTCAGCCTCCCAAGTAGCTGGGATTACAGCCACCCACCACCACTCCCAGCTAATCTGTGTATTTTTAGTAGAGATGAGGTTTCACCATGTTGGCCAGGCCAGTCTCAAACTTCTTACCTTAGGTGATCCACCACCTTGGCCTCCCAAAGTGCTAGGATTACAGGTGTGAGCCACCGCGTCCAGCCTTTTTTTTTTTTTTTTTTTTAATTATTATTTTTTTTGAGACTTAAGTCTCTCTCTCACTCAAGCTGGAGTGCAGTGGCTCGATCTTGGCTCACTGCAACCTCTGTCTCCCGGATTCAAGCGATTCTCCTGCCTCAGCCTCCTGAGCAGCTGGGATTACCAGCGCCTGCCACCATGCCCAGCTAATTTTTTTTTTGTAATTTTAGTAGAGACGGGGTTTCACCATGTTGGTCAGGCTGGTCTTGAACTGCTGACCCCAAGTGATCCACCTGCCTCGGCCTCCCAAAGTGTTGGGATTACAGGCCTGAGCCACAACGCCCAGCAAGATCTTGTTTCTAACCATATACTTCTGTCACTAATTTTAGCACCCATGAGTGTTTCCCCAAAATAACTATTAATGTGCTATTTGTTAAATGATTTTTCTGTTTCTATTACTCCTACATTTATTAGTTGGGATTCTCCTGTAAGAAAGAACCATCTCTTCTCATCATTTTTCTATTAATTTTCATTAGTGTATATATATATATATTTTTGAGATGGAGTCTCACTCTGCCACCCAGGCTGGTGTGCAGGGGCACCTCGGTGTTAGTACGAGTCGCACTCTGTCGCCCAGGCTGGAGTGCAGGGGTGAGGTCTCGGTGTTAGTACGAGTCTCACTTTGTCACCCAGGCTGGAGTGCAGGGGTGCGGTCTCGGTGTTAGTACGAGTCGCACTCTGTCGCCCAGGCTGGAGTGCAGGGGTGAGGTCTTGGTATTAGTGCATCTTTTTATTCCATGGATTCTAACCCATTGCTATCATGTACTTTGTTGCTCACATTGTCCAGATTAAAGTGTTAAAAGCCCCTTCAAGTTGGCCTCTCTGTCCTCATAGCACGTCCCAACCTTCTGGAGCGTTTTCTTTCTTTCTGGCACCACAGAATTCAGGCTCATCTTACGCTTGCCCTGACGTATCCCAGCATCAGTCATTTCTCCAAGGAGTCCTGGTTCCTTGTAATTTAGAAGGTGGTGTTTCGAAACCAAGATCCCGGTACCAGATAGACATATTGCTTCTGCGATGCCGTTTCTTCTTGGTTTTCTTAATGGATAGAGCTAGGCAGCGTGTGTTTCTATACGCTATACACATACAAATCTATTTCAGTGTATCTGTGTCCATGTATATATTAAAACCTGGGGCTGGGTACAGTGGCTCACGCCTGTAATCCCAGCAGTTTGGGAAGCTGGGGGGAAAATCGCTTGAAGTGAGGAGTTGGAAACCAGCCTGGCCGACAAAGTGAGACGCCCATCTCTATAAAAAATTATAAAATAAATTAGCCGGGCATGGTGGCGTGTGCCTGTAGTCCCAGCTACTTGGAGGCTGAGGTGGGAGTTTGAGGCTGCAGTGAGCTATAATCATGCCACTGCATTCCAGCTTGGGTGACAGAGTGAGATCCCATCTCAACAAACAACAAACACAAAAATACCTGTGAGTTTATTACAAGTTACCCACTTGTAATCAAGTTAGGTTCACCTGTTTCTACTTCATTTTGAGTCCTTACTGATTTTAAGGGTTTTTGTTTTTTGTTGTGCTTTGTTTTTGGCACGTGAAACGTGTACATGGTTCTAAAAGTCCGCAAAGTCTAAACTCAATGACAAGACTTTGACTTCAACTTCTATTTCTCGTTTATTCACTTTTTTTTGGCAAGTGCACATTCAAAGAAAACAGCCCTTCATGTTCCTTCATGGTGGTGGTGCCCTTCTTCTCCAGCAAGTGCCAGTGACAGAATTAAGACCTACTGCCAATCTCTCTTATTTCAGTTTTAAAAATGGTTGTGGCTACTCTTTGGCAGTCAGTGAGGAAGTGAAAAAAAAACACGGGGTCACAGGTACATAATTTTTGTCCCCTGGACCTATTTAAAGAGTAGATGAGAGGCCGGGTGCAGTGGCTCATACCTGTAAGTAGGTGGGAAGATCGCTTGAGTTGTAGTTTTTTTTTTTGAAACCGTTTCTTGCTCTGTCGCCCAGGCTGGAGTGCAGTGACTGGATCTCAGCTCACTGCAAGCTCTGCCTCCCAGGTTCATGCCATTCTCCTGCCTCAGCCTCCCGAGTAGCTGAGACTACAGTCACCTGCCACCACACCCAGCAAATTTTTTTGTATTTTTAGTAGAGATGGGGTTTCACTGTGTTAGCCAGGATGGTCTCGATCTCCTGACCTTGTGATCCGCCCGCCTTGGTCTCCCAAAGTGCTGGGACTACAGGCGTAAGCCAGCGTGCCCAGCCGAGTTGTAGTTTTTAGATGGGCATTTGAGGCTGCAGTGAGCCGTGATTGTGCCACTGCACTCCATCCTGGGCGACAGAGTGAGACTCTGTTTCAAAACAAAAGAGTGGATGTACTGAATTTAGCCTCCCAGAGGGCTGAGCAGCACTCTCTGGAATCCAACAGGGGCCGCAAGAGCTAAATTCAGTACATTTAAAGGTGAGAGGATCATTTGAGGCCAAGAGTTCAAGACCAGCCTGGACAACATAGTGGAACCCCATCTCTACAAGAAATTAAAAAAAAAAATTAACTGGGCATGGTGGTGCCTGCCTGTAGTCCCAACTACTCAGGATGCTGAGACTGAGTCTTCTGTCCTGAGTACAAAGTGAGTGAGCCACCCTGGACCTGCCTTCCAGTCCCAGAAAGTGTCTTGTAAGTTAAGGGTATTAGCTGGGCACGGTGGCTCATGCCTGTAATCCCAGCACTCTGGGAGGCTGAGGCGGGTGAATCACAAGGTCAGGAATTCAAGACCAGCCTGGCCAAGATGGTGAAACCCCATCTCTAGTAAAAATACAAAAATTAGCCGGGCGTGGTGGCGGGTGCCTGTAATCCCAGCTACTTGGGAGGCTGAGGCAGAGAATCACTTGAACGCAGGAGATGGAGGTTGCAGTGAGCCGAGATCTCATCACTGCACTCCAGCCTGGGCAAGAGAGCCAGACGCTGTCTAAAATAATAATAAGTTAAGAGTATTAAATATATTTACATATGGAGGTCATAAAAATATATATATATTTGGGCCTGGTGCAGTGGCTCACACCTGTAATCCCAGCCCTTTGGGGACCGAGGCGGGTGGATCACCTGAGGTTGGGACCAACATGGAGAAACCCCATCTCCATGTATTTTTAGTAGATTTTATTTTGTGTGTATTTTATTCACAGGTCTGGAAAACTCACACTGTTTTTCCTCTACTCTCACACCACAAGAATCATCAGCACAGAGGAAGACTTCTGTGACCAAATGTGGCGGGAGAGGGAGTTTCTCACCAGCATGTGAGCAGTCAGTTCTGCAGCAGACTCGGCTGGGTGTCCTTCAGTTCAGTTCCACCACCGCCTGCCTGGAGAGAGGTCAGACCGCAGGGTGAGGGCTCAGTCCCCAACATGCAACCACCCAACAACCACCAACGGGTTCACCCCGCCCGCTGCCTAGGCAGAGCCGATTCACCGAGACGGGAATTAGGATCGAGAAAGAGTGAGTCGCACAGAGCCAGCTGTGCGGGAGAATGGAGTTTTATTATGACTCAAATCGGTCTCCCCGAGCATTCGGGGATCAGTTTTTAAGGATAACTTGGTGTGTAGGGGCCAGTGAGTTGGAGACGAAAACCTAGGGAGTCGAAGGTGTCCTCGTGCGCCGAGTCAGTTCCTGGGTAGGGGCTACAAGATGGGATGAGCCAGTTTATCAGTCTGGGGGTGCCAGCTAATCCATGGAGTACAGGGTCTGCAAAATATCTCCAACACTGATTGATCTTAGGTTTTACAATGGTGATGTTACCCCAGGAACAATTTGGAGAAGGTCAGAATCTTGTAGCCTATAGCTGCATGACTCCTAAACCATAATTTCTTTTTTTTTTTTTTCTTTCTTTTTGAGACAGGGTCTCACTCTGTCACCTAGGCTGGAGTGCAGTGCTGCGATCACGGCTCACTGAAGCCTCAACCTCGTAGGCTCAAGTGATCCTTCCACCTCAGCCTCCCTGGTAACTGAGACTACAGGCATGCACCATCATGCCCCAGTTAATTTTTGTATTTTTGGTAGAGACAGCGTTTTGCCATTTTGCCCAGGCTGGTCTCAAACTCCTGGACTCAAGTGATCCTGCCTCAGCCTCCCAAAGTGCTGGGACAACAGGGGCCAGCCACTGCGCCTGGCCCTAAACCATAATTTCTAATCTTTTGGCTAATTTGTTAGTCCTACAAAGGCAGTCTAGTCCCCAAGGAAAAAGGGGGTTTGTTTCAGGAAAGGGCTGCTACTGTCTTTGTTTCAAACTAAGTTTCTCCCAAACTTAGCTCGGCCTACACTCAGGAATGAACAAGGAGAGCTTGGAGGTTAGAAGCAAGATGGAATTGGTTAGGTCAGATTTCTTTCACTGTCTCAGTTATAATTTTGCAATGGTGGTTCAAAGACTGCCCCACTTCTGACACCAGTCATGAGTCCTGGCCTCTGGAACTTCTGACTGACCACTGGCTTCAAGTTGGGGTTCCCACAACCCCCTCTTTGGGTTCGATTTGCTGGGGTGACTCACAGAACCCAGGGAAACACGTTGGTTTAACAGTTTATTATAAAAGGTATTACAGGCTGGGCGCGGTGGCTCAAGCCTGTAATCCCAGCACTTTGGGAGGCCGAGACGGGCAGATCACGAGGTCTGGAGATTGAGACCATCCTGGCTAACACAGTGAAACCCCGTCTCTACTAAAAAATACAAAAAACTAGCCGGGCGACGTGGCGGGCGCCTGTAGTCCCAGCTACTTGGGAGGCTGAGGCAGGAGAATGGCGTGAACCCGGGAGGCGGAGCTTGCAGTGAGCTGAGATCCAGCCACCGCACTCCAGCCTGGGTGACAGAGTGAGACTCCGTCTCAAAAAAAAAAAAAAAAAGGTATTACAGAGGATACAGATGAGATGCGTAGGGGGAGACATGGGGGAAGGGGTTTCCTGGAGGACCCCCCAGCCCCCACCACTCCCCAGGAACCTCTCCAAACCCTGTCCTTGTGGGTTTTTAGGGAGGCTTCTTGAAGTCAGCATTCCTTCGCCCAGGGTAGAGGGGGGGAGCTCTGGGGAGAGGCTTATGACCCACAGTGGAAAGTCAGGTGAGAGTGGAGACCTGGGAGGATTCTGTTTCCTGAGGCCTGACACGCCCAACGTTGTAACAAAAGACTGTGATGAGGGAGAGTTATGAGCCAGGAACTGTAAGAAAACCATGATGCATCATTATACCACAACGGGTAAACCTACAACATCACCATGAGGTCAGCTCAGTATTTTTAAAATGAGAAAATCTAAGTGATGGGATGTCCCCCGGTGCTGTTCCAGCCCTTGCTGGGAGGTTCTCCTGGAAGAGGGTGCCTGCTGGGCAGTGGGTCGGTCCCCTCCCCGGAGGCTTCTCCTGCCGCTCCCCAACCCGGAAGCTTCATGTGGTCCTTCTTGAAGCCAGGTGCTCGCTAGTGACGCCTGCTGGCCGACAGGCAGATTGCGTCCAGACGCTGAATCCGTGCTTTTGAAAGCCAATTCATCTCAGCCTTGAGGCTTTGGGGATCATCCAGAGATGGGATTTGTACGGAAGCAGGGCAGGCCGTTCTATGATGAGGTCAGAAGGAAAGGCGCGCCAAGCCCAGCTGACTTACAGGCCCTTGGTGTGTGGAGCTTCTCGTGGGTCCTGAGGGTGATGGATAAGGCGCTGGAGAAGCTGGGCGCTCCCTGGGTGCTGCAGCGAGTCACTTGCTGTATGGATTTATCAGGCTGCTCTTCTGTGCAGAGCACAGAGGCCTGGTAGCACCCATCTCACATAGAGGGGGTGGTGCGTGCCATCTGCCTGTCCTGGCTGCCTGAAGCTTTTGATGAGACCTGCTGAGTCCTGAGACCTGGTGGGAAGGAACCTCACCCAATGTGGGGAGAGGGGTCTGGGGGCCTGGAGTAGCACGTGTGCAGAAACTGGCAGACAAAGGCTGCTCTGGGCCTACAAGGAGCAGCTGAAGCCACGCAGGCTGAGCCCCGTCCTCGGTGTGTCTTCATACATTGTGCCAAGGAGATCGAACTTTGTTTTGAAAATGGTCAGGAGTCGCGGGCAGATTTGAGGCCAGATAAGATCACGTGATCAGATTCTCCGAAGAGCAACCCCCATGGGTGGCTGTGATCGATGAGTTAGAGGCAAGCCCAGTGGCAGGGCGCCTGGTACCGGAAGGTAGCCACAGGCAGTCCTCAGAGAAGAGGCCCGTAGACCTCACAGACCTCAGGCTCTGCAGAGAATGGTTGTCGTGACTCACGGGCACTGTGTGAAGGGTTCTGAGTCATCAGAGATCACAGTGATGTTCCATCATTTAATGTGTATTTGCTGATATTCCAGTTCTTTCCCTGTGTGTGCACAGGTATGTGTATGGCCTCTATGTACAAAATGTTTCAGTCGCCAAGACTGTGCCAGACAGTGGGACTCACTACACCTGACACTGGGGCGATGGCGTTGTGCCAACATGAGATGGAAGTTAGGAGAGCTTCCCTGCAGTGATATTCAGGTTGAGGTCCCAGTGGCAGGAGGAGCCTGCCCTGTGGTTAGGAGGAACTTTGCAGGCAGAGGGGCACCTGCCACACATCCCAGGCTCTGGGGGTGCGTGGCCGTGACAGGAAGGAGTCTGGGGTCCAGGTGTCCTCAGTGGAATGGGAAACCTGGTTAAGCATTTTTGAAGAGATTCCTTTGGCAGCCAAGAAAGTGGGAGTGCACAGCAGAGGCCAGTTGACGTCTTTTGCAGTAAGACACTGTGGTGGCCAAGGTGTGGGCACAGGGTGGGAGACAGCGAGAGGTCGAGGATCATTACGCGGGGTGGACAGTAGGGACACTGTAGGAGCTGAGGGAGACGAGGAACAGGAGTGTGGGAGAGCACTGAGATGGTCACTAGGGACCCCGTTAGTTAGGGCAATGGGTGGGCACATGCAGCTTGGAGGAGCCAGGCCGAGGTGGTCCAGGTGGCGTGATGGGCCTAGGGTGTTGGGTGGGGCTGGGCAGGGGGCTGCATCGCAGGAAGCGTGTGGGATGAAGGCCATGTTTGCTCCAGAGCCTCATCAGAGAAGTGCCGTCTCAGGACCCCCGGGGCCTCGTGCCCTGCTGACCAGCCCTTTCTGGAGGGCCCACGGGTCTTGCAGCCCCTTACCCACCTCCTCCTCATGCTTTGTCACGGCTGGTGCGCAGCCTGGCTGTGCCCTTGTACCCGCTCCCTCTGGGAGTTGGGACTTTGTACAACCTTTGCTGTGCCCTGAGATGCAGAGGTACCCTAAGGCAGGCTGGGGCTTCTTTCTGCTCTGGCAGCAGCTCCTGGGCCATGTCCCACCAGGCTGGAAGTTTGTGCTTGTCCCCCAACTGGGTGTGGCCCTTTTAGGCCAGGTAGTGCCCCTGTGTGGACACCAGAGAAGAATTGTGGGGGATTTCTGTGTCCAAATGGAGCTCATACTTGGACCTCTAGAGGGTTGGGGGTGGCTAGGACCAGCCAGAAGAAACTTTCTTTTTTAATAGACCACTCACTGTGGCGGGGAACTCCTGAGTTCGAGTGACCCGCCCACCTCAGCCTCTGAAAGTGTTGGGATTACAGGCAAGAGCTACTGTGCCCAGCTTGTTGGTTTTTGTGATCTTTGTTTTTAAATTTTATTTTTTCTAGCACTTTATTTTTATGGCTTTACCAAAATATCAGTCCATGGTGAAAAAAATAAAAGAACAAAGGAGGCCAGGCGCAGTGGCTCAAGCCTGTAATCCCAGCACTTTGGGAGGCCGAGACAGGCGGATCACAAGGTCAGGAGATCAAGACCATCCTGGCGAACACGGTGAAACCCCGTCTCTACTAAAAAATACAAAAAACTAGCCGGGCGAGGTGGTGGGCACCTGTAGTCCCAGACACTTGGGAGGCTGAGGCAGGAGAATGGTGTAAACCCGGGAGGCGGAGCTTGCAGTGAGCTGAGATCCAGCCACTTCACTCCAGCCTGGGCCACAGAGCAAGACTCGGTCTCAAAAAAAAAAAAAAAAAGAGAACAAAAGAATGTACTCTTGGATGGTATATTAAACCGTTCTTACATTGCTAGAAAGAAATACCTGACGCTGGGTAACTTATAA
>NC_045449.1:76025926-76043825 GCF_002776525.5 Piliocolobus tephrosceles | reverse complement strand
GAGAGAGAGTCTTGCTCTGTCGCCCAGACTGGAGTGCAAGCTCTGCCTCCTGGGTTCAAGCGATTCTCCTGCCTCAGCCTCCCGAGTAGCTGGGACTACAGGCATGTGCCACCAAACCAGGCTAATTTTTTATATTTTTAGTAGACACAGGGTTTCACCATGTTAGCTAGGCTGGTCTCGATCTCCTGACCTCAAGTGATCCACCCACCTTGACCTCCTAAAGTGCTGGGATTACAGGCATGAGCCTCCACGCTCAGCGTAATTTTTGTATTTTTAGTAGAGACAGGTTTTTGTCATGTTGGCTAGGCTGTTCTTGAACTCCTGACCTCAGGTGATCTGCCTGCCTCAGCCTCCCAAAGGGCTGGGATTACAGGTGTGAGCCGCTGCGCCCGGCCATGGTAACTGATAGGGAATGTGAGGTGGGTACTGTGGAAGGGAAATTAGGGCCCCTCATGGTGCACCCCGCACCTGCCTTCTCTTTACTGCAGCAGCCACCATGCTGCCACTGGACTCACAGCCGGCCCTGGATGAGCTGCTGCTTCGCAAGGAGGAGGAGTGGAGGGCGTTGCAGGCCCACCGCAGCCAGCTGCAGGAGGCGGCTCTGCAGGACACACGAAGCCAGCTGCAGGAGGCACAGGGGAAACTGCGGTGCCTGCAGGAGGACTTTGTCTACAACCTTCAGGTGCTGGAGGAGCGGGACCTCGAGCTGGAGCGCTATGACGCCGCCTTCGCCCAGGCCAGGGAGTGGGAGGAGGCCAGGCGGGCAGAGGTGAGCGAGCTCAAGATAGAGGCGGCTAAGCTGAGGCAGGCGCTAGCCAGAGAGGCCAGGAAGGTGGAGGAGCTGCAGCAGCAGCAGCAGCTGGTGTGGCAGGAGCATCGCCTGGAGCTGGAGCGCGTCCACAGGTGAGCCACCGACCGACGAGCCCTCCCCCGCAGCGCCTGGCGGAGGCCCCCACACGCCTCCTGCTCCGCTGTGCCGCCCAAGCACTGCCCACTCTCACTGCCCCTCCTCCCGCTGCTGAGTCCGGGCCACGGGGGCTGGCCTGTCTGAGTGGCCGAGTGCCTCGTGGCCTCTGAACGTGTTTGTTGAGTGAATGTGTGTGGATCCAGGAATGCCCTGTCTTTTTCTGGGCTCTGATATAACTCTGAAATTAATGGAGATTGGTTTAAGTATTTGGAATTTATTTCATTAATTACAAATCTATGAGGCCGGGCGCGGTGGCTCAAGCCTGTAATCCCAGCACTTTGGGAGGCCGAGACGGGCGGATCACGAGGTCAGGAGATCGAGACCATCCTGGCTAACACGGTGAAACCCCGTCTCTACTAAAAATACAAAAAAAACTAGCCGGGCGAAGTGGCGGGCGCCTGTAGTCCCAGCTACTCCAGAGGCTGAGGCAGGAGAATGGCGTAAACCCGGGAGGCGGAGCTTGCAGTGAGCTGAGATCCGGCCACTGCACTCCAGCCTGGGTGACAGAGCGAGACTCCGTCTCAAAAAAAAAAAAAAAACAAATCTATATTAACACATATTTGAATTTATAATGATTTTAATATGAAATCTCTAGTAATTTCAAAACCAAATGAGCTGACTTAAGGCAAAGTCGACATAAAAACCTACAGCCTTTGTCGTGGGGCCTGTGGTGGGGCCCCTGGAACTTACCCACATGCCTGGTATCCCCTCAGCTCCACTCACCCAGCCGTGCTGTGGAGAGTTTGGGGAGACAGGAGGGAAGGAAGGAGGACAGGCTTCTCTGACAAGATCTTCCATCCCCCACTTCAGAAGCACCGCAGGTTCTTCATAGCACATTAGCAGTTAGAGGCCCTTCCTGTGTAATGCGTATGTGCAGGTGTCAGGAGAGCCAGCTGCACTCTCTGTTTGTACTTAACAGGAGCCTGGATACTTTTTTTTTTTGAGACAGAGTTTCGCTGTGTTGCCCAAGCTGGAGTGCAGTGGCGGGATCTTGGCTTACTACAAGCTCCGTCTCCCGGGTTCAAGTGGTTCTCCCACCTCAGCCTCCCGAGTAGCTGGGACTATAGGTGCCCACCACCACGCCTGGCTATTTTTTTTTTTTTTCCTGTATTTTTAGTAGAGATGGGGTTTTGCCATGTTGCCCAGGCTGGTCTTGAACTCCTGACCTCAGGTGATCCACTGGCTTTAGCCTCCTAAAGTGCTGGGATTATAGACATGAGCCACCGCACCTAGCCATAAGCAGCTTTTTAAAGCACTTTTTAAAGCCACAGGAGTAAACTATTCTTATCATAGAAAGTCATTTCTCAGAGAAGATGCTGTGGTGGAATGGCAAAGTGAAAGCCGCCACGGGCCACCTGTTGTGTCATCTCCAGGCCCTAAAAAGAGCCGACTGCGCACACCGGTCCAAAATGTGCGTCCAGCACTTTCCTGATCGATTTGTGGTGTCTGTTCTTTGTATCAGTGTGCTGGGTTCTGCCGCACCCTTTTAACTGACCGGCTACCCTCTGTTGTGTATGCTGGGCCCATTTGCTCAGAAGGGTCTCAGATGGGTGTGAGCAGGCCAACAGGACCAAGCCAGGTGCTCCTGTGCAGCAGAGAGACCTTCTGCGGCAGGTCAGGTGCAAGGAGAGGAGACCCACGTTGGTAGGTGCGGTGCCACTCTGGCTCAGAAGCCCCAGCCAGTATTCCGCAGCTAGTATCTCCTTTAGCAGCCCACAGGGATCACGTCTGTGGTCCCTGCAACAGATGTACCCCAACGAGAGTCACTGTCTTCTACGAAGCCCACAGTATTTATGGTTCCTTTATTGCATCTCCCAGTGTGGTTAAACAGCATGGATAGAAAGTGCCAGTCAACAGTCATTTGACCCAAGCAGCGCTGCTTGGTAATGTGGCACACACCCATGTGCCACCTTCCCAGGGTCCAGGGAAAGAGCTAGAGAGTCGAGCTGGAGGTCACCTTTTCCCTGAGTGGAGGGAGAGTGTCTAGAAGCTCCCGTCCCCAGCATGGAGGCTGGCGCTCAGGCTGCACCTTGTCCAGACGCCGAGTCCATGCAGGTGCATGCAGTGCTTGGACAGCTGAGGCCCACTTGCCCTCCGTGTGCGTGCTGACTTTCTCATAGCTGTTTTCCAGAGTGTTTAGAGTATCCTTTTAAAAGTGGTTTACATTATGTTGTGAGGTGTCTCTTCAAGTCTTTTGCTCATTCTTCTCTCCAAGCGTGGGATGTTTTCAGCCATGTTCAGGTACTTTTTCAGTCTCACACTCTTTCTTTTTTTTTGAGAAAGAGTCTCACTGTGTCACCCAGGCTGGAGTGCAGTGGCGTGATCTTGGCTCACTGCAACCTCTGCCTCTGGGGTTCAAAGGATTCTCCTGCCTCAGCCTCCGGAGGAGCTGTGATTACAGGTGTGCGCCACCATGCCCGGCTAATTTTTGTATTTTTAGTAGAGACGGGGTTTCACCATGTTGGCCAGGCTAGTCTCGAACTCCTGACCTCAAGTGATCCGCCCACCTCGACCTCCCAAAGTGCTGGGATTATAGGCGTGACCCACCACACCCAGCCTGCTATAGCTTTTTCTTTGCTGAGATTTGTTTTTCCGTTTGCTTTATTCGATTACTTGAAGTGCTTTTATAACGACTGCTATAGCATCCTTGTTGAAGAATTCCAGCGTCTGTGTCATCTTTGTGTTGGCATCTACCTATTGTCTTTTGTCCTTCAAGCTCAGATCTTTCTTTTTTTTTCTTTTTTTTGACACGGAGTCTTGCTCTGTCGCCCAGGCTGGAGTGCAGTGGCGCAATCTTGGCTCACTGCAAGCTCCGCTCCCTGGGTTCATGCCATTCTCCTGCCTCAGCCTCCCTAGTAGCTGGGACTACAGGCGCCTGCCACCACACCCGGCTAATTTTTTTGTATTTTAGGTAGAGATGGGGTTTTACCTTGTTAGCCAGGATGGTCTCGATCTCCTGACCTTGTGATCTGCCCACCTCGGACTCCCAAAGTGCTGGGATTATAGGCATGAACCACCGCACCGGTCAGATCTTTCTGGTTTTTGGTTGTCAGGTTTTTTTTTTTATTGTATCCTGGACATTTTGGGTTTTATGTTGTGAGACTTTGGGCCCTATTTAATTTCCTCTTTTATAGATTGGTGTAGCATGCTGGTCCAGGTGGGGCTGGAAGTTCTGCTACCCTGTGGGTCCTACTGAAGCCACCCCTTCGTAAAAGCAAAGCACCAACTTTCATGTGTCAAGTACACCTTGAAAATGTATTACCTTTGCTGAATATTTGGTGTGGCTTTTCTTAATGCTGTTTTATTACCACAGTGACAAGAATGGTGAGATCGACCACCACCGGGAACAATATGAAAATCTAAAATGGAGGCTGGAGAGAAAACTTGAGGAGCTCGATGGTGAGCTTGCTCTGCAGAGACAGGTAGAGCCTCTGGGTCAGCCCCTTCCTGGGTGCTTTTCTCACCTGCCCACTGGGAAACTGAAATCATGTAGGGCTGAGGAAAAGACAACCATTTGGTTCATTGCCTGCATTCTCCTTGGGAGTACAATGGTGTCATCGGGGCAGATGCCACTCTGAGATGGTCTGCAGGAACACAGGATGGGATGTCTACATGCAGCCACCTCCACCGTGTTTCCTTGTTTCCTTTCCTCACAGATTAGTCAGGGTTCTCCAGGGAAACAGGCAATAGGAGATGTGTAGATATATAGGAGGTAAATTGTAGGAATTCATTCATGCAGTTATGGAGGCCATGAAGTCCCACAGTTTGCCATCTGCAAGCTGGAGAACCTGGGAAGCTGGTGGTGTAATTCAGCCCAGGTGCAAAGGCCTGAGCACCAGGGAGCCACTCATGTGAGTCCTGGTCCAGTTCTGAAGGCTCAAGATGCAGGAGCCCAGGGTCCAAGGCAGGAGAAGGTGAATGTCGCAGCGCAAGCAGAGAGAACGAGTTCACCCTTCATTGCATTTCGTTCTATTCAGGCCCTCAGTGGATTGGATGACACCCGTCCACACTAGGAGGGCAGATCGTCTTTACTTCGTCAGTGAATTACAATGCTAGTCTCTTCTGGAAACACCCTTGCAGACACTCCCAGAAATAATTTTTTACCAGCTATCTGGGCAGCCTGTAGCCTAGTCGTTTGACACATGGAATTAACCAGCACACCTCAGAAATGATGAAACTTTTAAATTTATTTTTAGAAAAGTATAATTTTAAAAACATGAATTTTTACTGTAGAAAAGAATTTGGAATTCAATTATGGTAAGTTTAAAAACAGATGCTTCAACTGACAAATGGCAGTCACCAAATTTCTCCTCGGGGTTCTTGAAACTCAGCCTACACCTCCAAGAGGCTCAGTTGTGCTGGGGTTTTGTTGAAAGACATCCTATAGATTTATATCCAGAGACCACAGTCAGAGATGCCGCTACTGTGTGCGTATGTGACAAGGGGCTGCGTCTCTGCAGGTATACATGTGATGAGGGACTGTGCCTGTGCAGGTGCAGGTATATGACATGGGGCTGTGTCTGTGCAGGTGCAGGTGTCAGGAGGGGCTGCAGCTCTGCAGGTGTCAGGAGGGGCTGCGTCTCTGCAGGAGTCACAAGGGTCTGTGTCTCTGCAGGTGCAGGAGTTACGAGGGGCTGCGTCCCTGCAGGTGTCATAGGGGCTTCTATGAAAGTGCAGGTGTGATGAGGGGCTGCATTTATGCAGGTGCAGGTGTAATAAGTGGCTGTGTCTATCCAGGTAGGTGCAAGTGTTACTAGAGGCTGTGTCTATGAGGGTGTCATGAGGGGCTGCGTCTGTGCAGGTGCAGCAGTGATGAAGGGCTTTGTGGAGGTGTGACAGCGTCCCCTCTCTGGTCCTGTCGGATGTTGGGAGCTTGGTCATAGTAGGATAGGCCAGTGTGTTGAGAATTTGCCACAGTCAGGTCAGCAGAGAAGGAGGCCATGCTCACGTCATGATGGGCCCTCGTGTGGACTGTCCGCTTGTCCCCGGAAGTGCTGAGCTCACTCCCCTTGTTCACAGGTCCCTGAGGCTGCTTCTGAAATGGCCTGCAGAGGACTTTCTCTTGGAATTCTCAGAGACCAAAGAGCTTTGTCGATTGTAGGTGAGTTTGAGAACACCCGGCGTTCATTAGGAATGAAGCCACAATCTAAAATCTGTGGTCAAGCAGAGACCAGTGGTGACTTTTCTAAGTAATGAGGCTTCCTCAAGTGGCTCCAAAGTCACTTCCAAAGAAGGAGTTTGAGGAGGATCCAGCTGTGGGTGGTCCTGCCCAGCAGGTGGGGGGCTCTCGGCAGCATTTGGGAACAGTGGCGATTTGAGGCTGGTTGTAGTTGGCGGGGCACGGCCATTCGTGTCAGGGTTTCTGGTTGGGCCGTGACTCTGACTGACTTCCCAGGCTGTCCACGCCAAATTTCTCAGACTCAGCAGGGCTCATTCAGGGAGAGCCATCTCAGATGTTGGGAACATGGATTTTTTATCACGTTCAGATAGTAGCCTTGTCTCTGGAAGGAAGGAAACGTGATGTTTTAACATAGCAGCTTTGGTTACTAGGGGAAATTTGGGCGGCACGCATCTAGTGTGGTTCTGGGCAGTCTGATCCTGTGTGAGCTCTGGGATGCTGGCACCGGCTGTTGGCTCTGTTCTGCTGCTGGCATCTCAGCCTTTTAGTTACTAAACTGGGGTCTTACATGCTTGTCAGTTTCATGGTTTCCCTTGTTCTGATTTCTTGTCTCTTGTTTTGGAAGATCTTGGTGTTTGTTATTGTCAGAGGTAGAATCGACTCAATGGAGATAAGGATTTTTCTTTTCTTTTTTTTTTTTCTCTGGCGACAGGGCCTCACTATGTTGCCCGGGCTCGTCTTGAATTCCTGGGCTCAAGCGATCCTCCCGCCTCGGCCTCCCAGAGTGCTGTTACCGGTGTCACTGACCCCAGCTTCTCTCCTCCACAGTGTGTGTGGTCCTTCTCTGTTGACCACCGTGTCCTGCTCACCTCTGGATCCCACCTCCCAGGACATGGGTGGGGGTCTTTGCTGGGTTCCCACTGTTCTTTCACCATGAAACCTATTCGTTCCAGGAACTGCTGCTGGAGTTTGAATTGAAAATGCAGAAGAGGGAGCACGAATTCCGTCTGCAGACTGACAACATGAGCAACACAGCCTTGTCCCAGGAGCTCAAGGTAACTGGGGACACCCTTGGGTCTTGAAGGTTTTTTGGTTTTTCCTTGGTCAGGTGTGGTAGCTCACACCTGTAATCCCAGCACTTTGGGAGGCCAAGGCAAGAGGATCCCTTGGGCCCAGGAGTTCCAGACTGGCAAGCAGGTGGGCCATGTGGATGCCCTGTGCCCCATGACAGGGTGGGCACTCCCATCAAAGGTGGGCACTGGGTGCCAGTTCACCTCTGCCCCCATCTGCTGTATGAGTTGATCACAGTCCTGGACAGCTGCCCGTGGTGGGCATCATAATACGCAGATCAGTAGGAAAAGCAAGAGCTGAGTCTCAATGCCTGCCAGGCCAGGTGCAGCTCAGGCCGGTGCAACTCAGGCCGGGCGCAGCCCGGTCCTCATGTCGGCTGACTTGGGTGGAGCAGCCGTCGTCACCACCCGTGGCTCACAGGCTGGGAAACAGGCCCGGGAAGGTACCGAAGAGCTCAGTGTGCAGCTCGAGTGGCTTGCTCAGCACCGAGCCCCTTCCTAGACCCCGGCTTTGTGTTTAATTTCCTTGTTTAAATAACATGCAAATTATGTGCTAAGAAATGAAGTGCAGTTAAATTGGTCTGTTGGGCTTGGACCAATTAGGGTATTAGGGCACCCCAATGGACTGATTTTGGTGGGGTACTGAGTGCTGTCAGGGGGGTCAGTGAAGGCCAGGCGTGGTGGCTCATACCTGTAATCCCAGCACATTGGGAGGCTGAGGCAGGTGGATCACCTGAGGTCAGGAGTTCGAGACCAGCCTGGCCAACATGGGGAAACCCTGTCTCTACTAAAAATACAAAAATCAGCTGGGTGTGATGGTGGGTGCCTGTAATCCTAGCTACTCATGAGGCTAAGGCAGGAGAATTGCTTGAACCCAGGAAGGGGAGGTTGTATCGCGCCATTGCACTCCAGCCTGGGCAACAGAGCAAGACTCTGTCTCAAAAAAAAAAAAAAAAAAAAGTCATTGAGTCTCATTTGAATTGTGTTAGGACATTCTCACTCTTTTACTGCTTCTTTGCTTCTTGAATTTTCATTTTTCTTCTCCCTCCCAATCCTGATAAAATGGCAATATGTACCCCTAATGCCTCAGTGTCTTCTAATTATCACCTCATTTTGAACTCTTTTTTATCATTCAAAGGTTAAACTACTGCACAAAGAGCTGGAGGCTCTGAAGGAAGCCGGGGCAAAGGCTGCAGAAAGTCTGCAGAGGGCAGAGGCCACCAACGCCGAGCTGGAGAGGAAGCTCCAGAGTCGAGCCGCGGAGCTTCGGGACCTGGAGGCCATGAACTGCGCCCGGTGCGTGAGTCCTTCATCTCCTGAGGCCTGCTCTGTGGCAGCCTTGCAGGCCAGGACCAGAGTCTGGGGGATTCTACCTTTTCTGCTCATTCCAGGCTGGCCTTTGCTTTCATCTCACTTGCTCCTTCCACAAATATTTGTTTTTTTTCAGGGTAAAGGACTTAGAGGATAAACTTCATGCTGTGCAGCTAACCAGGAAGAAGGAAGAGGAAACATTTAAGAGGAAGTGAGTGTTTCGCCTCCCAACATCGTGCTGCATGTCAGTGCTCCCAGGAGAGGAGGGAAGTGGAACCATTGTGCTGATGCCCCAGGGAGCAGAGGGTCCCACTCCAGGGGTTGGGGCCTGGGAGCCCGCTGCTTTGCATTTCTTTGTTTCTCTTTTCTTTTCTTTTCTTCTTTTCTCCTGTCTCTCTCTCCTTCTTCTGTCTTTCTTTTTTTTTTTTTTTTTTTTTGAGGACGGGGTCTTCTTCTTTGTCCTGGGTGGAGTGTATTGGCGCGGGTTTCGGGTGCTTGCGAGGTCCCGGCCTCCCGGGTTTACGCCATTCTCCTGCCTCAGCCTCCCGAGTAGCTGGGACTACAGGCGCCCGCCACCTCGCCTGGCTAGTTTTTTGTATTTTTAGTAGAGACGGGGTTTCACCGGGTTAGCCAGGATGGTCTCGATCTCCTGACCTCGTGATCCGCCCGTCTCGGCCTCCCAAAGTGCTGGGATTACAGGCTTGAGCCACCGCGCCCGGCCTTCTGTCTTTCTTTCTTTCTTTTCTTTTCTTTTTTTTTTTTTTTGAGGCGGAGTCTCACTCTGTCTCCCAGGCTGGAGTGCAGTGGCGCGATCTCGGCTCACTGCAAGCTCCACCTCCCGGGTTCGCGCCATTCTCCTGCCTCAGCCTCCTGAGTAGCTGGGACTACAGGCGCCTGCCACTTCGCCCGGCTAATTTTTTGTATTTTTAGTAGAGACGGGGTTTCACCGTGTTAGCCAGGATGGTCTCGATCTCCTGACCTCGTGATCTGCCACCCTCGGCCTCCCAAAGTGCTGGGATTATAGGCGTGAGCCACCGCGCCCGGCCCTCTTTCTTTCTTTTCCTTTCTTCCTTCCTTCTTTTCTTTTCTTTTCTTTCTTTTTCTTTCTTTCTTTTTTTTTTTGAGAAGGGTCTTGCTCTGTGCCCAGGCTGGATTGCTGTGGTACAATCTTGGCTCACTGTAGCCTCCCCACCAAACCCCGGGTTCAAACAATTCTCGTGTCTGAGCCTCCCAGGTAACTGGTACTATAGGCGTGCACCACCATGCCTGGCTAACTTTTGCATTTTGAGTAGAGACAGGATCTCACCATATTGGCCAGGCTAGGCTTGAACTCTTAGCCTCAAATGACCCACCCACCTCCTTGGCCTCCCAAAATGCTGCGATTATAGGCATGAGCCACCACACTCAGCCTTGCTTTGGATTTCTGTTTATGCCCTGCTTTGGACTTTTTCAGTGGTGTTTAGACTTCTTAGTGCTGTAAAACATAAAACTTAGACTAGGTGCAGTGGGAAGCTCATCTGAGCCCGGGAGATTGAGGCTGCAGTGAGCCATGATTGTGCCACTGTACTCCAGCCTGGGCCACAGAATGAGACCCTGTCTCAAAAGCAAAACAAAACAAAACAAAACACATAATTTTTAACACCTGGCCAGGCGTGGTGGCTCAGGCCTGTAATCCCAGCATGTTGGGAGGCCAAGGCGGGTGAATCACTTGAGGTCAGGAATTCGAGACCAGCCTGACCAACATACATGGTGAAACCCCTCCTCTACTAAAAATACAAAAATTAGCTGGGCATGGTGGTGCGTGCCTGTAATCCCAGCTACTCAGGAGGCTGAGGCAGAGAATCTCTTGAACCCGGGAGGTGGAGGTTGCAGTGAGCCAAGACCATGCTGCTGCACTCCAGCCTGATGACAGAGCAAGACTCCCTATCAAAAAATCAAAAAATTAAAAATTAATTAATTAACACCTAAGTTAGACGTTAACTTTTAAAACTTCAAGGCTTTACTTACTAACGAGTTAATCAGTTTTAGATTGTAGCCATTCTACTTTGGTGATACAGTAACCTTTATTTTTTAAACTATTGTGGGAAAAGAATTTTCTTCCCTTGGATCTATAACTATCAAGTTCTAAAGAGCCCTTTTCCTGTTGAAATGGTTTTTATTGGGCCAGGAGCGGTGACTCACGCCTGTAATCCCAGCACTTTGAGAGGCCGAGGCAGGTGGATCACGAGGATGGGAGATCGAGACCATCCTGGCTAACACGGTGAAACCCCATCTCTACTAAAAATACAAAAAAAAAAATTAGCCGGGCGAGGTGGTGGACGCCTGTAGTCCCAGCTTCTCGGGAGGCTGAGGCAGGAGAATGGTGTGAGCCCAGGAGGTGGAGCTTGCAGTGAGCCAAGATCGCGCCACTGCACTCCAGCCTGGGCGACAGAGCGAGACTCCGTCTCAAAAAAAAAAAAAAGAAATGGTTTTTGTTACTCAGTGTGGGTCATGTGACCCCAGGCAGAGCAGCAGCAGGTTCTCCGTGTGCCTGGCATTGCCGGGTATCATGGGATACCCAGAAAGTAGCCATCATGGTGGTCCCGGGGCAGTGGCCCTGGCAAAGCAATTGGAGAATCCACCTTACAAGCTGAAAGGCAGTGAGGTCACGATGGGATGGAGCCAGGCAGGCTCTGAGAGGACAGGGCTAGGTGGGGCAGCTTTGCTCAGGAGGGGAGCTTAGGCCATGGGGTCTGGTAGGGGAGGTCAGTGAGTTCAGCTGGGAGGATCCTGGGCCTGGGTGCCTTCAGTGGGACCCCATGAACCTGCACAGGGGCAGCCTCTGTGTCAGCTCCCGCAGGTCATTTCCTTTTTCTTTTCTGAAGAAACGTTGTGACTATAAATAAAAAACATACAGGCTGCTTAGGAAAATACTGTGTAATCACAACGGGTGATGGACAGTGACTCAGGTGCATTTTCTTGCATCTTTTATTGACATGATATTTGTGCAGTTTGTATAAATCGAGAAGAACTTCAAGGACACTGTCTTTGCTATTTCTAATCAGATCTGCAATGGGAAGCTGCTTTCCAGCCTGCTGTGCAGACCCTACTGGTGGTGGTGAGAGAGGGTTGTGCCCTCAGCTGGCTCGCGTTGTGAGGGCACCCATCAGGGTTCTCATACCTAGATGAGGAAACCAAGGCAGAGTCGAGCCCAAACAGACACAGAGCAGATGGCAGTGGTGCAGGACTGCTTGCTTAGCTGCACCGTGCGGCCATGACGAAGCTGGACACTGTTTCTCTTCGTGTGTTTTTAAGTCTACACCTAGCATATTTCAAAATCATAAATTGAAATACAGTTGTTGCTTAAACAATGAGGGGGTTAGGGGCATCTAGCCCCATGCAGTCAAAAATTCACATATAACTTTTCACTCCCCAAAAACTTAACTACTAAGAACCTACTGTTGACCGGAAGCCTTACTGATAATACAGTTGATTAACACACATTGGGCATGTTATGTGTATTCTATGCTGATTCTTAATGTTAGCTAGAGGAAAGAAAATGTCATTAAGAAAATCACACAGCACTTTGGGAGGCCGAGTCAGGGGGATCACTTGAAGTCAGGAGTTCGAGACCAGCCTGACCAACATGGTGAAACCCCATCTCTACGAAAAATACAAAATTGGCCGGGCATAATGGTGCACACCTGTAATCCCAGCTATTTGGGAGACCGAGGCAGGAGAATCGCTTGAACCCAGGAGGTGGAGATTGCAGTGACCCAAAATGGCGCGCCACTGCACTGCAGCCTGGGTGACAGAGTGAGACTCCATCTCAAAAAAAAAAAAAAGAAAGAAAGAAAAGAAAAAAAAACAGAAAATCATAAGAGGCCAGGCACAGTGGCTCATGCCTCTAATCCCAACACTTTGGAGGCCGAGGCAGGTGGATCGCTTTATGTCGGAAGTTCGAGACCAGCCTGGTCAACATGGTGAAACCCGTCTCCACTAAAAATATAAAATTAGCCGGGCGTGGTGCACACACCTGTAGTCCCAGCTACTTGGCAGGCTGAGGCAGGAGAATCGCTTGAACTCGGGAGATGGAGGTTTCACTGAGCCGAGATCGCACCACTGCACTCCAGCCTGGGCGACAGAGTGAGACTCTGTCTCAAAAAAAAAAAAAAAGAAGAAAAAAGAAAGTAATAAAAACGTAGAAGTAGGTTGGGCACTGTGGCTCACACCTTTAATCCTAGTACTTTGAGAGGCCAAGGCAGGTGGATTGCTTCAACTTGGGAGTTCAAGACCAGCCTAAGCAACATGGCAAAACCCCTTCTCTACAAAAAATATAAAAAATTAGCCAGGTGTGATGGCTTACACCTGTAGTCCCAGCTACTAGGGGGGTTGAGGCAGGAGGATCACTTGAATCTGGGAGGTTGAGCCTGCAGTGAGCCGAGATGGTGCCACAGCACTCTAGCCTGGGTGACAAAGTGAGACCCTGTCTAAAAAGAAATCTTAGAAAATATGTTTACTGTTTGTTAAGTGGAAGTGGATCATCTTTTTTTTTTTTTTTCCTGAGATGGAGTCTCACTCTGTCACCCAGGCTGGAGTGCCGTGGCCGGGTCTCAGCTCACTGCAAGCTCCGCCTCCCAGGTTTACACCATTTTCCTGCCTCAGCCTCCCGAGTAGCTGGGACTACAGGCACCCACCACCTCGCCCAGCTAGTTTTTTGTATTTTTTAGTAGAGATGGGGTTTCACTGTTTTAGCCAGGATATCTCAATCTCCTGACCTCGTGATCCACCCGTCTTGGCCTCCCAAAGTGCTGAGATTGCAGGCTTGAGCCCCTGTGCCTGGCCAAAGTGGATCATCTTATAGCTCTTCATCCTCATCATCTTCACATTGAGGAGGTTGAGGAGGAGGAGACAGAGGTGGAGGAGGTGGAAGGGAGCGCAGCAGAGGCAGGCACCCTTGGTGGAACTTGACAGAAATACATTGTAATTCCGTCTGACTTTTTTACTTTTTCCTTTCTCTAAAAAGGTTTCTATACAGTGCCAATCCCACTTTCACACTTGAGTCTCAGTGCCCATGTCATAGACAGTTCCACGTGGTAAAAAATCAAGGCAGGCGTGAGTGGTGGGAGCCCTTCTGCAGGAGTGTCTGTCTGATGTCGGTTTCTTTTCTGGCACTGCTTCTACATCTGTTTCCTCATCGTCTGGCACCAGTTCGGAAGCACTCGTCCCCACTGAGTTGTCTCCCGTTCATTCCTCTGCTGTGGGGTCAGCTCTGGGGTTTCTCCAAGATCCGTGCTGTGAAATCCTTCACCCCGCACCCTGACTTTTGTGTGTGTGTGTGTGTGTGCCATATTGCAATTGATCCCATGATTTACTTGATTGGCACCATTGGACATCCTGTGAAGTCAGGCACGACATCTAGACACGGCTTTCTTCATCAGGAATTTATTATTTGGGGCTTGATGGCTTCCGTGGCTTTTTCTATAGCAACGATGGCTTCAGTGGTGGAAACCTGCCAGGCTTTCAGGGTGTTCTTCTCTCTGTGGGGTTTTCGGCCACAGCATTGACATCCTCTCCAAAGAGCACCATGTGTAGTGAGCCTTAAGTTCCGTATGGCCTCTGATACGGGCTAAATTAGAGGCATTGTGTCTGGGGGCAAGCAGACCATGTCGACGCCTTGCTGTTGAACTCATGGGTTCTGGGTGGCAAGAGGCATTGTCCGTTATCAAAATAACTTTTTTTGGAGACAGCCTCTCTGCTGCCCAGGCAGATGGTGCAGTGATGCAGTCTCAGCTCACTGCAGCCTCCGCCTCTGGAGTTCAAGTGATCCTCGTGCCTCAGCCTCCCAAGTAGCTGGGAGTACAGATGTGCACCACTACACCTGGCTAATTTTTGTATTTTTAGCAGAGATGGAGTTCGCCATGCTGGCTAGGCTGGTCTCAAACTCTTGTCCTCAAGTGGTCCAGGCACCTCGGCCTCCCAAAGTGCTGCGATTACAGGGGTGAGCCACCACACGCAGACTGGATTAATGTGTTTTAGAACGTCCAGCAGCTGCAGACCTGTCTTGTAAATGCATGACTTTCCTCTGCTCACTTCCAGCATCACGGGTGGCCCTTTGCATAGATCCCATGGTGTTATTGAAGGTTTACGGTATTACTAAACACAATGAGAAATAGGTAAGAACCTTGAGATGTCACTCTATACTGGGATATGAAGAACCTTGAGATGTCACTCTATACTGGGATATGCAATTTACTGGAGAGACAGACTGCTCACACGGAGATGATTAGTGTCTCATGATTTTTTTTTTTTTTTGAGATGGAATTTTGCTCTTATCACCCAGGCTGGAAGCTCACTACAACCTTCGCCTCCCGAGTTCTAGTGATTATCCTGCCTCAGCCTCCCCATAGCTGGGATTACAGGTGCGTGCCACCATGCCTGGCTAATTTTTGTATTTTTAGTAGAGACGGGGTTTCTCCATATTCATCAGGCTGGTCTCGAACGCGCGACCTCAGGTGATCTGCCTGCCTTGGCCTCCCAAAGTGCCACCATGCCCGGCCGTGTCACATGGTGTTTTAAGCAGTTACTGGAAACACTTGAGCTCACCATAATAGCAGGAAATGCAGTGGCTACGAAATGACCACGGTGGTGTGGTTCAGACTGAGTTAACTGTGTGCAGTTGTTTAATAGTGCATCTTCTGTTTGTTTACATTTCCCTAGACTGCAAATAGCCCAGTGTAAGGTCTGTAAGTGTTTGTGTGCATACATTTTGATATATTTTAACTTTTAAAAATAGATGTGTGTATATTTTATGGTAGTAAATGATAAAATTAGTATATATATTTTATGGTTTCATGACAATTTAACTTTTTCAATATTTTAGGGTACATAGTCTAAGAACTTTTTCAAATTGTCACAAAACTCCAAAAACATTTTTCCAATATATGTATTGAAAATAATTCTTGTATAAATGGATCCCTGCAGTTCAAACTCCTGTTGTTCAAGGGTTAACTATTGTTGAAAATGAGTGTAATTTCTAGCATTAATAAATAAAACTGTTCAGTCACGCTTTAAAATATTTATTTTTAGGCTGGGCACAGTGGCTTATGCCTGTAATCCCAGCTCTTTGGGAGGCCGAGGCGGGCGTATCATGAGGTCAGGAGATGGAGACCATTCTGGTTAACATGGTGAAACCCCGTCTCTACTAAAAATACAAAAATTAGCCTGGCGTAGTGGTGTGTGCCTGTAATCCCAGCTACTCGGGAGGATGAGGCGTGAGAACTGCTTGAACCCGGGAGGCAGAGGTTGCAGTGAGCTGAAATCATGCCACTGCACTCCAGCCTAGGTGACAGAGCAAGATTCTGTCTCAAAAAATAAATAAAATATTTATTTTTAAAAATTAAAATAATTTTTCTTTTCTTATTTCTCGGCTCCAACTACTCCTACTTTAGAATGTTTCTAATGTAGGTGGGACACAGTGGCTTACACTTGTAATCACAGCACTTTCGGAGGCCGAGGCAGGAGAATCCCTTGAGCTCGGGAGTTTGAGACCAGCCTGGGCAACATGGGGAGATCCCGTCTCTACAAATAATTTTTTAAAAAATTGGCCGGGTGTGGTGGTACACTTATGTGGTCCCAGCTACTTGGGAGGCTGAGGCAGGAGGATCCCCTGAACATGGGAGGTCAAGGTTGCAGTGAGCCAAGCTCACGCCAGTGCATTTCAGCTTAGGTAACAGTGAGACTCAAAAAAAAAAAAAAAAGAAAGAAAATAAATTCTAATCTAAATACCATAGTGATTTAATACCCACTAACAAGGCCGGTGGCTCACTCCTGTCATCCCAGCACTTTGGGAGGCCAAGGCGAGTGGATCACTTGAGGTCAGGAGTTCGAGACCAGCCTGGCCAACATGGTGACGTCTACTAAAGAGACAGACTGCATCTCAAAAACAAAAACAAAAACAAAACACCACTGTCATCGATTTCAGAAGACTACCTGAACCAGCTTTGCTGTAGCCGTCAGAAAATGTACATCATTCCTTTTTCCCCTTGAACTATTTCCATCCCTCTTCCCCACAGAATCTTATACGAATATATTTTTTGTGTTTGAATCCATTTGAAGTCAATCATCTGTAACAACAAAATATATAGTATATACTAGATATGGTCATATAAACTAAAAATAAAATTTGCTGGGGTCACAAGGCTGCAGGTGTTCAGAAAGGCTTTTAATTAAGATACTCTTGTAATTATTGGTATACATGTGCTAAAACAATACAAGATGCCATAAAACTCAGTAATCATTAAGTAAAATGTAAAATGTTCCTGGGAAGGCTCTTTCTACCGAGACCTGTGGGGCTTCCCCCAAGTCACTTCGCGAGAGCCTGACCCTCACATTCATGATCAGACAGGAGTGGAGCCCCTTCTTATGGCAACATCACACGTGCTCTGAACTACTTCCAAGTTATATGCCAACGACCACCTGGTGACTTCCCCTCAAGAACTATTTTATTTTATTTGTATGTTTGTATGTATGTATGTATTTACTTTGAGACGGAGTCTCCTCTGTCACCCAGGCTGGAGTGCAGTGGCATGATCTCAGCTCACTGCAACCTCCGCCTCCTGGATTCAAGCAATTCTCCTGCCTCAGCCTCCCAAGTAGCTGGGGTTACAGGCATGTGCCACCACACCCAGCTAATTTCTTTGTATTTTTAGTAGGACGGGGTTTCACCATATTTGCCAGGCTGGTCTTGAACTCCTGATCTCATGATCCACCTGCTTCAGCCTCCCAAAGTGCTGGGATTATAGGCATGAGCTGCTGTGCCCAGCCTACTTATTTATTTTGAAACGGAGTCTCTTTTGCCCAGGCTGGAGTGCAGTGGTGCGATCTCGGGTCACTGCAACCCCTGCCTCCTGGGTTTAAGCAGTTTTCCTGCCTCAGCCTCCCGAGTAGCTGGGATTACAGGGATGCACTACCATGCCTGGCTAATTTTTGAATTTTTTTTTTAGTGGAGACTGGGTTTCACCATGTTGGCCAGGCTGGTCTCAAACTGCTGACCTAAAGCGATCTGCCGTCCTTGGCCCCCTAAAGTGCTGGGATTACAGGCGTGAGCCACTGTGCCTAGCCAAGAATGATTTTAAATCATCCATCAGCTGATAGTTGAATGAGCTTCTCCAACTTGGTGGAAGCAGAGAGCTGGGGTTGGCCTTGCCAAGGGGCCTGAAACCAGTCAGCAGAGCTGTTCACTTTCTCAGTCCCGGTAGGGTTAGATCAAAGACTTCACTTCACTGAGGTGGCTTCCATAACATTAACATATACCTGATAGCACTCTACTTAGTAGAGCCTAATATGCTCAGAGGGTAGGAAACCAACACGTAAATCTTCTTTTTAAAATTTTTATTTATTTAGTCCTTTTGCTAATGTGGTTTGTTTTGAGACAGGGTCTCACTGTGTCAC
>NC_045449.1:76010588-76025916 GCF_002776525.5 Piliocolobus tephrosceles | reverse complement strand
GTGGTTTGTTTTGAGACAGGGTCTCACTGTGTCACCCAGGCTGGAGCTCAGTGGCACCATCGCAGCTCACTGCAGCCTCGACCTCCCATACTCCAGTGGTCCTCCCACCTCAGCCCCCCAAGTAGCTGGGACTATGGGTGCCTGCCACCACAAAGGCTAATTTTTGTATTTTTCATAGAGGGTGTTTTGTCATATTGCCCACGCTGATGGTCTTCAACTCCTGGGCTTAAACTATCCACCTACCTCGGCCTCCCAAAGTGCTTTGGTTACAGGCATGAGCCACTGTGCCCGGCTGCTAACATAATCTTTTTAAAGTAAAATATTTTTGCCAGACAAAGTGGTGTGGCCTGTAAGCCCAATTACTTGGGAAGCTGAGGTGAGAGGATTGCTTGAGTTCAAGGCCAGGCTGGGCAACACAGCAAGACTTTGCCTCTAACTGGAAAATAAATAGGCTGGGTGCGGTGTGGCTCAGTAGACCTGGCTGGCTGCCAGGATGCAAAGCAATGCGCATCTACCTTTTTTTGCTTTCACAGGTTGGTCGGGTCAAACTGTACTCTATGCACCTCCTTTTGGTGTCCTTCTCCGGGGGGCTGTGGGCTCTGGAGGGCAGGCCAGGGGCCTTGGTCCATGTTAGCCTGCAAGGAATAAGGGACAGGTGGCCAGGTGGTTGCTGCGAAGCCTTGAGGCAGACATATAGCAGCACCTGTGCACGAGGCAGGGTAATGAATGCCTCCAAAGAGGGTCTGGGGCCTGGGTGTTGGGGGCTGGGTGAGCACCATGGGACGCTCACTGTTTCAGGCATGAGGAGCTCGACCGTCTAGCCAGGGAGAAGGACGCGGTGCTGGTGGCGGTGAAGGGAGCCCATGTGGAGCAGCTGCGGGAGCTGAAGGCCAGCGTTCTGGAGCTGCAGGCCCACTGCGAGACCCTCGAGGCACAGCTCCGCAGGGCAGAGTGGAGGCAGGCCGACACGGCCAAGGAGAAGGATGCTGCCATTGACCAGTGAGTGTGTGCTTGGCTCCACCCAGAGGGTAAGGGCAGGGACGGCCGTGGCTGTACTGACCTGGGCCCACTGGTGCCAGACTACAGGAAAGTGGGCCAGGCAGCAGACAGGGAGTGGCTTCTGTAGCTCTCAGTCACTTTTCTTAACCGGCCTTTTTGGTTTTGCTTTTTGCCTTTTCTTTAGTTTTGAAATTGTGTAGTTTCTATGTATGTATGCATTCATCTGTTTATAGTAAGATATGCATAACATAAAATTTGCCATTGTAGCCATTTCTTAGTGTACAGATCAGTGGCAGTGGCATTAGGCACATTCACATTGTTGTGAAACCATCACCACTGTCATCTCCAGAACTTTCCATCTTCCCAGTACACACCAATGCCTCCCTGACCCCCGCCAGCTCCCCCCCAACCCCCGCCAGCTCCCCGCGAGCCCCGCCCGCCCCTGGCCACCTCCAGTCTACTTGCTGCCTCTGTGGATGCAACCAGGCTGGGGACCTCCTGTAAATGGGAATCATGCAGTATTTGTCCTTTTGGGACTTGCTTGTTTCACTTGGCATAATGTCCTCAAAGTCTGCCCACATTTTAACATGTGTCAGAATTTCATTCCTTTTCTCTGAATTTTTAAATTGTGGTAAAATACACATAACATAAAATTTATTATCGTAACCATTTTCCTCCTTTATTTCTTTTCTTTCAACTTGACCTTTTTTTTTTTTTTTTTTTTTTTTTTTTTTGAGATGGAGTCTGGCTCTGTTACCTAGGCTGGAGCGCAGTGGCGCGATCTCGGCTCACTGCAACTTCTGCCTCCCAGGTTCAAGCGGTTCTCTTGCCTCAGCCTTCCGAGTAGCTGGGATTACAGGCGTGCACCACCACACCCAGCTAATTTTTGTATTTTTAGTAGAGACGGGTTTTCTCTATGTTGACCAGGGTGGTCTCGAACTCCTGACCTCAGATGATCCACCTGCCTCCACCTCCCAAAGTGCTGGGATTACAGACATAAGACTGTGCCCAGCCTTATCCTGACCATTTTAAAGTGTACACTTTAGTGGCATTAAGTCTGAATTTCCTTCCTTTTTTTTTTTTTTTTTTTTGAAATGGAGTCTCTGTCGCCCAGGCTGGAGTACAGTGGTGTGATCTCGGCTCACTGCAAGCTCTGCCTCCTGGGTTCACGCCATTCTCCTGCCTCAGCCTCCCAAGTAGCTGGGACTACAGGTGCCCACCACCATGCCTGGCTAATTTTTTTGTATTTTTTTAAGTGGAGACAGGGTTTCACCGTGTTAGCCAGGATGGTTTAACCTGGTGATCTCCTGACCTCGTGATCCACCCGCCTTGGCCTCCTACAGTGCTGGGATTACAGGTGTGAGCCACTGCGCCTGGCCAAATTTCCTTCCTTTTTAAGGCTGAGCCATATTCCATTTTATGGATGGACCATGTTTTGTTTATTCGTCCATCCACTGATAGACGTGTGAGTTGTTTCTATCTTTTGGCTCTTAAGAATAATACTGCCATGAGCCTCGGTTACAAATTTATCTTTGAGAACTGTGCTTCCCGTTCTGTGCACAGATGCAGAGTGGAATTTCTGGGTCATCTAATTCTGTGTTTAGCTTTTGAGGAGCCACATTTCTGCTTTCCAGTGGCTGCACCACATTCCCACCAGCAGCCCAAGCATTCACTCATTCATTAGTTCCTTTTTTGTTTCAATTTTGTTTTTCTGAGTCTCACTCTGTCACCTAGGCTGGAGTACTGTGGTGTGATCTCAGCTCACTGCAGCCTCCGCCTCCTGAGTTCAAGCAATTCTCCTGCCTCTGCCTCCCGAGTAGCTGGGATTATAGGTGCATGCCACCACGCCTGGCCAATTTTTGTATTTTTGGTAGAGACAGGGTTTCACCATGTTGACCAGATTGGTCTCGAACTCCTGACCTCAGGTGATCCACCCGCCTTGGCCTCTCAAAGTGCTGGGATTACAGGCATGAGTCACCTCGCCCAGCCACTAGTTTCTTTTTAAATCCCGTTTCCTTTCTAGTGTCTAAGCCAGGCCAGGGCATACGGGCAGCCCTGTTCCACCTGTGCCTGGTGTACAGGGTGAGCTGTGTACAAGCTACACCACTGCAGCCACGGCGAAGTGCTTAGCACTAAGTTCCAGTCTCCAGACGTGATCCACGCTGAAGCTGTATTTACTGAAGATGCTTAAGACGAGTCATTTTCTAGTATTTACCACACTTAGCCACTGGCTTTTTCTCTTTGTTTAGGAAAATTCCATCACTTTTTTTTTTTTTTTTTTTTTACAGAGAATTCTCTCTTTTTTTTTTTTTTTTTTTGAGACGGAGTCTCGCTCTTTCGCCCGGGCTGGAGTGCAGTGGCCGGATCTCAGCTCACTGCAAGCTTCGCCTCCCGGGTTTACGCCATTCTCCTGCTTCAGCCTCCCGAGTAGCTGGGACTACAGGTGCCAGCCACCTCGCCCGGCTAGTTTTTTGTATTTTTTAGTAGAGATGGGGTTTCACTGTGTTAGCCAGGATGGTCTCGATCTCCTGACCTCGTGATCCGCCCGTCTCGGCCTCCCAAAGTGCTGGGATTACAGGCTTGAGCCACCACGCCCAGCCTCTTTTTTTTTTTTTTTTAAGACGGAGTCTTGCTCTGTCACCAGGCTGGAGTGCAGTGGTGCGATCTCAGCTCACAGCAACCTCCACCTTCCAGGTTCAAGTGATTCTTCTGCCTCAGCCTCCCAAGTAGCTGGGATTACAGGCATGTGCCACCATGCCCGGCTAATTTTTTGTATTTTAGTAGAGATGGGGTTTCACCACGTTGACCAAGATGGTCTCCATCTCCTGACCTTGTGATCTGCCCACCTCAGCCTCCCAAAGTGCTGGGATTACAGGCATGAGCCACCGTGCCTGGCCTCTTTTTCTTTTTTTTTGAGACTCTGTTGCCTAGGCTGGAGTGCAGTGGTGTGTCACAGCTCGCTGTAGCCTTGACCTCATGGGCTCAAGTGATCCTCCTGCCTCAGCCTCCCCAGTAGCTGGGACTACAGGTGTGCGCCACCAAGCCCAGCTAAGTTTTGTATTTTTTGTAGAAACAGGGTTTCTCCATGTTGCCTAAACTAGTTTCAAACTTCTGGACCCAAGTGATCCTCCCACATTGGCCTCCCAAAGTGCTGGGATTACAGGCGTGAGCCACCACCGACAGAATTCTCTGTCACATTGTATTCCTGTTTAAGGGGGAAATGGCTCTTAGAACTACACAGTACCGGGAAGTTAAGGGCTTATTCAGGATAGTTTCTCTCGACTCAGCATGCTGTTTTGTTGTTTGATGAGTCAGATTCAAGCAGAGTTGTTGAAGCTGCCACGCATGGGGGGCACCTGAAGCCTCTGCGGTCGGTGTGCGAGGTGAGAGGGGCTGAGGTGACCGGGCCTCACCACTCCTGTGCGCCTAACCTTGGCCTCCCCTTGCAGCCTTAAGCTAAATGTTGTTCTTGATTGTCTTTTCGTTTTCTGTCCATAAATACTCTTTGCTCATTGAGAATTATTGCTACACGTACGCAGTATTATTTTGGCAGTAAGAAACAAACTTCTACATTCTAAAGCTTGTATGTTTCCTCTTTTACTTCTGGGGAGTTCAGTTGTCATTCTGATCCCATGATCCCAAGTATGAGTTAGCATTAAATGATGACCTCGGCTGGGCACAGTGGCTCACACCTCTAATCCCACCACTTTGGGAGGCCGAGGCAGGAGGATCACTTGAGCCTGGGCAACAAAACAAGACCCTATGTCTACCCCCCAAAAATTAGACAGGTACGGTGGCGCTCACCTATAGTCCTAGCTACTCAGGAGGCAGAGCAAGACTCTGTCTCTAAAAAAATAATATTTTTAATTAAAAAAATAGAAATAAGTGACAGCTTTATTTATTTCAGTTCCTTTGTTTCTTTTTAAAAATAAAATAAAGGCCGGGCACGGTGGCTCAAGCCTGTAATCCCAGCACTTTGGGAGGCCGAGACGGGCGGATCACAAGGTCAGGAGATCGAGACCATCCTGGCTAACCCGGTGAAACCCCGTCTCTACTAAAAAATGCAAAAAACTAGCCGGGCGAGGTGGCGGGCGCCTATAGTCCCAGCTACTCGGGAGGCTGAGGCAGGAGAATGGCGTGAACCCAAAAGGCGGAGCTTGCAGTGAGCTGAGATCCGGCCACTGCACTCCAGTTTGGGTGACAGAGCGAGACTCCGTCTCAAAATAAATAAATAAATAAAATAAAATAAAATAAAATAAAATAAGAGATGGAGTCTCCCCATGTTGCCCAGGATGGTCTCAAACTCCTGGACCTCAGTGATCCTCCCCACTCAGCCTCCCAAAGTGCTGGGATTGTAGGCGTGAGCCACCATGCCTGGCTAGCTTTGTAGTTCTTAATGAGTTTTTCAGTAGTTTTGTGCTGGTTTGGAGTTTGGAACTACAGAGAAAACCTGTAGGATTCACATGAAAGCATTTTTTTCTTCCTTTTTTTTTTTTTTTTTTTGTGACAAGGTCTCACTCTGTCATCCCGGCTGAAGTGCAGTGATCCTCCCCCCTCAGCCTCCCAGGTAGCTGGGACTACAAGTGCGTGCCACAACACCCGGCTAATTTTTGTATTTTGAGTAGAGACAGGGTTTAGCCATGTTGCCCAGGCAGGTCTCAAACTCCTGGACCTCAAGCAAGCTGCCTGCCTCGGCCTCCCAAAGTGCTGGCATTACAGGCATGAGCCCACCATGCCCAGCCTTCTTTTTTTTATTTTAACCATCCCATTACGCAGAAGAAAGAGAAGGCGTTGCATTCTGTCGCCCAGGCTGGAGTGCAGCAGTGCGATCATGGCTCTTGCAGCCTCGACCTCCTGGGGTCAAGTGATCCTCCCACGTTGGCCTCTCCCAGAAAGCATTTCACTCTTGTGGTGAGCGGTGCCCTCCCACTCGTGCTCGTGGTGCCCTCTGTCCCTGCAGTGAGGGCTCAGTGGCCGTGCCCATTCGTCTACACCTGAGACTGTGCATCGGGAGGCCCCAGGCAGAGTCGCATCACCGTCCTGATGCTGGGAGTGGGGCCGGCGCTCGTCATTAGGTGGCTCATGGTCCAGGGATAAAGCTGCTTCCCAGAGCCCCAGAGGCCGCTGGTGAGTCTGTTTCTTCGGTGCCCGTGCACCGCGTGGAAGGAGCCCAGACACACACTCTGTGTCAGCCCCAATTGCCAGAGATGACTGGAAATGTTGATGCCTTTGATGGTATCTCTTTTCAGCCGTGCTAAAATATGTGTCCAAAACTGGTGGCTTTTTTTTCCATTCTGTATAACACCAGGCTTGAATGCGCCACTCATGCTGGGTTTAACTGACCCCTTGTGACAAGGGGTGGCCTCTGTGGGGGCAGCCAGCTCACCCTCTGCTTCTCACTGTCAGTCGGAAGTTCATCAGCGCAGGAGCATCTGAAGTCTGTTGTGTGTCATGTTACAGTTGCTTTTGTGAGCCGTCTACCCCATCTTTTAGGGAAATAGGCCTAAGCCCATGCAAGTGGGCAGGTGTCATCTTGCCTAGGTTAGTACCGTGGCTACCTGAGTTAACAGCTCTAGATATTGTCCTGAACGTTTTCTTGGGAAATTTATTCAATTTTGGGTAATTCTCCCAGAGGCGTCCTGCTATTAAGATTGTTTAATAGGTTCTATAGAACCTTATTTTACTATGCAATTTGAAAACATGTTGAATGTCTCTGCACATGGGGTGCTGTGCTAGGCATGGCGAGCACATGCGGGTAAGTTGGTCAGAGGTGGTGCTACTTCATGACTGTGGGCTCTGTGGGCATGGGGGGCATGTCATGCCTCACCTTCCCCACACCAAGAACCTGGCACATGGCCTGGTGTGCTGCAGGAGCTTAGCTGGAATCTGGGTTGGTGGGATGCATGCATGCATGGAGGCAGTTGGGTGGACGGATGCTTACTTCTTCCTGTGCAGAACCATCTCCATCATCTAGGCCAGGAAGTTTCAGCTCTGATGTGGATTTCCTTTGAGAGCTGGGTGTGTGTGTGTGTATTTGCTGGGGGTGCCGTGTAAGAGACAACTTGAGTGAGTGAGAACCATATCTACATCGTTTCCCTTCCATGTTTAGACTTCGTGAAGATGTGTCAACTGTAAAATCTGCCTGGGATGCTCAGATTGCTCAACTGTCCAAGGAGATGGTCTCCAAAGACCTTCAGATTCAGACACTGCAGGAAGAAGAGGTGAAGCTCAAGGCACAGGTGGCCCGATCCCAGCAGGACATTGAAAGGTAACTGTCCCCAGGCAGTTATTTCCATTTAGTGTCTCCTATGGGCAGGTGCTGTTGTGGGTACTAAGGATTCAAAACTGAACAGATCGAGTCCCTGGCCTCACATTTTCTTGGGGGAGAAAGACAGTGAACAACACAGATAGAATGTCTAGTCACGCGGGGTGGTGTGGGAAGACGCAGAAGGGGCCGCCTGCTGGAGGGAGCGCGCTCAGAGGACGGTGTTTCTCAGTCTGTAATAAGAGCCATAAAGGTGCTTCTGCTGTTTGATCCTGCACTGAGAAGCTCCTGTTGCCAGGCGTGGTGGTTCACACCTATAATCCTGGCACTTAGGGAGGCAGAAGCAGGAGGATTGCTTGAACCCAGGAGTTGGAGACCAACCTGGTTAACATAGTGAGACCCCATCTCTTCAAAACGGAAAACAAAAACAAAGAATCTCCTCATCTGTCTTGTCTGATTGTTCATGCCCTCATGTTTTTCCTATGCATTGGGATGAACACTTACCTGAACAAAGATAACTTCTATTTCCCATACACATTCAACTTTATTACAGAATACATTTGCTAAAACTCATCCATTTTAACTCTACACTTGATGAATTTTGATGAATGTGTATGCCGTATGATATCATTTGGCTCTATGTCCCCCCCCAATCTCATCTCAAACTGTAATCCTCATGTGTCAAGGGAGGGACCTGATGGGAGGTGATTGGATCATGGGGGCGGTTTCCTGCATGCTGTTCTTATGATACTGAGTGAGTTCTGATGGTTTAAAAGTGTTTGGTGAGCCGGGTGTGATGGCTCACACCTGTAGTCCTAGCACTTTGGGAGGCTAAAGTGGGTGGATCACGGGGTCAGGAGTTCGAGACCAGCCTGATCAACATGGTAAAACCCCGTCTCTACTAAAAATACAAAAATTAGCCAGTCATGGTGGCTCACACCTGTAGTCCCAGATACTCCAGAGGCTGAGGTGGGAGAATCACTTGAACCCAGGAGGCGGAGGTTGTGAGCCCAGATCATGCCACTGCATTCCCAGCCTGGGTAGCAGAGTGAGATTCTGTCTCAAAAAAATGAATAAACAAATAAAATATAAAATATAAATAAATAAATGTTTGGTGAGCTGGGCATGGTGGTTCATGCCTATAATCCCAGCACTTTGGGAGGCTGAGGCAGGCGGATCACCTAGGGTCAGGAGTTTGAGACCAGTATGGCCAACATGGTGAAACCCTGTCTCTACTAAAAATACAAAAATTATCCGGGTGTGGTGTCACGCGCCTGTAATCCCAGCTACTCGGGAGGCTGAGGCAGGAGAATCGCTTGAACCTGGGAAGCGGAGATTGCAATGAGCCAAAATCATGCCACTGCACTCCAGCCTGGGCGACAGGGTGAGACTCTGTCTCAAAAATAAATAAATAAATAAATAAATAAATAAGCGTTTAGCAGCTCCCCCCACCACACTCTGTCTTTCTCCTGCCAACATGTAAGACGTGCCTTCCACCATGGTTGTAAGCTTCCTGAGGCCTCCCCAGCCATGTGGAACTGTGAGTCAATGAAACCTCTTTTGTTTATTAATTACCCAGTCTCAGGTAGTTCTTTATAGCAGGGTGAAAAAGGATGACTACGCCATATAATCACCACTTCAGGCAAGCTATGGAATCTTCTGTCAACACACACTTCCCTCCTGCCCTCCGCAGTCAGGCCCCTGTCCCAGTGTGCTTTTTTTTTTTTTGAGACAGAGTCCTGCTCTGTTGCCTAGGCTGGAGTGCAGTGGCACAATCTCAGCTCCCTGCAACCCCTGCCTTCCAAGTTCAAGCAGTTCTCCTCTCTCAGCCTCCCAAGTTGCTGGGACAACAGGCACATACCACCAGGCCCAGATAATTTTTTTTGTATTTTTAGTAGAGACGGGGTTTCACCTTATTGGTCGGGCTGTTCTCAAACTCCTGTCCTCAGGTGATCCACTCGCCTCAGCCTCCCAAAGTGCTAGGTTCACAAGTGTGAGCGTCCGGACATTTTTTTTTTTTTTTTGAGATAGAGTCTTGCTCTGTCACCCAGGCTGGAGTGCGGTGGTACGATCTCAGCTTACTGGAAACTCCACCTCCTGGGTTCGAGCAATTCTCCTGCCTCAGCCTCCCAGAGTGCTGGGATTACAGGTGTGAGCCACTACACCTGATCCTCCTGGTAATATTCTTTTGCCCACAGTCTTTTCTGTCTGATATTAACAGAGCTGCTTGAGCTTTTTCCGCTTCAGTTTCCCACCCTCTGCTTTAACTTGTGCTTCATCTTTTTTTTTCTTGAGATGGGATCTCACTCCGTTACCCAGGCTGGAGTGCAGCGGCACAATCAGGGCTCACGCTCACTGCAGGCTCAACCTCCCAGGCTCAACTCATACTTGCACTTCAGCCTCCCAAGTAGCTGGGATTATAGGCACATGCCACTACACCCAACTACTTTTTCTATTTTTGTAGAGACAGGGTTTTACCATGTTGCCCAGGCTGGTCTCAAGCTCTTGGACTCAAGCCATCCTCCTGCCTTGGCCTCTCAGAGTGTTGGGATGACAGGCGCGAGCCGCCGTGCCTGGCTTGTGGGCGGCCTGTGTTTGAGTCTTCTTTTATCTAGTGTAACACTCTGCCTGTTCCTCAGGGGGTTTAGATAATTTAATTTAATGCCATTATTGATATATTTGTATATTAGGGCTTAAATCTCCACTTACTATTTGCTATTCTCTTTATTTTATTTTATTTTTGAGACAAGGTCTTGCTCTGTCACCCAGGCTGGAGTGCAGTGGTGCAATCTTAGCTCACTTGCAGCCTTAACCTCCCGGGTGGGTTCAAGCAATCCTCCCACCTCAGCTTCCTGAGTAGCTGGGACTGCAGGGGTGTCCTGGTTAATTTTTTGGTATTTTTGGTAGAAACGGGGTTTCGCTCTGTTGCCCAGGCTGGTCTCGAACTCTTGGATTCAACTGATGGGCCCACCCCAGCCTCCCAAAAGTGCTGGGATTGCAGGCATGAGTCACCGTGCCCGGTCTATTTGTGTTCTGTTATCCTCATCTGTTCTTTGTTTCTTTTTCTCTGCCTTTAAAAAAATCCATTGAATATATTTTAGAATTTCATTTTATTTCCAGTTTTCTTATTATATAAACCTCTTTGTCTTACGTGTTTAATGGTTGTTCTGAGATTTATAAGATATACAGTCCGTGTTTAATATTTACCACTCTATGTATAATATAAAACTCTTCAATTAAATTTCTGCTTCTGTTCAAGGAATGACCTCTGTTTCTGCTACTTCTTCCTTTTTTTTTTTGAGAGACGGAGTCTCGCTCTGTTGCCCAAGCTGGAGTGCAGTGGCACGATCTCGACTTACTGCAACCTCCGCCTCCTGGGTTCAGGCGATTCTCCTGCCTCAGCCTCCCAAGTAGCTGGGATTACAGGTGCCCACCATCGCACCCAGTTAATTTTTGTATTTTTAGCAGAGACGGGGTTTCACCATCTTGGCTAGGCTGGTCTCGAACTCCTGACCTCATGATCCACCCGCCTCAGCCTCCCAAAGTGCTGGGATGACAGGCGTGAGCCACCACGCCCAGCCTCCTCTTCCTTTTTACTATGATTTTCTTATATTTTATGTAAGGGGAATCATTATATTTGCTTTGATCAGACTATCCTTTGTAAAAATAAAAACGAGAAAGAAAAGGTTTTATACCTTTTCTAATATTTTTTTCTGATGTTTTTCATTTTTTACAAATCAGATGTAAGGTTTCCGTGTGGTATTATTTCCCTTCAGCCTCAGCCCTTCCTTTAATACGGCTTGTGGTGCGGATGTGCTGCTCAGGAATCATCTCAGCTTTTGTTTGTCTGAAACTTTGTCTCCATATTTTTGAGGAGCATCTTCACTAGATGAGAAATTCTAGGTTGACAATGTTTCCTTTCATAGGTGAAAGGTATTTGGTCGTGTGACTACACTCCAGCCTGGGCAATAGACCAAGACTCTGTCTAAAAAAAAAAATTACCGGCCGGGCACGGTGGCTCACACCTGTAATCCCAGCACTTTGGGAAGCCAAGGCAGGTGGATCATTTGAGGTCAGGAATTGGAGACCAGCGTGGCCAACATGGTGAAACTAAAAATACAAAAAATTAGCATGGCATGGTGGCAGGTGCCTATAATCCCAGCTACTCTGGAGGCTGAGGCGGGAGAATCACTTGAACCCAGGAGGTGGAGGCTGCAGTGAGCCAAGATGGTGCTACTGCACTCCAGCCTGGGCGACAGAGCGAGGCTCGGTCTCAAAAAAAAAAAAAAAGGAATAGTACCAATGCTGAAATAAACATGTTGTAATAATGTTCTTAGCTCTTCCTTCCAGCATTCTTTTTTTTTGTTGTTAAATACTTCCACTGACTGAAATTAAACAGTATGTAATATTATCTTCAAGAAAGCACATTTAGATTTACGTATTACTTGTGTATGTAGAAAATGCTCATAATACAAACTAATGCAGAAGAAAAGAAACATGTTGTGATAAAGTTCTCAACTTTTTTTTTCTTTTTTTTTTTTTTTTTTGAGATGGAGTCTCACTCTGTTGCCCAGGCTGGAGTGCAGTGGCGCAATCTCAGCTCACTACAACCCTCCTGGGTACAAGCAGTTCTCCTGTGTCAGCCTCTAGAGTAGCTGGGATTACACGTATGCGCCACTACACCTGGCTAATTTTTGTATTTTAGTAGAGACGGGGTTTCACCATGTTGGCCAGGCTGGTCTCAAACTCCTGACTTCAGGTGATCCACCTGCCTTGACCTCCTAAAGTGGTGGGATGACAGGTGTGAGCCAATGCACCTGGCTTACATTCTCAACTCTTGATTCCAATGTTCTTTCTTTGTTAAACTCTTCCATTCACTGAAAGAAAACAGCACATATTGCAATATTTAGACTTTTTTATACATTTAATTTCTCTCCTCATTATGTGCACGGTTGCCTTTAAATCTCTGAACTTATTTTAATGGCTGCTTAAATGTATTTGTCTAATTCCATCATATCTTTATTTCTGAGTCTGTTTCTATTGGCTGATTTTTCTACTGGAGAGAGCTACATTTTTTTTGTACTTCCTTGCCCATCTGGTAAGTTTTCACTGGATGTCAGACATGGTGAATATGATGTTGGCGAGTGTCTGGATTTGTCTGTGGTGTTTTTTGTTTGGCTGCAGTTAAGTATTTACGTGGAAGCTTGACCCTTTTGAGACTTTTTAAAAATCGGTGCGAGGGCAGGTGGGGCAGGTCTAGAGAAGCTTTTTCACCAGGGCTGACTCAGCACCATGACTCTCCCAGACCCCACTGCGTGCCCTGGAGAGAGCTCCAAGGACGCTCTGCCGGCCGCCCTGTCGAGCTCCGGGAATTAGCGCACGTGGAGCTCCCTGCTGGCTGCTCCGTTCCCACGAGTTGCTCTTGGCCCAGCCCATGTGGGCTTCTCCTGTGTATTTGCATGTGGCTGTCAGCCACAACTTCTAGGAGATCCCTGCACAGATCCTGGGATCCCCTCCTTTCTGCCACTCTGCCTCACCACTTCAACCACTTCAGCCACTTCAGCTTCTCCAAACTCCAGTCTTTGTCTTCTCCTCACAGCAAGAACACCATGCTCTGCATGGTTCACGTCCCTGTGGGGACCCTGAAGGGCCTGTGGAGAGAAGCCGGGCAGCGAGTGGGTCCATCTCGCGAGGACCTTCTCTGAGGGGCCTGGGCCCTACACTGCTCGTGTGTTCATCGTTCACTCTGTGACAGCCATGCCCTATTTTCTGCCCAGTGTCCCATTTGTTTGAAGTGGGAAGATAGGCGTGGTGACAGCTGCTGTGTCATGTTAAAGATTTATTTATTTTTGCAGTTGCAGGGATTTAAAAATGTATGTGTGGGGCCAGGCGCAGTAACTCACGCCTGTAATCCCAGCAGTTTGGGAGGCCGAGGCGGGTGGATCACGAGGTCAGGAGTTCGAGACCATCCTGGCCAACACGGTGAAACCCCATCTCTACTAAAAATACAAAAAATTAGCCAGGCGTGTTGCCAGGCACCTGTAGTCCCAGCTACTCGGGAGACCGAGGCAGGAGAATGGCATGAACCTGGGAGGTGGAGCTTGCAGCGAGCTGAGATCACGCCACTGCACTCCAGCCTGGGTGACAGAGCCAGACTCAATCTCAAAAGAAAAAAAAAAAGTATGTGTAGGCGGGTGTGGTGGCTCACACACGTAATCCCAGCACTTTGGGAGGCCAAGGCGGGCAGGTGGCTTGAGCCCAGGAGTTTGAGATCAGCCAGGGCAACATGGCGAAACCCTGTTTCTATAACAGATACAAAAATTAGCTAGGCGTGGTGGTATGCACCTGTAGTCCCAGCTACTCGAGAGGCTGAGGCAGGAGGACTGCTGGAGCCCAGGAGGTAGAGGCTGTACTGAGCCAAGATCACACCACTGCACTGCAGCCTGGGTGACAGAGCAAGACTCTGTATCCAAAAAAAAAAAAAAAACCATAAAAATAATTAAACAAAAACAAGAACACATTGTGTATAAATTACCACAAACTTAGCAGCTTAGCTACTTTAAACACCCATTTATTATCTCAGGTTCTGGGGCCAGGGCCTAGGCAGGGCTCAGCCGTTCCCGGCTCAGGGTCTCTCCAGGCTAGAATCAATGATGGCCGGGCCTGCCTCTCCTTGGAGGCCCAGGGCCCCTTCCAGACTCACGCAGCTGTTGGCAGAATTCAGTCCCTGCAGCTGTGGGGCCCTGGCTGGCTGACAGCCAGGGTCACTCTCCACCCTAGAGGCATCCTCAGCCCTGGCCACACAGCCCCTCCAGGGACCCTCTCACAACACGATGGCTCCATTGCTATCATTCAAACTCCCTGAAGTGCAATGAGGCCAGCAGGAGAGTCTCCCTCCCATGCAGAGCCATGCCACCATCTCTGCGTCACTGCCTCAGACAGGAGGGACCTCTCCCCGTCACAGGATCACCCACAGCCTGGAATTCTGCCCCCAACGTGTGGCCCCATGGCCTTCTGTCCCAGAGTTGCTGGTGTCACGCCTAGTCCCTGTCCAATTTTCGTTCTTTTTCCCCCGTAGACTTTTCTTTCGTCCTTCGTACTGTGACGTTTCCCCTTACTGTGTGCGTGTAGGGTCTCTAGAGCTCTCTGAAGGCTGGCATCTGCTCTGTCCTGGTGGACCTGCCCCTTTGCATCCTGGGTGGCTTCCTCCCTCCATTCTGATCTAAGATGCTGGTCTTCTGGAGGAAGCTCCCGGGTTCCTGTGTTCCCAGCCCTCTGTCCCTTTGCGCTCGCTCCGGGGGCTCTCCCAGCCCTGCCCGCCCCGTGGCTGGGTCCACCCTGCTCTGCTTGCTTTCGTAGCTCCGTTCCTTTGTGCATAACCAGTTTATGATCTTTTAAGGTTGTTGCTTTCCTCCCTCTCTTCCCGCTTGCTGGTTCTTCTGTTTTTGTGCGCATCCCCCTCATCCATCCCCCTCCTCCGTCGTGTTGGGTTTTCTCCAGCGTCTGGCCATCCTTGGCGCCTGCTTATCTTCATATTGGGCACCCCCATGTGCCCATCCACAGGAGCCCAGAGCACGTCAGGCCAGCGCAGGCCGCGCGAGAGCAGGAGGGACAGCGGCAGCCCTGCCTTTCCCGTCGCGCCTCCACTTTTCCTGTGGAATGCTTCCTCCTCAGGAAGCATTAATGCTGGACGGTTGGACGTGTCCTTAGGTACAAGCAACAGCTGTCCCTGGCGGTGGAAAGGGAGCGGAGCCTGGAGCGTGATCAGGTGCAGCTGGGCTTGGACTGGCAGCGCCGCTGTGACGACATTGAAAGGGACCAGATCCAAAAGTCAGAGGCCCTGATTCAGGGTCTCACCACGGCAAAAAGTCAGGTGTGTGGGGCCACCAGGGCCTGGGGACTTCTCGGCGCCTCTGCAGAGGTGGGGCTGGGCAGGACGGGTCTGGTTCTCACCAAATGTTTTTTTTTTTTTTTTTTTTTTACGGTGTTTCTCTTTTTTTTGTTCTGGTCGAAAGATCGGAACAATCTCCTGGGGTGGGGTGTGGGTTGGGTGTGTCCCCGTCT
>NC_045449.1:75992244-76010488 GCF_002776525.5 Piliocolobus tephrosceles | reverse complement strand
ACACCATTCTCCTGCCTCAGCCTCCCGAGTAGCTGGGACTACAGGCACCCGCCACCTCGCCTGGCTAGTTTTTTGTATTTTTTAGTAGAGACGGGGTTTCACCGGGTTAGCCAGGATGGTCTCGATCTCCTGACCTTGTGATCCGCCCGTCTTGGCCTCCCAAAGTGCTGGGATTACAGGCTTGAGCCACCGCACCCGGCCCAAATCGTTCTTTAAATTTGAAAACACTAAACCTCACTGAGCAGTATGCTGTGTAGCAACAAAAATTACAGTAATAAAAATGCGCCCCGCCCGTCCACCCACCTTGACTTTCTTGCATAAGCGGTTTCTGTAGCTGGCCAGCCTCGTGGTTTAAGTAGCGTTGCATGATCCCATGATCCCTGCTGGCCTCCAAGGACAGCCAGGGGTGTGGGTGGCAGGAAGGGTTTGGTGGCCTGGCCACAGTGGGGAGCCTGGTGCTCTGAGCATCTCCCACCTCTGTGTGCTGTTGGAGCCTCAGCAGGCATGGGAGCTGCCCCGTCATCCACACAGGGACTGAGGCCCAGCGTCGTTCCCAGGTTGCTGCCAAGCTGCAGGAGACAGAGCGGGCGTTACGGGAGCAGGAGGTGGTGCTGAAGGCCGTGACCCTGGAACGAGACCAGGCCGTGCAGGCCCTGAGGATGCATGGGCTCCCCGGACCAGGGGCACAGGTGAGAGTGCCCAGCCTGCTCTTTGAGACTGTGCTCAACAGCAGCAGTGGGAAAATAGGACCGGATCCCCAAGTCCTACCAAGACTGCAGTTAATTCTTTCAGTTGTGTTCTTTTTAAATGACCTGTTGCACAAACAAGGGTAAGTGGGAAGCTTGAGAGAGTTAAGGTGAACTCGGGCTTCTTTGTATCTTTCATGTTCGAAAGCTTTAAAAATCCCAAATCCAAACATTACTAGATAGCAGATGTTCATGTGAGTTTGTTCTTATGGTATTGGCTGAGGACCGTCACAGCAGGTCATTTTATGCTAGGAATCTGTCATCACCGCTTCTGATTTTGTTGGGCAGTGACGTTAGTGGTCAGTAGTTAAGTACTCATCCTATGCCAGGGTTTGCCCTTAGGCCTTGACGTCCCTCCACTCATTTCATCTTGGAGGTTGGCACCATGTCCACTGAGACATGGTGACACTAAGGAGCTTGCCTGAGCTGTCACAGCTCATCAGAACAGAGCTGGGTCCACAGGCAGACGGGAGTAGGGTACAGCGCTGTAGGAGGCTGGGGGAGAGCACAGAGGGCCCAGCATGGGAGGACTGCCCTAGGCCTGCAGATGGCTTTTCTTTTTCCGTGGGGTGTGGTATACGCGGTAGAGTGTACGCAGGCCTGGAGCGTACAGGTCAGTGCAGTCGACACGTCAGTGTGCCCAAGCACCCTTACCACAACACGACCACCGCAACACGACCACGGCAACATGAGCACCGCAACACGACCACCCGAGAGTCCCTGCCCCCTGCTGGTCCCACCTCCCCGCACAAAGCCGCCGCTGTTGCGCATTCTCTCCTGTTCGATTCGCTTCTCTGCCTGAGGCTTGGCTTGTCATGAAGGGCCTAGATGGGCAGGGCTTCCTCCAAGAGTGCCAAGGCAGCCTAGTGTACTTAGGACTCAGATCCTAACTGGTATGAAGATTGTTCCTAGCTCGTCCTTCATTCATGTGGTTTTTACTCATTTGTTTTGAGACAGGATCTCGCTCTGTCACCCAGGCAGAAGTGCAGTGGTGCAATCTCAGCTCACTGCAATCTCTTCCTACCCCTTGGCCCAAGCAATCCTTCCGTCTCAGCTGCCCAAGTAGCTGGGACCACAGATGCGCATCACCATGCCTGGCTAATTTTTGGAGTTTGTTTGTTTGTTTGTTTGTTTTTAGACAGAGTTTCACTCTTGTCGCCCAGGCTGGAGTGCAGTGGCGCGATCTCAGCTCACTGCACCACCACCCCCACCACCTCCTGGGTTCAAGTGATTCTCCTGCCTCAGCCTCCCAAGTAGCTGGGATTACAGGCATGAGTCACCGCACCTGGCCTATTTTTTTTTTTTTTTTTGAGATGGAGTTTTGCTCTTGCTGCCCAGGCTGGAGTGCAATGGCATGATCTCTGCTCACCGCACCCTCCGCCTCCCGGGTTCAAGTGATTCTCCTGCCTCAGCCTTCTGAGTAGCTGGGACCACAGATGCTTACCACCATGCCCGGCTAATTTTTTGCATTTTTAGTAGAGATGGGGTTTCTGCATGTTGGTCAGGCTGATTTCAAACTCCTGACCCAGGTGATTTGCCTGCCTTGGCCTCCCAAAGAGCTTGGATTACAGGTGTGAGCCACCATGCTCGGCTAATTTTGTATTTTTAGTAGAGATGGGGCTTCTCCATGTTGGTCAGGCTGGTCTCGAACTCCCGACCTCAGGTCATCTGCCTGCCTCGGCCTCCCAGAGTGCTGGGATTACAGGCATGAGCCACCATGCCCGGCCTGGTTGTTAATCTTAACTTTAGCCAAGACAAATGCCAATTCAGTTACTTACCTAGGGATGGGTCTCAGGCTGAAGACTGCTCTCCAACAGACAAGCAAGTCCTGCCTCAGCTCTTCTGCCAATGTTGTACAGCAAAATAAACTGTAAATCTTGACCAAATTTGGGGAGATCGGATTCTCTGGAGGGGGTGCTCCCAGACCTCGGCAAATTGTCCTGTTGGTTTGAGCCATAAAGTTGGCTCATTCCAGTACCAAGTACTGATAGGAGTTTTGTCAAAGGTCAGAGGCGTCTCCACTCAGAATCTCCCTGTGGTTACCAAAGTGTGAACCCAGAAAATCTCAGACAGGTCTCCGTTAATTTAGAAGGTTTGTTTTGCGAAGGTTGAGGATGCACACCCCTGACACAGGCTCACGAGGTCCTGATGACATGTGCCCCAGGTGGTCAGAGCACAGTTTGGTTTTATACGTTGTAGGGAGACGTGAGTCATCAATCAACATGTGTAAGATGAACAGTGGTTCCGTCTGGAGAGGCGGGACAACTTGAAGTGGGGAGAGGGCTTCCAGGTCATAGGTAGATAAGAGACAGATGGTTGCATTCTTTCGAGTTTCTGATGAGCCTCTCCAAAGGAGGCAGTGAGATATGCATTCACCTCAGTGAGCAGAGGGTGACTGAATAGAATGGGAGGCAGATTTGCCCTGAGCAGTTCCCAGCTTGACTTTTCTCTTTGGCCTAATGATATTTTCCTTTCACACTGCCGAGCCCTCTGAGCCTTGCTTGCGGCTGTGGCAGGAATGCGCAGCCAGTGAGGTCGTGCAGCCAGCACCCTCAGCGCATCCTAGGACACAGCCTGGTAAGCCCGTGGGCACTCGGTATCCCAGTTTGTAGCTGGCCAGGTCGAGCGCGGCCTTCAGCGGTCTGCCCCTCATGCAACTGTTTCTCCAGGAGAATTCTTTCTTCATTTTGGTTCTACTGTAACTATTTTCCCATGTCATTACAATTCTTCACAAACAGAATCTAAATGTGTGCATATTTTATCAAGTGGCCACACCGTCACGCACCTAGCAATTTTCTCACCAATGGTCCTTCATGTTGTTCACCAGTGTTATCACGGCGCTGTGGTGGGCAGTTTACTGTCTCCGTTTCTAAACTGCCAGTTGAGGTTCACGTTCTGTTCGCATTCTCTCCACCCTTAAGCACGGCGTGTGAAGCTCTCCTGGGAGCCCAGGCCAGCTGGCCTTGCTGGTGAGCATGGAGGAGCCCATGGGAGTCAGAGCACCCTGGGAAGGGGTCCAGGTCTTGCTTCAGGCTTGTATTCACGGAGTGCGGAGCGGGGAGCAGGCTCTGCATCCCTCAGGGTGGCTCCGCAGGAGAGGAAGCTGTGCCTTTTGCACACATCTTGGCTGGACTCATGGTTGAGCTGGGCCAGAGCCCTGGGACTTTGTTTCCCTTTGCAGTATCCGGGGTCTGTGCTGGCGTCTGGAAGCAGGTGTTTCCTGGAATGTGTCTGCTGTTCTAGTTGTTCACAGCCAGAGGGAAAGACTCATAGCGGCGAGTCCCTCCTGGTCGGAGGCAGAAGTGCCCCCACCTTTGGTTAGAGAAGGACACTCCTCACCTAGAACCGGGTGGGTGGGGCCTGTCTCTCCTCCTGCACCAGAGCCACCTCGCCTCGTTGTCCTCCCACCTTGGTGGCTCCTTGTGAGGCCTGTCATCCCTATGCCTGCCCTTTGACCCGAGTGTAACATGTCTGTCTTCTCTGGTTGCTTGTAGAGTTTCCATTGTGTCGCTGATTTTTCAGCAGTTTGATCATGCAGGGCTCTCTGGTATGATCTTTCTGTTTATCCTGCTTAGGCTTCACTGAGCTTCGTCATCTGTGGTGTACAGTTTTCATCGCATTTGTAACATGTTTGGCCTTGTCGTAGACGCGTCTGCTGCCTTCGTGTTCGTCTGGGCTCCTGGTTCCTTGTGCACCTTGTTTCTGGTCTCCAGAGCTCTGCTCATTTTTTCTTCTTTGGCCCCTTTCCTTCTGAGCTTCAGTTTGGGTATTTTCTGGTGCCTGGTGTTTATATTCACTACCTTTTCTTCTGCGTGCTCCGAACCTGCTCTTCATCCTATTCAGTGGATGTTTGACTGTACATAACGCAAAGCTGGCCACTTTATTTTTTGGTGCACCGTTCAGCAGTGTGAAGTGCATTCACACGGAGATGCAGCCCTCACACCACCCTTCTCCAGAACATTCTCCTCTTTCCAAACTGAAGCTCTGTCCCCAGAAACACGGCTCCCCTTCCCCGCCCCCAGCCCCAGCACCCCCATTCCACTCCACTTTCTGCCTCTGTGGATTTGACACTCTAGGGATCGCAACAGTATGGAGGGTTCAGGAATTTGAGTGTCATGTTTGCACCTCTGTCAGGCCAGGAAGGAGGGATATCACAACCCCGGGGGGGAGGGACCACAGCCCAAGCTCAAGCAGGGGACTGGCCCTGAGAGGGGCGCAGGGAGGGCGGAGGCGCAGTCTGCCAGGACGAGCTGGGGAACCGTTCATCTTTTTGTAGTCATTTTTCCTTGCATTTGACAGATGCTCCTCGGGCAGCATGAAGAAGAAATAAGTAAAGACTTTCCATCCAGTGAGATCCAGCGGCTCCGAGAGCAGAACACGAGCTTGCGAAGCGTGATTGCCCAGATGAGGAAAGAAATGGAGGCTCTAAGCCATCAGATTCCTCCTCCCGCCCAGACGGCGGCAGAGAGCACAGATGCAAACCAGCCTGACCCAAAGGCTGGGGGAGACACCGCCACTCCTGGTGAGTAACAGGGAGAAAGGGACAGAGCGGGAGGGGCAGGGGGAGAGGAAGGGAGGAGGACAGACGGGAGCGTGGGTCTCCACTGGCTTCGGGGAGGCTTCATTTCAGAGTCCTGTAAGTTAACATGCCCTGTAATAAATTCAAAGCATGAAAACTGCTTTTTCTCCAAGAGAAGGAATCGTCAGGGTTTTTTTTGTTTTGTTTTGTTTTGTTTTTGAGATGGAGTCTCGCTCTGCCGCCCAGGCTGGAGTGCAGTGGCCGGATCTCAGCTCACTGCGAGCTCCGCCTCCCGTGTTTATGCCATTCTCCTGCCTCAGCCTCCCGAGTAGCTGGGACTACAGGCGCCCGCCACCTCGCCTGGCTAGTTCTTTGTATTTTTAGTAGAGATGGGGTTTTACCGTGTTAGCCAGGATGGTCTCGATCTCCTGACCTCGTGATCCGCCCGTCTCGGCCTCCCAAAGTGCTGGGATTACAGGCTTGAGCCACCGTGCCTGGCCGGAATCTTCGGTTTTATACCAAAAAGCTTTTATATTTGTAAACTAGAAGGAAAAAATGAGGGTACCTGCTTGACACACTTAAAAAACCTGTTTTAGACCTCAACCAGGGCTGGCTTGGTGTTGTGCTGTCCCAGAGTGGGTTGGTAGCAGGGGCTGGTGGACCACAGGCCTTTCCTCCAGAGAAGTGTCCGTGGCAGAGCTGATGAGGGCTGCCCGATGCCCGGGAACCCCATGAGTGGCTGTGGGTGGGCGGATGCCAGGATGGATGCAGAGCTTCCGTTCTCGAGGTGGGACTTGGCCCCTCGCACAGAGGCACGTGGGCTGGCGGCAGGTGAAACATTTGCTCCTGATCGCGAGCCCTTCCTGGAGAGCACGGAGACTGTGCTGGTCTCTGGCTGGCACACTCTGGCCAGTGAGGGGAGGGAAGGTCTTTCAGTCTGACACACACAGAGAGTGTGGAAACTGCTGTGAAGCTCTCGTGTGGGGAGGACAGGAGGACAGGCACAGTGAGGCAGCGGGCACGAGCTGGCATCGGCTTCCTGAGCTGGTGCTCACAGGAGGGCGGTGCAAAAGGATGCATGTGTGTGTTACGTTCACTGGGCTTTTTTTGGCAGATTATGTTCTGGCCCTTGAAGCAGAAATACGAACTCTAAAGCATAAGTTTAAAACTCTGGAAGAGCATCTAGAAGATGTGCTGGATCCTTTAAAGATGTCCTCACCTCGTGCTGAGTCTCAGCCCAGCGTCCGCACCTCAACAGAAATGACTGGTGAGAGTCTGCGTCTCACTGGGCTACTTGCTGTCCCTTCATAAACTGAAATCTGACCCCTGCAGAAAGTCCACTCACAGCAAATATACAGCTCCAGGCTATTGCAGATTTCAGGGCAGTGTCATCCGGCCCGGCAGCCCCTTGTGCTCCCTCCAGAGCCCACGTGCCCTGGCTCCTCACTGCAGTTAGTGTTCCCTGTTTCGGTGTGAATAGAATTCTGTGGCACCTGTGCTCTCTCTGGCGTCTTCAGACCTACACTGTGTTTCACTTGATAATGCCAGATTCTTCTCCGAAGCACCCCTACAATTTACACTCCATCCACAGCGTGCGAGGCAGCCATGGTGCTGCATGCGCGCCAACACTTACATGGTCAGTGGCTCCTTCTGTTCCCTCTAGTGGACACGTAGCACATCCTATTTTGGTTTAATTTGCAAATTTCATGAGATTCGTGGGATTGAACATCTTTCCTGTGTGCATTGGTATATGATTGGCTAGGGCTGCCATAACTCAACACCACAGCCTGGGTGGCTTAAACAGTGGGTATTTATTTTCTCACTTCTGGAGTCTGGATGTCAGAGATCAGGCTGCCGGCATGGTGGGTTCCTCCTGAGGCTTCTCTGTGGCTTGCAGACGGCACCCTGTCCCCTGCACCCTCATGTGGCCTCTCCCTTGCGTGCTCACATGGCTCCTCCCCTGCTGGGTGCTCACTCCTGGTGTCTCTTCCTCTTCTTTTTTTTTTGGAGGGGGGACAGAGTCTTGCTCTGTCACCCAGGCTAGAGTGCAGTGGTGTGACCTTTAGTTCACTGCAGCCTCTGCCTCCCAGGTTCAAGCGATTCTCCTGCCTCAGCCTCCTAAGTAGCTGGGATTACAGGTACACGCCACCACGCCCGGCTAATTTTTGTATTTTTAGTAGAGATGGGGTTTCACCATGTTAGGCAGGTCTCGAACTCCTGACCTCGTGATCTGCCTGCCTCAGCCTCCCAAAGTGCTGGGATGACAGGCACGAGCCGCCACGCCCGGCTCTTCCTCTTATAAGGACAACAGTCCAGGGCCCCAGCCTTAGGACCTCATGTAACCTTACCTGCCTCCTCAAAGACCTTGTCTCCAAATACAATCATGTTCGGGGTTAGAGCTTCAACCTATCAATTTTAGGGGACACAGTTCAGTCCATAGAATTGGCCTTTTGATAGCCTCTCTTTTGAAGCTCCAGGCCATGTTTTTTGCCCATGTTTTATTGGATGATCTGCCTTTTGTCATAGATTGTTTTTAGGGTATTTGATTCTGAATATGAGCCTCTCGCTGGTTTTATGGGTTGCAAGTATCTCCTCCCAGTCTGTGGCTTTGCCTTTTATTCCTTCACTGGTGTCTTTGGTGAATGGATGGTCTTCATTTCAAGACAAACTCACAGGCTAATCTATTCCATTGTGGTTAGTCCAACATCAAAAGGTTCATTCTAGCATTCTAGCATTCTTTTTCGTTATTCTAACTTCCTTTTCCAACAATGAGAAACCTGGCTCGCCCCTTCTCACTGACACATACTTTGATCGAGTCCTCTTGGTGTAACCAATCCCCCATTGCTGCTGCAGCCCCTTCCCCTATTTGGAGGCCCCTCTCCTGCCTGGATGCCTCCCCAGCATCACCGAGCTTGACAGCCCAGCCTGGCTGCCTTCCACTCAGCTGCCTCACCCGGCTGGAGCCACAGTGCCCCTCAGGTAGGGGAGGCAGGCCCCACCTACAGGCCTAAGTCAGGAAAAGAAAGGGAGGAGCCGGACAGGACACTCCACTGGCACAGATTGTCTCAAATGAGGGAGGTTTTGGCCGGGCGCGGTGGCTCAGGCCTGTAATCCCAACACTTTGGGAGGCCGAGGTGGGCGGATCACCTGAGGTCAGGAGTTTGAGACCAGCCTGGCCAACATGGTGAAACCCCGTCTTCACTAAAAATACAAAAAAATTAGCTGGGCGTGGTGGCAGGCACCTGTAATCCCAGCTACTTGGGAAGCTGAGGTAGGCGAATCGCTTGAACCCAGGAGGTGGAGGTTGCAGTGAGCCAAGATTGCACCATCACACTCTAGCCTGGGTGACAGAGCGAGACTCCGTCTCAAAAAAAATAAAATAAAATAAGGGAGGTTTTATTTTTCTTTTCCAATGCGGATATTGTTTACTTCTTCTTGCATGATTGCCCTAGGTAAACTCTCCAGTGTGATATTCATAATAGCTGTCTTTCTCCCTAATCCCAGAGGAAGAACTTTCAGCATTTCACTTTTTTAGGTTTAGTTTTTGCTGAAGGTTTTTTGCAGTGGGGGTAGTGGAGGGAGGTTAAGGAAGTTTCTTTCTATTCCTGTTTTAATATAGATCTTCATTTTTTAAATAATGATTCTTTGTTTTTGTTTCATATATTTTGTATCTTTGTTGTTGGATGTGTATACATCTAGGATTATTATCTTTTTAGAATAATTGACCCTTATATTGTTATGTAATCTTCCTCTTTATCCTGGCAACGTTCTTTGTTCTGAGGTCTACCTTGTCTGATATTAATTAATCCACTCAAGCTTTCTTTTGATTCACGTTTGCATGGTATAACTTTTTCATCCCTTTTTCTTTTTACCTACCTCTGTCTTTTATATTTGAAATGAATTTCTTTTTTTTGAGGCGGAGTCTCTGTTGCCTAGGCTGGAGTGCAGTGGCACAATCTTGGCTCACTGCAACCTCTGCCTCCTGGGTTCGAGCGATTCTCGTGCCTCAGCCTCCCAAGTAGCTAGGGTTACAGGCATGTGCCACCATGCCCAGCTGGTAGCGTTTGTATTGTTAGCAGAGACAGGGTTTCACTATGTTGGCCAGGCTGGTCTCAAACTCCTGGCCTCAAGTGATCCACTTGCCTTGGCCTCCCAAAGTGCTGGAATGACAGGCGTGAGCCACTACGCCCAGCCTAAAGACAAAGACTGTTGAAAGCATGCAGAGAGAGCGATGCATGGCCTTCAGGGGATTGTGACCGGAGCGGCAGTGGGTTCTCAGCAGCAGCTGTCATCAGATTTCTCTTCAGAAGGAAGTGGCATAATGTTTTTCAAGTACTGAAAGCAAAAACTGTCAACCCATAATTATACATTCAGTAAAAATATTCTTCAGGAATGACGGTGAATAAAGATATTCTCAGATGAAGGAAAAGTTTGTCACTGGCAGACTGGATCTAAAAGAACCGATAAAGGAGGTACTTTAGACACAATGGAAGGAAGGAAACTAGGAACGTCAGGAGTGAAGGAAAACTAATGGCAAGGGTGAATATGATAGACACTCTTTCACACTTGGCTTTTAAAATTACGTTGACAGGCCGGACGCCATGGCTCATGCCTCATGCCTGTCATCCCAGAAATTTGGGAGGCCAAGGCAGGTGGATCACCTGAGGTCAGTAGTTGAAGGCCAGCCTGGCCAACATGGTGAAACCCCATATCTACTAAAAATACAAAAATTAGCTGGGCGTGGTGGCGCATGCCTGTAGTCCCAGCACTTTGGGAGGCCGGGTGGGTGGATCACTTAAGGTCAGGAGTTTGAGACCAGCCTGACCAAGATGGTGAAACCTCGTCTCTACTAAAATTACAAAAATTAGCCAGGTGTGATGGCAGGCGCCTGTAATCCCAGCACTTTGGGAAGCTGAGGCGGGTGGATCACTTGAGGCCAGGAGTTCAAGACCAGCCTGGCCAAAATGGAGAAACCCCAACTCTACTGAAAATACAAAAATTAGCCCGGCGTGGTGACAGGCACCTGTAATCCCAGCTATTTGGGAGGCTGAGGCAGGAGAATCGCTTGAACCCGGGAGGCAGAGGTTGCAGTGAGCCGAGATCATGCCACAGCACTCCAGCCTGGGCAACAAGAGCAAAAATCCATCTCAAAAAAAAAAGAAAAAAAAAAAAAAGTTTTTGCCTTTAGTTTTCAGAAATTTCATTATGTTGTAGGCTGGGCGTGGTGGCTCAAACCTGTGATCCCAGCACTTTGGGAGGCCGAGACGGGTGGATCACAAGGTCAGGAGATCAAGACCATCCTGGCTAACGTGGTGAAACCCCGTCTCTACTAAAAAACCAAGAAAAACTAGCCAGGCGAGGTGGTGGGCACCTGTAGTCCCAGGTACTCGGGAGGCTGAGGCAGGAGAATGGCGTAAACCCAGGAGGCGGAGCTTGCAGTGAGCTGAGATCCGGCCACTGCACTCCAGCCTGGGCGGCAGAGCGAGACTCTGTCTCAAAAAAAAAAAAAAGAAGGAAATTTCATATGTTGTATCTGGGCATAGATTTCTTTGGCTTATTCTTTTTGATATTAATCTGAAGGTTTATGTCTTTCACCAAATTTCAGAAGTTTTCATCCATTATTTTTCAAGTATTTTTTCAGCTCCATAGTCTTTCCTTCGGGGACTCTGAGGACACGAACGTTCGGTCTTTTGTTATTGTCCTGCTGGTCCCTGAGGCTGTGTTTTGTCTTTTTTTTCCATTTGTTTTCTCTCTCGTTCAAATTGGATAGTTCCTTTTCCTCTGTTCTTCAGGTTCTTCCGTTCTTTCTTTTGTCATTTCCGTTTTGCTGCTAAGCCCATTCAGTGAGATTTTTGTTGCTGTTTCTAAAATTTCCATTTTGGTTTTCTTTTTCCTTTTTTTTTTAAATTGTGGTGGTTGTTTTTGAGACAGGGCCTTGCTCTGTTGTCCAGGCTGGAGTGTGGTGGTATGGTCATAGCTCACTGCAGCCTTGACCCCTGGGATCGAGGCACCCTCCTACCTTAGCTTGCCGAGTAACTGGGACTACAGGCTACAGGTGTGCACCACCACACCCCGCTAATTTCTTTTTATATTTGTAGAGATGGAGTGTCACTATGTTGCCCAGGCCGGTCTTGATCTCCTGACCTCAACTGATCCTCCTGCCTCAGCCTCCCAAAGTGTTTGGATTACAGGCCATCACAGTTGGCCTTAGTTTTCTTTATATCTTACTTTATTGGAACTTTCATTTTGCCATATGTTTTTAGAGTGTATTAAATTGCTTGCTGGAGTTTTTTGTTTGTGTATTTGTTCATTTTTTTTTAGAGACAGGGTCTTGCTCTGTCACCCAGGCTGGAGTGCAGTGGGCATGATCATGGCTTACTGCATCCTGGACCTCCTGGGCTCAAGCGACTCTCTGGCCTCAGATACCTGAAGAGCTGGGGTTATGGGTACATACCACCATCCATGCCTAGCTAATTTGTGTGTGTGTGTTTTTTTTTTTTTTTTTTTTGTAGAGATGAGGTTTCACTATGTTGCCCAGGCTGATCTTAAACTCTTGGCTTCAAGCAATTCTCTCACCTCCACCCTCCCCAGTAACTTGCTCGAGTATTGTTATGACGGCTGCTTTAACATCTTCATCCCATAATTCCAATGTCTGTGTCATCTTGGTGTTGTCTCTTTCATTCACGTTGAGATTTTCTCGGTTGTTAATATTACGAGTATTTTTTTTTTAATTAGAGATGGGGTCTCACTATATTGCCCAGGCTGTTTTGAAACTCCTTGTCAAGTGATCCTCCTGCCTCAGCCTCCCAAATTGCTGGGATTACAGGCAGCCTCCTGTAATTTTTTACTGTATCATGGACATTTTGAGTGTCACATTATGAAATTCTGGTTCTTATTAAACCTGTGTTAATTCTGTCATTTATTTTATCGGATAAGTCAGCCTTTCTGGGTTCACACTGCATATCCTGGCCCACTCTGGTGGGCTGAGGTTTGAATGTCCATTACTTTCCAGAGCCTTGATGATGCTATTTTACTGTGCCCACACGTGAGCTGCCAAGTGGCCAATTAAATCCTGGGCAGTGTCCCCCACCAGGCCCAGTTGTCAGAGGTTTTGCTGTGCTGGTTCTGTTGATTCTGGCTGGTTTTACACGGCGGATCCTCGGGGGTCTTCACGCAGACCTCCTTCCTCCTGTGACCCTCCCCACGTGCTCTCCCAGAAGCTGAGATGGCCCTTGTCTATACCAGGCTGTAGGACCGTGGGCTGGCAGGAGGGCAGGTGTGGTCCCAAGGACTCCACCTGCATGTCCCCGTCTTCCTGCTCCATTGGTCCCAGGAGCAGCTTCTCTTTAGCCTTTTTTTTTGGTCTGAGCTCTGGGTTGTGGCTGCCTAGCACCAGGCCAGTGTGTGCAGGAAGGAGACAAAGGACTCCCTGCCAGCCATCCCTGGGATCCGAGGCCCCTAGACGCTCAGGCTTTGTTTCTCACCGTTCAGAATCTTCCCCTAGTGGGGCTTTTTGTGTTCTGGCTGGGCCTTTAGCTGAGATTAGCGGGGCAAAATGGGGTTGGACTGCAGGGTCTCCATCATGTTAAACCACCCTTGCAGTTCCAGGAAGAATTCAACATGTAGTGATAGATTCTTCTTTTTATAATTTGACAGATTTGGTGTGCTGATATTTCTTTTGTTTTTTGTTTATATGAGACACAGTCTCGCTCTTTGACCAGGCTGTTCTTGAACTCTTGAGCTCAAGCCATCTTCTTGCCTTGGCCTCCGTGTAGCTGGGATTACAGATGGCGAGCCACCAGGCCCAGCTTGGTTTGTCCATGCCCGTGTTTTATTGAGAATTAGTACATTTATGTTAATGAGTAAGACTGGCCTATAATTTTCAGTTCTCATAATGTTCATGTGAGGTTTTGGAATCAAAGTTACTCTGGCCTCATAAATATGTTGGAAAGTATTCTCTATTTTTCTGTTTTCTAAAAAAGTTTGTATCAGACTTATCTTAATTTTTCTTAAATAATTGGTAGAATTCAACTTTAAAACCAGCTGGGCCTGGAGTTTTCCTTGTGGGAAGGTTTAAAATTGTGAATTCAGTTTTTTTCATAGTTATAGGACATTCAGATTTTCTTTTTTATACCTTTTTGATGTTATATTTTACTAAGAAATTGTCCATTTCATCTAAATTTTCAAATTTTTGACATAAAGTTGCTTGTAGTATCCTATGAGTTTTTAAATATCTGTGGGGTCTGAAGTGATAACTCCTTTTTGCCATTAATTATATTGGTCATTTGCTTCTATTTTTTCCTTGCTTAGTATTCCTGGGTGTTTATTTCAGCCTTCTCAAAGAATCAACTGTTGGTTTTGTTGATTCTCTATTATACATTTATTTCCTGTTTCCTCAATATCTCATACTGACGTTATCTTTTCTTCCTCCTACTTTACTTGGCTTTTTTTTTTTTTTTTGACGGAGTCTCACTCTGTTGCCCAGGCTGGAGTGTCGTGGCACAATCTTGGCTCACTGCAACCTCCAGCTTCCGAGTTCAATTGATTCTCGTGCCTCAGCCTCCCGAGTAGCTGGGCCCACAGGGGCACACCACCACGCCTGGCTAATTTTTGTATTTTTTTTTCAGCAGAGACAGAGTTTTGCCACATTGGCCAGGTTGGTCTCCCACTCCTGACCTCAGGCGATCTGCCCACCTCAGCCTCCCAAAGTGCTGAGATTACAGGCATGAGACACCATGCCCAGCCCTGTTTGGCTTTAATTTGGTCATTCTTTTTAAATTTATTTTTCTGCTTGTGTGTGTGACAGGGTCTCACTCTGTTGTCCAGGCTGGAGTGCAGTGGTGCAATCATAGCTCACTGTAACCTTGAATTCCTGGGATCCAGGGATCCTCCTGCCTCAGCCTCCCGATGTGATGAGATGATAGGCAGGGGCCACTGTGCCTGGCTCTGTGATTTCTTGAGATGAATGTTTGGCTCACTGGTTTTCAGCCTGTCTTTCTTTTCTAAAATATTTATCTAAAGCTGTAATTATTATTGGAAGGACAGCTTTAGATTCATTCCTGAAGTTTCTAAAGTAGTAGTGTTGTTATCTTTCCATTCAAAATAGTTGTTAATATCCATTGTGATTTTTTTCTTTGACCCTGTGTTATGTGGCATCTTTATTCTCAATTTCTAAATAAGTGGCTCTTTATTTGGACAGACTGGAGCAATTGGTCTCTATCAGACACTGCATGGTAAGGTCAGACTTTTTCCTACAAGGATTCTTGCTTTCTTTACATGAGGATTATGCTTTCTGTACAGCATCTCTCATCGTCACGTAGACCCAGATCTGCTGACGCCAATGAACAACAGCTTTGCGTTGGGGTCAGCCGCTGGTGCCACGGCCTCACGGGAAAGGGAGCGCTGATAGAGATGTGTGTCTCCCCTGAAAGGCCTTCCTTCGTTCTCAGATCTGAGCTGACAGAAGCCACTCTTCTCTGCAGGAGGGTCTGTCCAGGCCGGTCAAGCTGGAGGGTCTGTCCAGGCCGGTCAAGCTGGAGGGTCTGTCCAGGCTGGCCCGGTGTCCTCCGGACTGGCACTTGGGAAGCTCGGAGACAGAGTGCAGCTCCTAAACCTGCTGGTGACACGGCTCAGACAGAAGGTGAGGCACTCGGGTTTGTGGGGTCTTCCTCCTAGAGAGCCATTGCCGGGGGAGGGCGCGTGGGCTCTGAGCGACTGCCCGGTGCAATCCCAGGTGACCTCGGGCATCCACTGACCTCTCTGTGCCTGTTTTCTTCTGTGGAAGGGGCCGTGGGGAGGTCCTAGGAACCAGTTCATCTCAGGTGTGCTCGTGGAAGGCCTGCCATGAGAGTCTGGGAAGCACGGTCCAGGCAGTGGAGGCAGTGCTGGCGGCCAGACCACCAGGCCCTGGCTGTGCCCACTCAGAGGGGTCCTGGTCCACGGGGCGTGTGTGTGGGCTGCCTGATGCCACCTCCCCACTCAGAGGAGTCCGGGTCAACAGGGCGCATGTGCTCCATGTCAGTGACGAGCTGCACTTCATCTGAGACACTGGAGCCTTGGCAAACGCTGTTCTTTTCAACCTTCTGGGCCCTTGCCTTTTGGGGGTCGGGTCATACTCCTGCTGGGGCCAGTATCTGCATGCATCTAGCAGCGAGTCCACCCTGTTTCCCGTGGGGCTGGGGTCAGTGCCTTGGTTTGATTACTACAGATTCCTAACATTGTTTTGATTTTTACTTTAAGAAATTGTGTGGCCAGGCATGGGGGCTCATGCCTCTAATCCCTGCACTTGGGGAGGCCAAGTTGGGCAGATCACCTGAGGTCAGGAGTTCGAGATCAGCCTGGCCAACATGGTGTAACCCCATCTCTATAAAATACAAAAAATTAGCCGGGCATGGTGGCAGGTGCCCGTAGTCCCAGCTACTTGGGAGGCTGAGGTGGGAGAATTGCTTGAACCCAGGAGGCGGAGGTTGCAGTGAGCCGAGATCACACCATTGTACTCTAGCTTGGGCAACAAGAGTGAAACTCTATCTCAAAAAAAAACTTCTTTTAATTGTAAAATGCATTAATATATAACAAAGTTTACCATTTTGACCATTTTAAAGTGGACCTATCAGTGGCAGTACATTCACGATGTCGTAGAAACATTCTCACTATTACCAGAGCTTTTCTCCCCACCCCAGATAGCAGCTCGGTACCAAAACCACACAGCAGTGTCACCCCTTCCCTGCTTCCCAGCCTCTCGGAACCATTCTCCTCCCCGTCCCTATCAATTTGTCTACTGACGGGACCTCATATTGACACAGTCATACGGCAGTTGTCCTTTTGTCCTTTTGTCCTTTGTGCCTGGCTCTTCCATTGAGTAGAATGTTCTTAGGGTCAGCTCTGCGTATGTCAGGGCGCCGTTCCTTCCTGTGGCTGGCGTATCCCGTTGTATGGATGGATCACACTTCATGTATCGCTCATGCACTCAACATTTGGGTTGCTTCCACTGTTTGGATTGTGCATGACACTGCTGTGAACGTTCCTGTGTGGACTTACGCAAAGTTCAGTTCTCCTGGGTGTACACCTGGGAGTGGAATTGCTCTGTCAGACGGTCACACTGTGTTTACCCCTCGAGGAGCCGCCACGCTGTTTTCCCTGACGGTCACCCTATGTTTAACCCTCGAGGAGCAGCCGCACTGTTTTCCCCGACGGTCACCCTATGTTTAACCCTCGAGGAGCCGCCACGCTGTTTTCCCCGACGGTCACCCTATGTTTAACCCTCGAGGAGCCGCCGCGCTGTTTTCCCCAGCAGCCGCACCATTTTACCTCCACCAGCACTGTGTGAGGGTTCCGGTTCCCCATCCCCACCAGCACTAGCTGTTTTCTGGCTGTGATGCTAGTCATCCTGGTGGGAGTGAAGTGGGGCCTCACTGTGGTTTTGATTTGCATTTTCCTGATGACTCCTGATGTCGAGCAGCATTTCACTTGTGTCTTGGTCGGCCATTTGTCTTCCTTGGGGAAATGTCCGTGTAGATCCCTTGCCCAGTTTTAATTGGGTTGTCTTTTTATTTGAGTTGTAAGAATTATTTTTATATTCCAGATACAAGTCCCTTATTAGATTTATGATTTGCTACATTTTTTTCCCATTCTGTGGTTTGTGTTTTCACTTTCTTTTTTTTTTTTGAGACAGAGTCTCACTCTGTCACCCAGGCTTGAGTGCAGTGACGTGATCTCGGCTGACTGCAACCTCCGCCTCCCAGGTTCAAGCGATTCTCCTGCCTCAGCCTCCCAAGTAGCTGGGATTACAGGTGTGCACCACCACGGCCAGCTAATTTTTGTATTTTTAGCAGAAAGGGGGTTTCACCAGGCTGGTCTCAAACTCCTGACTTCAGGTGGTCTTCTCACCTCCGCCTCCGAAAGTGCTGGCATTACAGGTATAAGCCACTGCACCCGGCCTGTCTTTTCACTTTCTTGATGGTGTCCTTTGAAGGACACCGAATGTCTCTAGTTTTGATCCAGTCCCATTGTTCACGTCTCCTGTTGCTTGTGCTTCTGAGTTGTGCTGTCCTCATCCCGTTGCCTTTATTCCTTGTGAGGCGACATAACGAGGGAACTTCCACATGTCCTCTCACATTGTAAATACGTAAATCACACCTTCCCTGCAGCCTCTGCTTCTTCCCTAATGCAGAACATCTCTCTAGAAACAAAGTATTCCAGATTTCCCATCTGCCGAGGGAGTAGGCAGTGCTCCAGAAATTGGATGCCTTTTTTTAATCTTCCTAAGATGTTTGATGGACTGATTGAAATTGACAAATATGACTGGGCGAGGTGGCTCATGCCTGTAATCCCAGCACCTTGGGAGGCCGAGGTGTGCAGATCACCAGGTCAGGAGATTGAGACCATCTTGGCCAACATGGTGAAGCCCTGTGTCTACTAAAATACAAAAAATTAGCCAGGCGTGATGGTGCGTGCCTGTAATCCCAGCTACTTGGGAGGCTGAGGCAGGAGAATCGCTTGAACCCGGGAGGTGGAGGTTGCAGTGAGCTGAGATTGTGCCACTGCACTCCAGCCTGGGTGACAAAGCAAGACTCCATCTCAAAAAAAAAAAAAAGAAAATGACAAATATAAATTGTGTATCTCTGTGGTGTGTGACATGATGTTCGGAAACATGTCCACACCGTGGAATGGCTAAATGAGGCTAATTAACATGTGCATTACCCCTCATACCTCTCATTTTCTGCTGATGCCTAACGTCTCACCTTGATTGGAAGTGCATCTTTGTTGTTGCAGTGAAGAGGAACTTGGATACTTTTCCATTTCTGTCGAGGCGGTTGAAGATCCGTGTACACATGAGGGGCTTCAGTCCTCCAGTCGGGGGGTTGAAGATCCGTGTACACGTGAGGGGCTTCAGTCCTCCAGTCAGGGGGGCTGAAAATCCGTGTACCCATGAGAGCTCCAGTCGGGGTGGGTTGAAGATCCGTGTACACGTGAGGGGCCC
>NC_045449.1:75982606-75992234 GCF_002776525.5 Piliocolobus tephrosceles | reverse complement strand
TGTACATGTGAGGGGCTCCAGTCGAGGCGGTTGAAGATCCGTGTACCCATGACGGGGCTCCAGATCCCCGACACTTTGCAGTTGCTGTTTCCCCCATTTCCCACACAAATCCTACAGACAAGAAATAAAAATTTAAAAAGCTTTTAGGGCCGGGTGCAGTGGCTCAAGCCTGTAATCCCAGCACTTTGGGAGGCCGAGACGGGCGGATCACGAGGTCAGGAGATTGAGACCATCCTGGCTAACCCGGTGAAACCCCGTCTCTACTAAAAAATAAAAAAAATTAGCCAGGCGAGGTGGTGGGCGCCTGTAGTCCCAGCTACTCGGGAGGCTGAGGCAGGAGAATGGCGTGAACCCGGGAGGCGGAGCTTGCAGTGAGCTGAGATCCGGCCACTGTACTCCAGCCTGGGCGACAGAGCGAGACTCTGTCTCAAAAAAAAAAAAAAAAAGCTTTTAGGCTGGGCACGGTGGTACACACCTGTAGTCGCAACACTTTGGGAGGCTGAGACGGGAACATCACTTGAGCCCAGGAGTTTGAGAACAGCCTGGGTAACATAGGGAGACCTTGTCCCTACAAAAACTAAACAAGACTGGGCACGGTGGCTCATGTCTGTAATGCCCACACTTTGGGAGGGTGACATGGGAGGATTATTTGAGCTCGGCAGTTTGAAACCAGCCTGGGCAACACAGCAAGACCCCATCTGTACTAAAAACTGAAATAATTAGCCAAGAATGGTGGTGCGTCTGTAATCGCAGCTACTCAGGAGGCTGAGGATTGCTTGAGCCCAGATGGTTGAGGCTGCAGTGAGCCACGATCGCACCACTGCACCCCAGCCTGGGCGACAGAGCAAGACCCTGTCTCTGAAAATAAAAACAGGCTGGATGTGGTGACTCACAGGTATAATCCCAACACTCTGGGAGGCTGAGGCAGAGGATCGCTTGAGTCCAGGAGTTTGAGACCAGCCGAGGCAACAAAGTAAGATGCCGTCTGAATAAAATAAGTAAATAAATACAAATAAATACAAGCTTTTAATTTTACCTTGGTTAATCATAGATGATTTGGTTATCCTGGGGAAAATGTTCACCTTAAAGTAATATTGTTTGGTTGTGTTTTTACTTAGCAGTGTCTGTAAATTAAATAATAACCTTTATTTTCGTGTAGGTGGCAAATTCAAAAATGAAATATTCATAAGGAATTCACCGTAGGAGTCCCTGGAATAGGGAAAGTAATATTTTATGTTACTGGGAATGAGGCGGGAAGGCTCTGGTGCAGGGAGGCACTCGTCTTTCTCACCTGCTCTGCTCTTCTTCCCTCCTCTCGCCGGGAGTGGTGTGGTCAGTGAGAGAGGCAGCCAGAGCTGGATGGAGGCCAGCCCAGGGCCCCCAGGGTGGGTCTCATGGCCAGCCTGTTGCCTCCCAGAGGTACTCTGTGGCCTGCGACTCCCCTCCCTCAGGCCCCCATTCACTCGGGCCTCCTGTTGGCCTCCACCTGCCTTTCTTTTTTTTTTTTTTGGGGGGACGGAGTCTCGCTCTGTTGCCCAGGCTGGATGGAGTGCAGTGGCGCCATCTCGGCTCACTGCAAGCTCCGCCTCCCGGGTTCTCGCCATTCTCCTGCCTCAGCCTCCTGAGTAGCTGGGACTACAGGCGCCCGCCACCACGCCCAGCTAATTTTTTGTATTTTTAGTAGAGACGGGATTTCACTGTGTTAGCCAGGATGGTCTCAATCTTCTGACCTCGTGATCCGCCCGCTGCGGCCTCCCAGAGTGCTGGGATTACAGGCCTGAGCCTCTGCACCCGGCCTATCCACCTACCTTTCAATAGCCTCAGCCCTCTGACCTCCTGGCCTGCCTCCCTCTGGCCTCCCCATTTCTGCCCCCTTTGATTAGCAGAAGAGAAAAATCTACACCTCCTACTGGTTACTTGCAATTCTGGAGACCTTTATTTCTCCCTGGAAGGAGGGCTTAGGAAGGGGTTTCGAGGCGCTCTGCCTCTGTCCATGCACAGATTCTCCCCACCAGCCTGGGAGTCCAGAGCAGGGTACAGGGGAGCCGCCAGGGCCAGCTGGGCGGGGCAGGAGGATCAGCGGCTGTGGTTGGGGGTGGAGGGCAGAGGGCAGTTGCATCCAGCTGGGGAGGAGGCCCTGATCTCAGGCTCCCATGTTCTTTCCCCACACTCACAGCGCTTCCTGTTGGTGCCCCAGGGGCCTGCTGCAGCCCAGCCACTGCTTTGATTCCTTACACTGCCTTTGAAATGGCTCTAGGTGCTGCGGGAACCCCTGGAGCCAGCAGTTTTCCAGCGTGAGCTTCCCCGTGAGGTGGACCAGGTACACCTGGAGGTTTTGGAGCTGCGGAAGCAGGTGGCTGAGCTGGGGAAGCATCTCAGGATAGCCCAGCATGGGGGAGCAGAGCCTTCAGGCAAGAAGCAGCCCCCAGCCTCGGACGCCGTGACCCTAGGGAGAGAGGTGGGTGCCCGCCAGCTCCTCCTGCCACCCGCCTGTCAAGGCTCCTGCCACAGAAACTGTCCTTGCCTGTGCTCTGCCAGCGTTGCTGCCTGTATGCCCTGGGAGCTCAGGTGGGACGAGAGCTGCAGTGAAGGCTGTGCCTGGAAGTGGGCCCTGCTCCACCCTTCTCCGCCTTCTTCCTCCGCCTTCTTCCTCCACTTGCTTCCTCTTTTTCTGGTCCTTCACCTTGACGCCCTGTTGGTGGGGACAGGCCCGGGCCCATCCCAGTCCTCCCTTCAGCTAACAGCATCTTGTGTTGGAAACTCACACACTAAAGGTGGCTCATGTTTGCTTTAATGCAGGGCCTTGACGGCCTGTTGAGGGGGCATCTGTGTGCACAGTCCTGCCTGCCCCATGCCTAGCGGTGGGCCCTCCCTGCGTGGGGAGGGGGGCCACGTGGCCCTCACTGCTGCGTTCAGAGCCTCACAGCTGCTCCATGCCACGGCACTCCTATCCTGGTCCTGGTCAGGCCCTTGGCCCCAAGGGAGTGGCCCCCAACTCCATGGCTGGGTTTGAGCCACAGCTCTGAGCTGTGGAGATGACCCCAGGTCCTGATTCTGAAGCTTGGCAGAGCCGACCAGCAGGGCTCCCCTCTTCCTACCTAAGGCCAGAGGGAAAGGCTGTGAAGGACAGACTGCCCAGCCTCCCTGACTTCGTACCCCAGACTGTTGGTAATTGGGGTAACTGTAGCAAGCTATGACCTGTGTGACCTATGAATCCACAGAAGGTTTCAGGGACGGTAGATGATGTCTGGAAGGCACAAAGTGGAAGACAGCGCGGATCCCTAGGGCACCATGCTTGGGGAGCAGGACCCCAGGGACTCGGACTGGAATAGAGTGGACTGAGGAAGATGGGGCCGTGGCTGTCTCAGGCTCCAGGACAGTGAGGAGCAGGCCAGAGCTGCCTTGGCATGGGATGGGCAAGACCATGAGGGTGCCTCAGGGGGACGACAGAGCAGGTATGAGAAGGCGGAGGGAGCCTGAGGCCCCAGCAGATGTCCAGCCAGTGTGCACAGGAAGGGCTGAGCTGGTTGGTAAGATATTGAGCTGCACCTGCCCCTGTATCTTTGGTATGGAGGTGCTGTCCTCAGGGGTCCCCAGCACCCTAGCCCTCCTGGGCTCCCAGTCCAGCCACCCCAGGGTGGCTCCTGCCCGGTGGGGGCTGTGGCCCCTGGGCCAGCTAGCAGCACAGCAGGGGTGAGCATGTCTGCACCTGCACACGCGTCCCACCCACCTGAAGGCCGTGTGTTCCCGGACACGGGGGGTGCCTCCTCGGGCAGCAAGGGGCCCCAGGAGCTCTCACTGGCAGCCCTTGTGTAGTTCACTATCTTCCCACTTGTTTAGAATGAAGGGGCAGAATTTATACAAATAAGCAGAATTTTTTTCTTTTTCTTTTTTTTGAGACAGTCTCACACTGTGGCCCAGTCTGGAGTGCACTGGTGCTATCCTGGCTCACCATAACCTCCTCCTCCCGGGTTCAAGCAATTCTCCTGCCTCAGCCCCCCAAGTAGCTGAGATTACAGGTGCACCACGCCCAGCCAATTTTTGTATTTTCAGTAGAGACATGGTTTCACCATGTTGGTCAGGCTGGTCTCAAGTGATCTGCCTGCCTCATCCTCCCAAAGTGGTGGGATTACCGTGCCTGGCCCAAATAAGCAGAATTTTAAATTGAGGAATTAAATCCCATAGCAGTCAGAGTGGGAGCTGAAGCCACCTGCAGCCCAATCCCAGTTATTGGAGCTAAGGCACAGGCGGGCAAACATTCCAGGCTCTGTGTCTATGTGCATGGAGATGACAGTCGGGCTCCAGGCTCCTCCTGGGTCTGAGCATCCTGTGGCCAGGCTCTCCACCCAGGCGAGGCCCACCACGGCTCTGTCCTCTGCCAAGCAACATGGCTGAGCTCCTGGAGACGAGGGCGGGCCCAGGTCGTTGCTGCTTGCTGCTGGGAAAGGAGCCCAGATGGAGAAGGGAGCGGGGCCCTCAGGTAGAGGATCAATGTGTCCGTTATGTTGGGTATAGAGAGAAGTGGGTAGAGCTGCGTGTGCATCTGATCCCAGCTCTGTCCTGAGAGGGCCCGCAGCCTGGACTCGGCCGCAGCAGATGCCAGTTCCACAGTTGCAGGCACTGGTTCCATGGTTCCTGCTGTGCTCACAGGAGCCAGAGCTCCAGCATGGAGGCAGGTTCGGAGGGCACGGGAACCAGCAGAAAAGGGCCCCTACTGATGAGATCTAGGCCAATAGGCAGTGATGTTGAAGACCATAATCCATTGACTCAACCAGGAAATAATGGGGCCAGGCTGATAGCAATGGACAGATCAGTCAGGGGAACGGTGCGCTCCTCCACGTGAGAGTGCCAGCCAAGGAACGCAACAGGAATGGCACACTGGGCGATCACAGATGGGTACTGAGCCAGAGGGATTCCCATCAGACAGACGCAAAGCAGCATCTCCCACACGTGACTTATTTTCAAGGGTAATGCTGGCTTTCCATTGGAGCAGCCTGTTGGACCCCAGCTGAGCCGAGTGATCACAGCTCCCATTGCCAGTGCTGGGTGTACCTGCCTCCAGGCGGGCCACACTGAGACGGTACAGACTCACTCTCAGGGTCCCTGCCAAAGATGCAGAACCTGAGCTTAAGCATGAAGAAACCTCAGGCAGGCCCAAACAGAGGGACTTTGACACGCTTGGTGGGTGCCCACACATGGAAGCTGGGGAGCCACTCCAGTTAGGAGACCTGGGAGACCCGAAGAAATGCCACGTGGGACTGTGGTTCCTGCACAGGAGAGACAGCGTCAGGGCATTATCGGTAGAAACGCCACGTGGGAGTATGGACCCTGCACAAGAGAGACAGTGTAGAAACGCCACGTGGGACCGTGGTCCCTGCACAGGAGAGACAGTGTCAGGGTATTATCTGTAGAAACGCCACGTGGGACTGTGGACCCTGCACAGGGGAGACACTGTAGAAATGCCACGTGGGACCCTGGACCCTGCACAGGAGAGACAGCGTCAGGGCGTTATCCGGATGGTTGGTGACATTTGCACACGGGCGATGGACCGGGTCACATATTGTGTGCGTCCACCCAAGTACTGAGGTGTGATGCAGCACAGCGTCTCCAGCCTACCTCCTGTAGTGCAGGAAGCCTGTGCAGGGCCAGTGAGGAAGCGCACAGGGGCCCAGGGAGTGTCCCCCAGCACCCCTGACAAAAGCTGGTCCCTCCCCCGGCCCCAGCCAAGGAGCCAGGCCTGCAAAGCCGAGGCCAGGCGTGTGCAGAGGCACGTGTTCCCACTTCTCCTGTGGCAGAGGGAGAGCCTGTGGACAACAGTGGGGCACTCTGCTCCCAGGCAGGCCCCACTGGGCTGAGCCGCACAGCCTGGCTTTGCCCTTCCCTGACTGCACCACCCACATCAACTGCCTCTAGTCCTTAAAACATAAAACTTCCCCCCAGGCACTGGCCGCCCAGGGCTGAGTTGGAGGATGTGTTATGTGCCTGGGTCCACTGGGGGGCAGTGTTGGCCATGGCATTGGCGCCGGCTCTGCCGAGAGGCGTTGGAGTGACTGTGGGGTGGTGAGCGCCGGCCCAGCCTGATGGAACCCACTGTACCAGTTCCAGGCCTCAGCCTCTGAGAAGGACTTCTCTGTGTCACTCACTCACACATGTCCTCAAGACGTGAAGACATTTCAGCAGACCAAAGTTTCCTTCTAATCTCCTCCTAATTGTCCAGATACATGGAGATGTCTTCCCCTCACCAGAGGGGTGCTGGGGCAGCCCCAGGCATGGGGGCAGACGGGTGGGCAGCCCCTGGAGCACACAGTGCTGAAGACATTCCTGAATATGTCTCAGGCTGTAGAAATCTTATTTTGTGGAAAGATTTTAGAGAATCATCAAAATAAACTTTTACCAAGTAACATTTTACCAGAAACTGAATCCAAGAGAGGTAGAATCGTTCACTCCCTGCCCCCAGGTCACTGTGTGCAGAATCACGTGACTAGGACATGGGCCCTGCAATCTGTGCCCTCCTTCCTGTGCCTGTGGGGTCAACAGCAAGAAGGCCCCTCTGTGCCCCTCAAGCCTGGCACCAGCCGCAAGGGCCTGGGGCAACATCGGGGCGTCTTTGCGGGGAGAGGGGACTGCTTTTGAAGAGGGAATTGTCTCTTAAATCTCTAAGTGTTTTGAGGTTTGCAAAATCTGTTTTCAGGATTGTTCTTTCCTCAGTTAAAGTAACAAAATAACCCAGTGTGTTCCTGTAGAGGACCCAAGGCTTTAGACCCAGACTTGGAGTCTCACCTGCCTGGCTGCTCTCCCCTAGCCCTGCACCATCTGCCATCTGTTTTACCAGCACAAGACCTCCCTTCCTCCAGATCTGCCTTGGCCTCTCCTAGGCCCAAGAGCCCATTCCTGCCCATCCTCCCAGGGCCACGAGTGAGCCTCTGCCACACTCTCCAAGGGTGCTCACAGAGCAGGCACAAGGCCCGCTCACTGGAGGAAGCGAGTCTGGACTCGGGCTCAGGCCTGTGGCGAGCCTCTGTGGGGGCTGCCCTGCACCTGGCCTCAGCCGGGGCCTGCAGCGCCATAGAACTTTCTCTGTCCAAGAGGAAGGCAGACATTTCTCCCCTTTGCTGTGTCATCCCCGCGGCCCCCCGAGCGTCCCACATGAACCTGCGGCACATGCCCAGAGGCACTGCATACGGTGGATGCGCCCCAGGCCATCCGAAGAACAGCACCCGGAAGGCAGCAGCACCTGCCAGCCCTGGAGAGGCATACCAGGAAGCTGGCAGGGACAGGGTGTGCTGGCCTGTTCCAGGGACTCAGAGCTCGTGTGGCCAGGACAAGGTGCAGCTTGGCTCCTCACAGGGGCCAGGAGCGGCACAGGAGAAGTAGGTCGTCGGCTTCCCTCTCACCAGGGCCTGGACACCACTGGTTTTTCCTGTGCCCCCGTTTTTGGTCCAGGCATGCCTTTGTGTTGGGATTGCACTCTGTAGCACTGGCATGGTGTAGGCCGCAAGTCCGGGCCAGGCTGAGCAAGGACAGCACAGTGATTCCCAGGGGCTCAAATCTAGGGTGGCCCAGGCCTGGGGTGCTGAGGGGGAGCCCAGCCAGCTCCACTGCCCCTGTGTCGGCCTCTCCCTCTCCATAGCCTTTGTGCTCCCCCTGCACCTGCTTCAGGAGGGAAGCCACAGCCAGCCTGCAGCGTGGTTGTGGGGTGTCCATCTGGCAGGTACAGAAAGGAGGGACCCCAAGGCGTGGAGGAGGGCCAAGCCACGCCAGCGGGAGGTGTTCTCCTGGGTCCTGGGCACTGCTAGAGGCCACAGCCTTCTCTCTGCTCTCCCTGGGGAGCTGCTGTGCTGGTTGGATGTCCTGAGATTCTCACTGTGTTCACTTGAAAGACACAAAGGCATATGTGACACAAAGGCAGGGATGGCGGGGAGGAGGCAGAGGGCTGTGAGGGCCCGGGGGCCACCCTGGCCTGGGAGATCTGTGGGCCTTTATTCTATTTGTGGAAGAGAAAGAACCCACTGAAGCATTGGGAGCAGCGACCCTTTTTGTCTTTCTTTTAGAAGACGTCACCCAGTGGTGGCACCCAGCAGTGCCCACCCTGGGAGAGCAGGTGAAGAGGCTCCATGGGCAGGCACCCCGGCATCCTCCCATGAGGGCAGCCTCGCAGGGGTGTCTACCTGTGAGTTCTGTTACAGGGCCTCGCCAAGGGAGAGCCTGTGGAGGCCGAGGACCAGGGAGAGCTTTTCCTGCACCTCCGGCCGGTGGCACGCGCCACCCAGACCTTATCTATGCACCAACTCCAGAGGAAGCTGAAGGAGGCAGCCAGAAAAATCCTCAGCCTCCGCCTGGAGAAGGAGCAGCTCATCGAGATGGGGAACAGGCTCCGTGCGGAGCTGGGCTGGCCCGAAGGTGAGTCTGGGAAGTGGAGGCCGTGGCCTGGGTGCAGGCCAGGTTCTGGGTGTGCGCCTGGGGTCAGTGGGAGGGCTCTGGCCGCAGCCTTCTCAGGAAGGCCCGAAGGAGTGCAGAAGCCCCTCTTGTGAGTGGGGCCTGGTTGGAGGCCACTGCATAGAGCAGGACCTCATCTCAGCTGCGGACACTCTGGGAACCCACTTTGCTGGCACTATTGTGAGAACAACGCCGCAGTTTAGCAAAGCAGCTGGCATTTCTGTGTGGCTCTGTGGCGAGCAGCAAAGATGGCCATAGACTTCTCCAGATAAAGACAGCAGTGTCTCTTATCTGAGATGGAGGCTGGGCCTATTGGACACAGACACACCCAGGCTGACTTCCTAAGAAAGGCAAGGGACACTGGCTTTATGACTGAGTGTTTCAGTGAGTCATTCATCTGTTCCTCCATGCATCCACCCACCTACCTATCCATCCATCCAACCACCCATCCTTCTACCCATCCATTCACCCACCCACCCATCCATCTATCCATCTATCCATCTACCCATCTACCCACCCACCCATCCATGTATCAATCCACCCGTCCATCTGCCCACCCACCCAACCATCCATCCATTTACCCATCCACCCACCCATTCATCTATTCACCCACTCACCCATCCATCTATCCATCCACCCACCCACCCATCCATCCATCCATCCACCCATCCACCCATCCATGTGTCCATCCACTCATCCATCCACCTACCCACCCAACCATGCATCCATCTGCCCATCCACCCACCCATTCATCCATTCACCCACCCACCCATCCATCTATCCATCCACCCACCCATCCATCCATCCATTCATACACCCACCCACCCATCCATCTATTAATGTAACTATCCCTCCATCCACCCACCTATCCATCCATCCATCCACCCACCCACCCATCCATGTGTCCATCCACTCATCTATCCACCCACCCACCCAACCATGTATCCATCTACCTATCCACCCACCCATTCATCCATTCACCCACCCATCCATCCATCCATCCGCCTACCCACACACTCACCTATCCATCCATCCGTCCGTCCATGCATCCATCTATCTATCCAACCACTTATCCCACTTATCTATCCATCCATTCACCCACCCATCCACCCATCCATCTATTCTCTCCAGCCATGCATCCAATTATCCACTCACTCATCCACCAACCCACCCATCCATCTATCCATCCACC
>NC_045449.1:75958093-75982596 GCF_002776525.5 Piliocolobus tephrosceles | reverse complement strand
ATATCCATCCATTTATCCAACCACTTATCCCACCCACCTATCCATCCTTTTACTCACCCATCCACCCATCCGTCCAATCATTGATCCACCTACCTACCCATTCATAAATCCATCCACCCATCCAGTAGAGGAGCCCCTGCTGAGTGCCAGACACTTTCTACCTTCTTCAGTTCCTGTGTCGCCAGGCCCAGTCTGGCTAAAGAGATGTCTCCTCGTTTGGGTGTGGTGGCTCACACCTGTAATCCCAGCCCTCCCTGAGGCAAGACTGTGTGTGTGTGTGCACATGCATTTGTATGTGAGACTGTGTGTGCACACACGTTTGTGTGCAAGACTGCATGTGCATTTGTATGTGTGTGTGTGCACATGTGTTTGTATGTGAGACTGCGCACATGCATTTGTCTGCAAGACCATGTGCACACACACATTTGTGTGTTAGACCGTGTGTGCATACACGCGCACATCCACAGGGAGGACTCAGTAGAAGTTTGTCAATTTCTTGGCAATTTAGAGAAGAAAGTAGAGTGAGAAGAGAAGAATGGGGACTTTTGGCTTGGCTTTGATTATACCTAACATACTCCATTTGTTTCTTTTTGGGAAGACCGTCCTTCCCACCTAAACACTGAGTTCTTAGCTGGGCGTGGTGTCGTGCACCTGAAGTTCCAGCTACTTGGGAGACTGAGGTGGGAGGATTACTGAGCACAGAAGGTCGGGGCTGCAGTGGGTATGATCCTGCCTGTGAAGAATCGCTGCACTCCAGCCTGGGCAACACAGGAGATCCAGTCTCTAAAAACATTTAAAAAAATTAAAACATCAGTCCTGATTGCAAAGGTTTAGGCAAGACTGGTCTATCTGCATTTTTTTCCTAAGATCACTAATCTGGTTCACAATGATGTGGCTGCAGTCATTAAGTAGCACAGAATGGCCAGCTGTGACAAACATATCATTACTCAACATGTGACAGCCGTCCAGCCAGGGGCTTAGCAGGACCTGCTTTGCCTGCGGCTGTTTCTAGATGCTTCTCTAGTCCACTTCATAACAGTTATTCTGCCCCAGCACCGGTGGCCCAGGGGTCACCTGCAGCTGCCTCAGTGCATGTCCTCACCTGTCCACCTCTGGGAAGGGGCCCCATCCTGCAGGGAGCAAGCTGACCGTCACTTCACTGGCTCTCAGCTGCTTTTGGGCATAGAGCCTGTCTCGTGCTGCCGGTGCCCATATACATGGCTGTGGGGGGAGGTGCTGGGGCATCCCCTGTGCTCTGGTGACACTGGTTCCTGCCAATACCCATTCAGACTGTGGAGCCAACTCCAGCAGGTGACGTGGTGGGGCCCCTCCAAGACAAGGAGCTTCACCTGCCTGCTGCAGGGTTCAGGCCAAGACCAGGACGGGGAGTGAGAACAGCCCCACTCAGGGGCCTGCAGGCGGAAGCAGGAGGCAGGTTCTGTGGGACCCTGCCTGCAGGCCCCTCCGCCCACAGAGTGGGCAGTACCTGGAGCTCACCCTCCCTCTGCGCCTTCCAAAAATCAGCCGCACATGGCATTTCCTTGATCCTGTAGAAAGCTGGGATTCCTTAAAATGTTGTTTCTAGCAAACTTCTTCATGATACCTAACTTTTTTTTTGAGACAGAGTCTTGCTCTGTTGCCCAGGCTGGAGTACAGTGGTGTGATCTCGGCTCACTGCAACCTCCACCTGCTGGGTTTCAGCGATTCTGTTGCCTCAGCCTCCTGAGTAGCTGGGATTACAGGCATGTGCCACCACACCCAGCTAGTTGTTTTTTTTTTTTTTTTTTTTTTTAAGTAGAAACAGGGTTTCACCATGTTGGCCAGGCTGGTCTCGTACTCCTGACCTCAAGTGATCTGCCCACCTCAGCCTCCCAAAGTGCTGGGATTACAGGTCTGAGCTACCACCTGATCACCTGAGGTCAAGAGTTTGAGACCAGCTTGGCCATGGCCGGGCGCGGTGGCTCAAGCCTGTAATCCCAGCACTTTGGGAGGCCGAGGCGGGCGGATCACGAGGTCAGGAGATCGAGACCATCCTGGCTAACACGGTGAAACCCCGTCTCTACTAAAAATACAAAAAGCTAGCCGGCCGAGGTGGCGGGCGCCTGTAGTCCCAGATACTCGGGAGGCTGAGGCAGGAGAATGGCATGAACCCGGGAGGCGGAGCTTGCAGTGAGCCGAGATCGCGCCACTGCCCTCCAGCCTGGGTGACAGAGCAAGACTCCATCTCAAAAAATAAAAAATAAAAAAAAATAAAAAAAAAAAGAGACCAGCTTGGCCAACATGGTGAAACCCAGTCTCTACTAAAAATACAAAAAAAAATTAACCAAGTGTGGAGGCACACGCCTGTAATCCCAGCTACTTGGCTGGCTGAGGCAGGAGAATCTCTTAAACCTGGGAGGTAGAGGTTGCCGTGAGCCAAGATCAAGCCACTGCACTCCAGCCTGGGCAACAGAGCAAGACTCTGTCTCAGAAAAAAAGAGAGAAAGAAAATTTATTTGGAGGGCCAATCTAAATAGGTAAAAGGATTTCCTGTTTTCAATTTGTACTTTAATTTTGTGTGTATGTAGGGGGCTTACTGTGGGGCCGCCGGTATCTTATCGTTATGTCATTTTCCTGCTGAGTCTTTGATGTATCTGGAAATGATCTAGTGAAAAAGAACAAATTAGGGATCTCACTGTGTTGTTTCCTAGTAGTTGGCAGCTGACTCCATACTATTTATTAGGCATATGTGCATAAATAGTAAAGTATCTATTTTCATTTAATTTATTAAATGACATATACATATTTAAAATCTTATAACAATATATTAATTTGAAAGTAATAACTTTTGCTCAGATCTTATGAAATAGTTGGTTGAAGCTCTTCCCAGGTCTGCTCCTTGACCTCAGTTCCCTGTTACTGCAATGGGGTCTTCCAGGAGCCTGGAGAGCAGTTGCTCGGACACAAGGCTTTCTACTCAGACTCAGATACGAGGCAGCCCCATCTTTTCTAGGAAAGAGAAAAGGGAAATGGACTTTTATTCAGGAATCTCTGCCCTTTGCTTTGTCAGTTCCTTCAGCAAGAGTCTGTGGGGAGTACACGCTATGTATCTGCAGATGACTTTCTAAGATGATGCTTTAGCCGGAAATAGAATTTTCTGTATGTTGACATTTTTCTACAACTTTTTTTTTGTTTTTAAAGGGATGGGGTCTCACTCTGACACCCAGGCTGGCATGGTGGTGCCATCGTAGCTCACTTAGCCTCCCAAGTAGCTGGGACTACAGATGCATGCCACTATGCCCGGCTCAACTTCTTTTGAAGATAATATTCTTATGTCTTCAGAGAGGTCAGCCATCAGTCTGATCTCAGTTCCTTTGGGGAAGCTGTTTTTTTTTTTTTTTTTTTGAGACGGAGTCTTGCTGTCTGTTGCCTAGGCTGGAGTGTAGTGACACGATCATGGCTCAATGCAACCTCCGCCTCCCAGGTTCAGCCTAGCTAATTTTTTTTTTTTTTTTTTTTTGTATTTTTAGTAGAGACAGGGTTTTGCCATGTTGGCCAGGCTGGTTTCGAACTCCTGAGCTCAAGCGGTCCACCCACGTTGGCCTCCCAAAGTGCTGGGATTACAGGAGTGGGCCACTGCCCCTGGCCTGGGGAAGCTGTTTTTAGACTTTTCTCCCAATCTGCTAAGTGCTCCTGTTAAGACATTGTTGTGTCTAAGTGTGGATTTGTTTCCCTGAATCCTGCTCAGGAATCAGTATGTTTTTTAAATTTTAGGACCAAATTTTAGGTTGGTTGGCTGGTTGTTTTTCTATTCTTTAGAATTCTCAGCCATTGTTTTTCGAACACTGCTTTCTTCCATTTCTGTCTCATCTCTTCTGGAGAGCTTATGGGGCATGTCAGACATGCTCCCTGACACGTGTGTGTGTGTGGCATGTGTGTAAGAGCACCCTCTCCCCCTTCCAGGGGTTTCCACACTCTGGAACCACTGGATGACTCTGGTATCTTGAACAGAAGTAATTCCCATTTCATCTCTTTTCATTCCTATTCTTGGGTTTATTTTATTGTTCTTTTCCTGATTTCTTAGATTGAATGTTTCACATTTATTTTTATTCTTTCTTGCTTAGTAATTGCATTTCTTAAGGTGAGAATTTTCATGAGTATCACTTTGGCCAAGCCCCAGAGATTTTGAGGGATATTATTATCAGTGTAATTATTGTCTAGATAGCCTGCCATTGCGAACGTTTTTGTTTGTTTGTTTTGTTTTGTTTTTAGACCGAGTTTCACTCTTGTTGCCCAGGCTGGAGTTCAATGGCGCAATCTCGGCCTCCCAAAGTGTTGGAATTACAGGCGTGAGCCACTGCGCCCAGCTAGTGTGGGCTGTTTTTCTATTTCACCAGTGACTTAAGGGGAAGTTTCAGAATTCCTTTGGTTATTTATTAAACCAAATGTGCTGGATACTACTTTTATTCTATTTAACAACCATATTAAATATACTTATTAATATTGTTTATAAATTTATTTATGCTCCTCAATTTGAACTGCCAAGAACCACAAAGTGTTAAAATCCTCCATTGCTCCTGTGTTTTTGTCCATTTCTCCTTCTCACCATCATGTTTTATAAACTTTAGTGCTAGGCCGGGCATGGTGGCTCACGCCTGTAATCCCAGCACTTGGGGAGGCTGAGGCGGGCGGATCACCTGAGGTCAGGAGTTCGAGACCAACCTGGCCAACACAGTGAAACCCTGTCTCTACTAAAAATGCAAAAATTAGCCAGGTATGGTGTTGCGTGCCTGTAGTCCCAGCTACTCAGGAGGCTGAGGCAGAAGAATTGCTTGATCCTGTGAGGCAGAGGTTGCAGTGAGCTGAGATTGTGCCACTGCACTCCAGCCTGGGTGACAGCAAGACTCCATCTCAAAAAAAAAAAAAACATAACTTCAGTGCTGTGTTACTTAGAGCAGAAACATTCAGGACGGCTGTAGCTCATCCCGGTTCATAATGCAGTGTCCTTTCTGATGTTTAACTGCGTCCAGTAATATTTATTTAACTATGTGTTAAAAGATAATTTTCAGAAAGAAGTAAAATGTGGCTCCCAAATATGAAAAATGAGCATTGTTTAGGATTGTATTCTATTAATTAAACAATGAGAAAACCAGACAGAGGCTGTAACCGGTTCCAAGAAAAGGTCAAACAAGCACAGTTGTATATGGAGTAAAGGAATCGCATTTCAGATGGAGGCAGAACTGGTTCTTGTGGAGGGAGAGGCGGGTGGGGTAGAATCCGCACGCTTATCAGTGGTGGAATCGCAAAGCAGCTCCGAGACAATGAGGGGCTGGACACCGATAACCCCGCGGAAGTGCAGCAGACAAGGCAGTCTCTGCGTTCCCTACAGTTTCTCTGCTTTTGGTAGAAAGTAATCTCAAAGAAAGGTGTTTTTTCCCTGCACATCAGACGGGTAATGTGCGGATGTCGTGACAAGGCCTGAGGGAGGCATAACTCACACGTCTGCATGAAAACCCAATAATCGGGCTGATGAAGCACAGAAGGGTGGGAAAGGTGGTTTCTGGTCTCACAGAATGGAGCTGGTTGTGGATGGCTGGATGATTTCCACAGCTACAGCGAGAGTACGCATTCACCGTCTCTGCATTCTTAACTTTGCTTTCTTAGGAGTTTCCGTAAAGAATTTCAGATTGGACTTGTAAAAGCCTCTTTAAAAAATAATTCTAGGGCAGGCGCAGTGGCTCACGCCTGTAATCCCAGCACTTTGGGAGGCCGAGGCGGGTGGATCACGAGGTCAGGAGATCGAGACCATCCTGGCTAACACGGTGAAACCCCGTCTCTACTAAAAATACAAAAAAATTAGCTGGGCTTGGTGGCGGGCGCCTATAGTCCCAGCTACTCGGCAGGCGGAGGCAGGAGAATGGCGTGAACCCAGGAGGCGGAGGTTGCAGTGACCTGAGATTGCCCCACTGCACTCCAGCCTGGGCGACAGGGCGAGACTCTGTCTCAAAAAAAAAAGATATCACTTACAAATGTTGTGTTTTGATTCACAAAAGCAGAGACTGCAAAATTTTTATGGACTTCAGAGGAAAGAGGAAGAGTTCTTTATATATCCAGAAAGTAGAACATTAAAAAGACATCAACCATATTCTTAACAAAAGCCGTCATCTTCCACGGTCAGTTCCTCCCCTCCTGTGAGGTCCATTCTTGTTCCACTCCATCTTGGTTCTTGGTCTCAACAATCCATCTGCTTCTCAACTAGAGACTCAGTCCTGGGATGGTCTCAGCATCATCTAAATGCCTCCATCAGAAGCCTGTGCCCATAATGCCTGCCCAGTCCTTTCCCCAGGCTCTGAGATAGTCCCTGTTGAAGATGAAGCACTCTAAGCTTTCTGGGGAGCATCAGAGTAATACAAAAACCATGGATGGGGCTGGGCGCGGTGGCTCACGCCTGTAATCCCAGCACTTTGGGGCTGAGGCAGGTGGATCACCTGGGGTCAGGAGTTGCTGGTCAACATGGCAAAGCACCATCTCTACTAAAAGTACAGCAATTAGCTGGGCATGGTGGCGGGCGCCTGTCATCCCAGCTACACGGGAGGCTGAGGCACGAGAATTGCTTGAACCCAGGAGGCGGAGGTTGCAGTGACGTGAGATTGCCCCACTGCACTCCAGCCTGGGTCAGGAATCGTCTTTGAGAATTCGTCTCAAAAAAAATAAATAAACTGTGGATGACAAAAGACTGCCATGGTGAATTTACCACTTCCACTTTTCAAAAGTGAAAGGTCTGCTCATAGCAAGAATAGTGCAACTGAGAAGTAACATTTGATTGTCCTGTAGACATCTGGAAACAAGAGTCCAAAAAAGAGTTCTAGACAAAGTTAATCCAAGACGTTGACGCTGTTTTCAAAGATGCCTGAAACAGAACATCTGATCTCTAAAAAATGGATGAGCAAGATGTTTATAGAGGAAATTATTTACAGATAATTGTGCAGCTGACTATTCCATGACTCTAGCAAGAATATCCAGTGGATGGGCAAAAAGTGTGGGGCAGGCAGTGGCCGTCTGCCTGGTAACACAGCCCCCGAGTGAGTGACGGTGGCCCTGCTGCAAACTTGTGGCATTGGAGACGCACAGCTCACATTCAAGTGAGGTGATTCCCAAGTTAACGTAACAACAGTGACGGGGTTTATGCCCAATTGCTCCGGACTGCTGCCGGCTCACAGCATCAGGCAAATGGCCTCAGGACTCTGATGAAGAGAAGCGCCGTGGGCAGCCAGGACGTCTCCGTGCAGCACCGTGCACAATTCTCAGTGCTTCAGACCAACGAGTTACCTGACACACACAGCCCAGGGCAGGCCACGCATTTCTCCCAACTCAGCAGTTCTTCCCCTGGTACTCATCAATCCTAACACATCAAAGAAACTAATCATTTCCTTAACATCTTTTTTCTTTTTACTTTTTTCTTTCTTCTTCTTCTTTTTTTTTTTTTTTTTTTTTTTTGATAGAGACCTCTGTCATGCAGGCTGGAGGGCAGTGGTGTGATCACAGCTCACTGCAACCTCGACCTCCTGGGCTCACGAGATCCTTCTGCCTCAGGCTCCCAAGTAGCTGGGACCACAGGCGCGTGCCACCACACCCCACCTTGTACCTAATTATTTCAAATACCTCTCTTTTTATAAGAAAAAAATTGTGTGATTTTCCGGGGAACTTCTGGGACATCACATAGATCATTTTAAATATCAAGGTTTTCCTGGGGCCGGGCGTGGTGGCTCACGCCTGTAATCCCAGCACTTTGGGAGGCCGAGGCAGGTGGATGTGGATCACGAGGTCAAGAGATCAAGACCATCCTGGCCAACATGGTGAAAGCCCCTTCTCTACTAAAAATACAAAAAGTAGCCAGGCGTGGTGGCGGGTGCCTGTAATCCCAGCTATCTGGGAGGCTGAGGCAGGAGAATCACTGGAACCAGGGAGGTTGCAGTGAGCCGAGATTGTGCCACTGTACTCCAGCCTGGCGACAGAGTGAGACTCCATCTCAAAAAAAAAGTTTCCTAAAAGCTTTATTTTATTTGACATTTAGAATTCAATTTTGAGAAGAAAAAAAATAAAAAGATGTCAGGAGATTTGAACATTAAGACTCCTGGGTACCTGAGAAATAATATTTAGCTACCCACGTGAAAGTGACAAAATGCTTAAACATAGGAGAGAACAGTTATAGAGAAACTTAGCTCTTTCCTAAGCGTGGGAAGCTTTGTTTTCTTAAACCATCAAGACATAGTAAGTCAATGAAAAGTATGGAAAATTACCCTGGTAAGACAGCACCTTTGCTGTCTGAACAGATTATAACCCTTTATATTTTAGGGGAAGTCAGTAAATAGTAAACGAAGGAAGGCCAGATGTGGTGGCTCACGCTGGTAATCCCAGCACTTCGGGAGGCTGAGGCGGGCGGATCATTTGAGGCCTGCAGGAGTTCAAGACCAGCCTGACCAGCACGGTGAAACCCCTTGTCTACTAAAAACACAAAAATTAGCCGGACATGGTGGCAGGTGCCTGTAATCCCAGCTACTGAAGAGGCTGAGGCAGGAGAATTGCTTGAACCTGGGAAGCAGAGGTTGCAGTGAGCCAAGATCACACCACTGCACTCCAGCCTGGATGACAGAGCAAGACTCTGTCTCAAAACAAACAAACAAAAAAGTAGTATGCCAAGGAAACAAGCCCATCAAAATTGAGCTAACTTTGCTAAGATTTTAACACGTTTTATAGCTTTTTTAAAAATTAGCTTTCTTGCCGGCCGGGCATGGTGGCTCACTCCTGTAATCCCAGCACTTTGGGAGGCTGAGGCAGGCAGACCATGAGGTCAAGAGATCGAGACCATCCTGGCCAACACAGTGAAACCCCGTTTCTACTAAAAATACAAAAAATTAGCCGGGTGAGGTGGTGGGCGCCTGTAGTCCCAGCTACTCAGGAGGCTGAGGCAGGAGAATGGCGTGAACCCGGAGGCGGAGCTTGCAGTGAGCTGAGATCGTGCCACTGCACTCCAGCCTGGGAGACAAAGTGAGACTCCGTCTCAAAAAATAAATAAATAAATAAATAATAATAATAAACTAGCTTTCTTTCAACCAAGTAAGGATTGAGAAAACAAAAAACAAGACCTGGCTTTCAGCTGGGTGCAGTGGCTCATGCCTGTGGTCCCAGCCCTTTGGGAGGCCAAGGGAGGAGGATCACTTGAGGCTAGGAGTTTGAGACTAACCTGGGCAGAATAGTGACACCCTGTCTCTACTAAAGAATAAAAAAATTAGCTGGGTGTGGTCCCAGCTACTTGGGAGGCTGAGGTGGGAAGATCGCTTGAGCCCAGCAGGAGGTCGAGGTTGCAGTGAGCCGTCATTGCACCACTGCTTTCCAGCCTGGGTGACAAAGCCTGTCTCAAAAACACAAACTAGCTTTCTTTACTTATTTTATTTTATTTTATTTTTTGAGACGGAGTCTTGCTCTGTTACCCGGGCTGGAGAGCAGTGGTGCGATCTCAGCTCACTGCAAGCTCCACTTCCCGGGTTTACGCCATTCTCCTGCCTCAGCCTCCCAAGTAGCTGGGACTACAGGCGCCCACCACTACGCCCGGCTAATTTTTTGTATTTTTAGTAGAGACGGGGTTTCACCGAGTTAGCCAGGATGGTCTCAATCTCCTGACCTCGTGATCCGCCTGCCTCGGCTTCCCAAAGTGCCGGGATTACAGGTGTGAGCCACCGCGCCCGGCCCTTTTTTTATTTTTTTAAACTTTGGTAATATACACATGAAATGTAGGGTTGAAAGCTTATAAAGTATACAAAGTATACAGTTCAGTGCATTAAGCACATTAAGAATGTTGTGCGAGCATGATCATTTGTTCCAGAATGCCTTCATCACCTCAGAGGAAACCCCACACCCATTCGCAGTCACTTCCTGTCCCCGGCCCAGCACCCTCTTTCTGCCTCCATGCCTTTGCCTGCTCTGGACATTTCGCTTCAGCGGGATCCTGCAGGATGTGTCCTTTCGTGCCTGGTTTCTTTCCCTCTGTGTCATGTTTCAGAGTCCCTCGTGCTGGGGCATCCGCACTTCATTCCTTTCCGTGGGAAGAGCTCCTTGGTGGGGGACAGGCTGCTGTAGGCGTTTGTCAGTTCGATGGACATTTGGATGGTTTCCGCCTTTGGGCTGTTGGGGATAATGCTGCTGTGAACGCTCAGTTCTCTTGGGTGCCTCCCTAGAAGTGGCCTTGCTGGGTCGTGTGATCATTCTGTGTCTAACCCAGTAAGGAGCCACCATACTGCCTCCCATGCCCACCAGCTGTGCACGGAAGGTTCTGATTTCTCCACATCTACACCAGCACTTGCTATTTTCTGTCCGGGTTTTTATTAAGAATACTTTTATTGCATATTTTTTAAAACTTTATTTTTTATTTAAAAACAATTTCTTTTAAAAATAGAGGTGGAGTCTCATCGTGTTGCCCAGGCCAGTACCAGCACCTGCACCTGGGCCCCCCAATGTGCTGGGGTTGCAGGTGAGCCACCGCGCCCGGCTGTTTTCTATCCTGTGGATCCTAGCCATCCTAGTGGATGTGAGGCAGGATCCCATAGTGGGTTTAATTTTACATTCTCCTGGTGACCAATGGTGTTGACTGTCTTCAGGAGCTTTTTGCCCACACGTGCATCTTCTAACTTCATGGCTTTTAAATTCAGGTGTTTATAAACCAAGGGAAACATGTTCATTTCCAAGTGTTATCTTCTCTGGGTTCTTTTATTGTCTGGAAGAAACTGATGCTTTACTTTAGGGCCCATCTCGGGATGTCCACAGGGCAGAGCTAAGCCTGTGATGCTCCTCAGATGTTGATCATGAGCAATATGTTCATCGTGGCCAACTTCAAGTAAATTGATTAAAAAGCTTTAAAAATTTTCTGTTCTGGCCGGGCACATGGTTCACACCTGTCATCCCAGCACTCTGGGAGGCCAAGGCAGGCGGATCACCTGAGGTCAGGAGTTTGAGACCAGCCTGGCCAACATGGAAAAACCCCATCTCTACTAAAAATACAAAATTAGCCAGGCGTGGTGGCACATGCCTGTCATCCCGCCTACTCGGGAGGCCGAGACAGGAGAATCACTTGAACCCCAGAGGCAGAGGTTGTGGGGGCGTTGAGATCGTGCCACAGCACTCCAATCTGGGGAACAAGAGCAAAACTCCGTCTCAAAAAAAAAAAAAAAAAAAAAGTCTGTTTCAATTTCCAATATGTGAAATGTCAACAGTTATAAACACCCTCCAAAAACCTTGTTGGAATCCTCAGTGAGTTTAACGAAACTGATTTGTTATTCTGGGAAATGTTATTTCAGTAATTAGGTCTTCTGATGTGTCTGCTTAGAGAAGGAGCAGATCTCTACATAACACGAATGGAATTGATGAAAGGATCTCGTTTGATGTGGGGTCATTTCTAGCATGCCGAAGCTTTGAGTAGAACCATCATTTTTAAGTTGTTATACTTAAGCTTTTACTTCTTTTTGTTTGTTTGTTTGCTTGCTTGCTTTTTGAGATGGAGTCACCCAGGTTGGAGTGCAATGGTGCAATCTCGGCTCACTGCAACCTCTGCCTCCCAGGTTCAAGTGATTCTCCTGCCTCAGCCTCCTGAGTAGCTGGGATTACAGGTGCCCACCACCACACCCAGCTAATTTTTGTATTTTTAGTAGAGACAGGGTTTCACCATGTTGGCCAGGCTGATCTCAAACTCCTGACCTCAGGTGATCCACCCACCTCAGCCTCCCAAAATGCTGGGATTACAGACGTGAGCCACTGCACCTGGCAAGCTTTTGCTTCTTCTTTGTGCCTGCCAAAGAAAGGCTGTCTCTGTGCTTCTGTTAGCAAATGTGCTTGCTGCCCCCGCTGTGAGGACAGCAAGGGCTGTGTGTGGCAGGGCCGTGGCATTGTGTGTGCAAGAGCTCTGCCGAAATGCTGTGTGTCACAGTTCACTGTTGTCTGCCCCTCCCTAAGTTCTCTATGAAATGGAAGTGACTTTGGTTTCGAAAAGGAACAGGCTGTTCTTTCTGAGTGCACTCAGCACAGGAGGAATCCAGAAGTGACGTATAGACAACAAGCCCTGTCCCCATCCCATTCCCAGGGCGGCCGCCGCACCACGCCTTCCCTCCTGCCCCCGAGGCCCAGAAGCCAGGCGAGGAGCCCAGGAGGCCTTTGGATCGCAGCCCACCTTTGGGACAGGTGCAGCCCCATTTTATAGCTAAGGTAACACCCCTTCATCTAAGACATGCATTTGAAAAAACATTTCCCAAATTGTGTTGCGTTTTCATTACGGAAACTTCAAATTACGGTAAACACAATATAAAAAGCCTCCAATTTCCAGCATCCAGACACAGTTACCAGTTACATCTCAGTGTGTTTTCTGCTGGGTTTTGTTTTGGGGGGGTTGTTTGTTTGTTTGTTTTTTGAGTCGGAGTCTTGCTGTTGCCCAGGCTGGAGTGCAATGGTGCAATCTCGGCTCACTGCAACCTCCCCCGTCCCGGGTTCCAGCAGTTCTCCTGCCTCAGCCTCCCGAGTAGCTGGGATTACAGGCGCCGCCACCTCACCCGGCTAGTTTTTTGTATTTTTAGTAGAGATGGGGTTTCACCATGTTGGCCAGGCTGGTTTCAAACCCCTGACCTCAGGTGATCTACCTGCCTCTGCCTCCCAAAGTGCTGGGATTACAGGTGTGAGCCACCGTGCCCAGCCCCCGGTTTTTTTATTTTTAAATTATAAATTGTATCATGTATATGTTTTACTATAACTTTACATATCTGGGTACTATTTTTTAAATCTTTACCAGTATGATAAGTGAAAAAAAAACCCAAAAACTTCTATTTTTTTTTTTGAGACAGGATGTGGCTCTTTCACCCAGGCTAGAGAGCTGTGGTGCCATCACAGCTCACTGCAGACTCGACTTCCTGGGCTCAAACGATCCTCCCACCTCGGCCTCCCAAGCAGCTGGGACCACAGGTGTGCGCCACCGTCCCAAATGGCTAATTTTTTTCTCTTTTTTTGTAGAAATGGAGTTTTGCCATGTTGCCTAAGCTGGTCTTGAACTCCTGGGCTCAAGCAATCTGCCCACCACAGCCTCTCAAAGTACTGGGATTATGGGCATGAGTCAGTGCACCCAGCCACAACTCGTATCTTTTAAAAGATAGCAAGATGGCTGGGTGGGGTGGTCACGCCTATAATCCCAGCACTTTGGGAGGCTGAGGTGGGTGGATCATGAGGTCAAGAGTTTGAGACCAGCCTGACCAACATGGTGAAACCCCGTTTCTACTAAAAATACAAAAATTAGCCGGACGTGGTGGTGGGCGCCTGTAATCCCAGCTACTCGGGAGGCTGAGGCAGGAGAATTGCTTGAACCCAGAGGCTGCAGTGAGCCAAGATCGCACCACTGCTCTCCAGGCTGGATGACAGGGCAAGACTCTGTCTCAAAAAAAAAAAAAAAACAAAACAAAACAGCAAGACTGTCTCTACAGAAAAATAAAAATAAACATAAATTACCCATGTGTGGTGGTGCACACCTCGTAACCCCAGACTCAGAAGGCTGAGGTGAGAGGACTACTTGAGCCCAGGAGTTCAAGACTAGCTCAAGCAACACAGTGAGACCCCGTCTCAACCAAAAAAAAAACAAAGAAAGACATTTCTTATATCCTTAGTGGCATTAAATGCTTTTAATCTATTTATTGGCCATTTGTATTTCTTCTTCTGTGGGTGATTTATGTGTGTTCCTTGCTGATTTTTCGTAACCTCAGAGTCCAGAATTCCTGCTGCATCTGGCTCTTATGTTTTTATCCTTTAACCCAGAACACTCCCTCTGCCTTTCTGTGTCTTTTTGAAAAATCAGGCCGGGCGCAGTGGCTCAAGCCTGTAATCCCAGCACTTTGGGAGGCCGAGACGGGCGGATCGCGAGGTCAGGAGATCGAGACCATCCTGACTAACACGGTGAAACCCCGTCTCTACTAAAAAATACAAAAAACTAGCCGGGCAAGGTGGCAGGCGCCTGTAGTCCCAGGTACTCGGGAGGCTGAGGCAGGAGAATCACTTGAACCCGGGAGGCAGAGCTTGCAGTGAGCTGAGATCCGGCCACTGCACTCCAGCCTGGGCGACAGAGCGAGACTCCGTCTCAAAAAAAAAGAAAAAGAAAAAGAAAAATCCGTCAGTGTTTTGTAGACTATGGATCTGTCTGATGCTGCAGCCTTGAGAAATTCAGCTTCTGCATTGATTTTGGGGTTTTCTACCCAGTTCCAATGAGTTGTCTGTTCCTGAAATGGTACTATACTGCTTTAAATACTGTGACTTTGTGACATACTTTAATATCTCTTAGAGCAAGCTTGACCTTATTTCTTTCTGTTCCTTTACAAAATTTTCTTGGCTATCCTTTCTTATTCCTTTTTTTTTTCCTTTGAGATGGAGTCTCGCTCTGTCACCCAAGGCTGGAGTGTAGTGGCACAGTTTGGGCTTACTGCAACCTCGCCTCCCAGGTTCAAGCAATTCTCCTGCCTCAGCCTCCCAAGTAGCTGGGATTACAGGCACCCATCACCATGCCCGGCCTTAATTTTTGTATTTTTTGTAGAGATAGGTTTTCGCCATGTTGCCTAGGCTGGCCTAGAATTCCTGAACTCAAGTGATCCTCCTGCCTCAGCCTCCCAAAGTGCTGGGATGACAGGCGTAAGAAATAACTCTTAAAACTGAGAAAAGAAAACTCTATGGAGCCAAGACCCCTTTTTGTTTCCTTTTTTATTTCTTTTTAAAATTTATTTATTTATATTTGAGACAGGGTCTTGCTCTGTCGCCCAGGCTGGTGTGCAGTGGCACAATCTCGGCTCATTGCAATTTCCATATCCCAGGCTCAAGTGATCTTTCCACCTCAGCCTCCTGAGTAGCTGGGACTACAGGCATGCACCACCACGCCTGGCTAATTTTTTTTTTTTAATAGAGACAGGGTTTCACTGTGTCACTCAGGCTGGTCTCGAACTCCTGGACTGAAGCAATTTGCCCACCTCTGCCTCCCAAATGCTGGGATTACAGGCGTGAGCTACCAGGCCTGGCCTGTATTTATTTTATTTATTTATTCATTATGAGATGGAGTCTCACTTTGTCACCTAGGCTAGAGTGTAGTGGTATGGTCTTGACTCACTGCAACCTCTGCCTCCCGGGTTCAAGCGATTCTCCTGCCTCAGCTTTCTGAGCAGCTGGGATTACAGGCACACACCACCACACACAGTTAATTTTTGTATTTTTGTAGAGACGAGGTTTTACCGTATTGACCAAGCTGGTCTCGAACTCCTGACCTCAAGTAATCCACCTATCTCAGCCTTCCAAAGTGCTGGGATTACAGGCATGAGCTAACACACCCGGCCTAAATTTATTTTTCTTTTAAAAAAAATGTGGCCAGGCCGGGCGCGGTGGCTCAAGCCTGTAATCCCAGCACTTTGGGAGGCCGAGATGGGTGGATCACGAGGTCAGGAGATCGAGACCATCCTGGCTAACACGGTGAAACCCCGTCTCTACTAAAAATACAAAAAATTAGCCGGGCGAGGTGGCCGGCGCCTGTGGTCCCAGCTACTCGGGAGGCTGAGGCAGGAGAATGGCGTGAACCCGGGAGGTGGAGGTTGCAGTGAGCTGAGATCCAGCCACTGCACTCCAGCCTGGGCGACAGAGCGAGACTCCGTCTCAAAAAAAAAAAAAAAAAAAAAATGTGGCCAATGTTTGGGCCCAGTGGCTCACACCTGTATTAAAGATGTGAGTCTTTAATACCAGAAATGTGGGAAGGCATTCCTTCCCAGTCTGTGGGAAGACTCACGGACGCACACCACCAGTGGATATGGATACCAGAGTCCTCTCGTTTACATCCCCACGGCAGGACGCCAAGAGTGGCGAGGATGAGTGTCCTTCTGGACATTTGGGAAAGCACCGGCCCCGCCCAGCACAGGTGGGCAGCAGATTTGATGCCCTGCGAGGCCTGAAGGTGAGAGTGGTGGTGCCCGTGCCGGTGCGGCTGCGTGGGGTGTGGCCGGCAGGGAAGCTGGGGTCTGGGCCCTCTGGGCCTCTCGGCAGGGCCTTCGCTCTGCACCTGCCTTTGTGCCATCGCCAGGGGCTGCTTGCAGTGGCAGGGTGAGCTGCAGAGCGTTTGCCGGGTGGTCCCACAAGGGCGGTAAGGGTGTTGGGAGGGCCCCAGGACCCCTAAAGCACATGGGGCCCACGCTGGCCCTTCCTTGCTGTGCCCCTCAGGGTATCTGCCCTGCATTTCAGCTCATTCCCCGTCGAAATGGGACAGCCTCTGCCCTAGACGTGTTTTGTCGTTTGTTGAGCTGAGCACTGAGATTCAGGCCCTGCTCACACTCAGTGTTCCCAGCGCTGAGACTCACTCCCCAGATGCACCCCTGTCTGCAGCTGCCTCTCCTGGGTGGTCCTGGGAGCATCTGCCTGGGCCTTTGAGCCAGGCCCACCGTCTCCTTACTGCTCCCCGGGGAGTGGGTGGGGGGAGTCCTGTGGCTTCCTCTGGGTTGGAGAGGGTGGCTTTCAAGACGATGATGTCTTTTCTAGACACAACACAGCATCCACATGGTGACCGGTAAATCACCTCAGCAGAAAGAAGACAGGTCCCCAAAGCCACCCCAGGCTCCCAAGCGTCCTGAGGAGCATGGCCGCCAATCCCACAGCTCCTCCTCTCTTGCCAGTGGCGCCCTCCAGGACACTTGGAGGTTGCTAGACCTGGGATCCAGCCCTTCTGGCCTCACCTCCCAGGGTGACTCAACTCCAGGTAGGAGACTGTCCTCCCCAGGAGCTGTCCACAGGTGGCAGCTGGTGGGGGCCACCCTCTCCGAGGGGCATGTGCAGAGTCAGCACCCTGCATGCCTCCCACACCCTGAAATCCCTGCACTTTGGTTGAGTAATGCATGGAGTCTCCTTACCTCTCATTTGGCACCTGAGTGTTTCCCGGGTTATGGTGCAAAGCCCTGAAGGGCAGAAACCACGCCGCCTCGTAGCGCGGCACTGCCGCCCGGGTGCATGCTGACGTAGAATGGAACCTAGGTGAGACGCGCAGGCACTGCTACACTTTAGACAGCCTGGCTCCCGGGGAAGAGCCAGGCCAACCCCAGTGATGCTCAGCCTCGGGGGCCAGACAAGTGTCACGCCGCATCCTTGTCCTCATCCTGCTTTGCTGCACAGACATCGTCGCCCTGAGACTCTGCTGTGCACCCAAGTCATAGGCCTGGTAAACTCAGCAGGTCACAGTGCCAGCTCCTGCGAGTGGTCTCAGGAAGTTTTCAGGAAGGTCTATTTGAAGGGTGCACCTTGTGGGGACTGCATGGGTCCATGATGTAGCGAGAAGGGTGGAGAGAGACAGATGCTGCTTCAAAGCAGCTAGAGTGGTGGGACATGCGATGTGCTGGGGCGGGAGCATGCGTCCGTCCTGTGTGCCTGTGTGGAGGGCGTCCCCTTCTTACCTTGCAGCTTCTGTCTTCCATCATGAGGATGTGCCGCATTCATTTAAGCATTCTCTCCTTCATGCGCATTGTAGGCTATTTCCAGTCCTTTGCCATCACAGATACTGTTAGAATAGAAACCTTACAGGCTGCAGTGTGTGAAAATACACGTGTAAGTGCCCCGGCTTGCTTAGTCGAGGCTGCCTGCACACCACGTGTGGGGGACACCATCGCCTCAGCCTCCACTGCCCACCCGGAGGCTGCTCCCAGCAGCAGCGTCTGAGAGTCACGGAGCCTCACGGAGCTTTTGCTGGTGGCAGGCAGGATTGGAATCAGCGCCTCTGTTAGGAGGTCGTGCCTCTTCGTGTGTGTTTAGGAGTTACTTCCTTTTCCTGTTCTTCAGTTCTCTGCCCCTTTGTATATTAGATTGTCGTCTGTCTTACTGATTTGTAGCAGCTCGTTATATGTGAGAGAAATTCAGCCTTTTCGGTGACAGCAGTGCAAATATTTTCTCCCAGTTCTTCATGTTTTTAAATGTTTCGTGTGGTGTTTTTTTATGTTCATATTTTCTATTTTTATGTAATTTAATGTCCTTGTTTTTTATCTTTTCTGGTTTGTTTGTTTTTTTTTCCTTTGAGACAGAGTTTTGCTCTTGTTGCCCAGGCTGGAGTGCAATGGTACGATCTCGGCTCACTGCAACCTCCGCCTCCCGGGTTCAAGTGATTCTCCTGCCTCAGCCTCCCGAGTAGCTGGAGCTACAGGCACCCGCCACCACTCCAGGCTAATTTTGTATTTTTAGTAGAGATGGGGTTTCACCATGTTGGCCTGGCTGGTCTCAAACTCCTGACCTTGTGATCCGCCCGCCTCGGCCTCCCAGAGTGCTGGGATTACAGGAGTGAGCCACCGCGCCCGGCCAGAACCCCTTCTTATTAACCCCCAATGGCAGTGGCTCCCAGTTTTCCATTGCTCATGCTTCCTGCATATTTGGACTCCCGCCTTTGTTATGATGATAAATGTTCCATGTGCGTTTGGGGCTGTATCCAGACGGTTCATTCAGCCGCTCTCAGTCTGTTCACAGGCAGTTCCATCGGGTCGGAATCAATGTCACTTCCTGGTCCTTTTACCTGTCTGGCTGATCTAGGATCTCCTCTTTACCCTTCTCTCTCAGAATTTTCTTGGTTATTTGCATGTATTTGTTTTTTCTTTTTTTTCTTTTTAAATTTAGTAGAGAGAGGGCTGGAGGCAGCGGCTTGCGCCTGTAATCCCAGCACTTTGGGAGGCTGAGGCAGATGGATCAGTTGAGGTCAGGAGTTCAAGACCAGCCTGGCCAACATGGTGAAACCCTGCCTCTACTAAAAATACAAAAATTCGCTGGGCCTGGTGGTGCATGCCTGTAATCCCAGCTACCTGGGGGAGCTGAGGCATGAGAATCGCTTGAACCTGGGAGGTGGAGGTTGCAGGGAGCTGAGATTGTACCACCTCTTTCCAGTCTGGGTGAGGGAATGAGACTGCCTCAAAAAAAAAAAAAAAAATTTAGTAGAGATGGTGTCAGGCCGAGACGGGCAGATCACGAGGTCAGGAGATCGAGACCATCCTGGCTAACACGGTGAAACCCCGTCTCTACTAAAAATACAAAAAATTAGCCAGGTGAGGTGACGGGCGCCTGTAGTCCCAGCTACTCGTTAGGCTGAGGCAGGAGAATGGCGTGAACCCGGGAGGCGGAGCTTGCAGTGAGCTGAGATCCGGCCACTGCACTCCAGCCTGGGCGACAGAGCAAGACTCCGTCTCAAAAAAAAAAAAAAAAAAAAAGAGATGGTGTCTCCCTCTGTTGCCCAGGCTGATCTCAAATTCCTGGACTCAAGCGATCATCCTGCCTCAGCCTCCCAAAGTGCTGAAATTGCAGGTGTGAGTCACCATGCCCAGCCTATTTTTGTATAATTTTTAGGCCTGGCTTGTCTGAGTCTGGTTCCACCAGCCCCTCCCCACAAACGCTATTGTAAGTGTTCTTGGGATTGATGTAGCTTCCCTTCTGCCTTAGGAAGGAATGGGGTTGTGTGGCTGGCTTCTGTTCCCTGTGTGCTTCAGTTCTGGCATCACGACTGCGGTGCGTCCCGCTCTGTCTTCCTGACCCTCCTACCTGCACTCCATGGCTCTCCTTTGTGCTCAGGATTCTTAGGGGCACTGCCTCCTTGCATTTTTAATTTACAACAAAACATGTCCAAATTTTCATCAGCTCAATGGAAAGTTCTTCTGGAGACTGTTCGTGTTCATTAGTTTACTTGTTTCCTTTCTCCTTTCCTCTTGGAGCACTTTTGTTTCTTGGCTCCCCGCTCATTGTTTTTTATTTTTCTTTTTAGAGACAGTGTCTCATTCTGTCACCCAGGCTGGAGTGCAGTGCCGCAATCTCGGCTCACTGCAGCCTCGACCTCTTGGACTCCAGCGATTCTCCCACCTCAGCCTCCCAAGTAGCTGGGACCACAGGCACACACCACCACGCTCAGCTAAGATTGTTTTAGTTTTTTGTAGAGACAAGGTCTCGCTATGTTGCCCAGGCTGGTCTCGAACTCCTGGGCTCAAGCGATCGTCTCACGTTACCCTCTCAAAGTGCTGATATTACGGGCATGAGCCACTGTGCCTGGCCTCATCTTTAAAACAGGTAAATTTTTACTCAACTAGCTATTTGAAAAAGTTTGTATGGAAAATGAAGCCAGAGCCATTTTCCAATCTATCAGAGTTTTGTTGTTGATTTTAGCTTTAAGTACAAGTCTGCACCTGTCAGGCTTTTAACAGCTGATATAGCTTCTCGCTTCCCTTTCCCCACATATACTGCACTTTGCAGATACGGCCTGTTCTGTTCCTGGTTCACTCTCCCTCCTCTCTTCCAGGAATAGAACAAGGTCAGGGAAGTACTTGCTGCCAGCCCATGTTCCTACTCCTGAAACAAAGAATTAAGTCCTACCCTCAGGGCATGCCCTCGCCTTTTTTTTTTTTTTTTTGAGATGGAGTCTCGCTCTGTCGCCCGGGCTGGAGTGCAGTGGCCGGATCTCGAATCACTGCAAGCTCCGCCTCCCGGGTTCATGCCATTCTCCTGCCTCAGCCTCCCGAGTAGCTGGGACTACAGGCGCTCGCCACCTCGCCCAGCTAGTTTTTTGTATTTTTAGTAGAGACGACGTTTCACCGTGTTAACCAGGATGGTCTTGATCTCCTGACCTCGTGATCCGCCCGTTTCGGCCTCCCAAAGTGCTGGGATTACAGGCTTGAGCCACGGCGCCCGGCCTGCCCTCGCCTTTGAGAAGTGCCCTCTCCCTGCTCTTTCTGGGGTCTTTAATGAGGCATCTGTATGTCTTTGACACAGCCCTTGCCAAATTCCTGCAGCCTTTGGTAGCCGCCCCTCCACCATCACCTTTTCTAGCTCTTAGTTTTAATGAAAATGAAGTTTGCATTTTTGCTTTTCATTGTTAGTATTTTTTTTTTTTTTTTTTTTTTTTTTTTTTTTTTTGCTTTTGGATGGTTTACAAGGATAGTGGAGGAGTGCTAGCTTCGTGATGCCTTCTTCAAGTCTGAAATCTGTCTTGTTTTCTGATCAGTGCAGTCGAAGAAATGCATATTCCCCCAAGCGCTGCTTTGCTTTTACCGTGTCTCCTAAATCTTGGCATCCCCATGGTTCCCTCGTCCTTCCCTAGCAGGACTTAAATTCAACTCATTTTGCTTTAACTTAAATGGAATTTTTCCTTAAGTTTCTAGATTTGTGGAATTTTATTTTTTTGTCTGTTACTGATTTCTAATATTTTTACATTCTGGTCAGATAATTAAATTACTGTGATGTTAATTTTTCTGAGAGGAAAATATTAGTCCTTAAACTACAATTCTCAATTTATCTGTTTTTGTCAATTGTTGCTTTATGTGTTTTGAAGTCCATTGTTAGGTGCATATATGTTTAGGGTTTTTGCCTTCTTGATCTTTTCTTCCCTTTACCAGTATGTAACATCCCTTATAACCCCTCATGTTGTATTTCACCAAAAAACCTATTTTGCCTGACATGAAAATTGCTACAGGCCGGGCGCGGTAGCCCACACCTGTAATTGCAGCATTTGGGGAGGCTAAAGTGGGAAGATCACTTGAACCCAGAGGTTCCAGACCAGCCTGGGCAATATAGTGAGACATCATCTGAAGAAAAAAAAAAGGGCCAGGCGCAGTGGCTCATGCCTGTAATCCCAGCACTTTGGGAGGCTGAGGCAGGAGGATCACTTGAGCCCAGGAGTTCGAGGCTGCAGTGAGCTGTGATTACACACTGCACTCCAGCCTGAGTGAGAGAGCAAGACCCTGTCTCTACAAAAAAAAAAAAAAAAAAAAAGTTATAACGAGGGAAGGAGTGGTTAAACTGTGCAGTGGAACGCTGCAGGTAGGTCCAGTTAGGTCAGGACAGAGAAGCAGCCCTGGCCTTTTTGCAAGGTGAATGTCACTGGTGGTCTTAAGTGTAGTCTTGGGGGAGTAGTAGAATTGTCATTCAATCCTTGCTGGCTTGAGGAGAGGATGGGATGGACAACATATCCAAGAAACTTTGCTCTGAAAAGCAGCAGTGAAACGAGGCCATATTTGTGAAAATGTGGAGTCAAGAGGGGAGGCTCACAAGCTGTCATGTAAAGCCTGCTGATAGGCAGTGGGAAATGGGATGACTTGGGAGAGAAGTCCTGGAGGAGGCAGGGGAAGGGGCTCAGTGCCCATGTGCAGGGCTGGCCCTTAATAGGACAGAGGCAGAGGTGGGCACCGAAGCCAGGAGGTTGATGGTAGCTAGCGCTGTGCACTTACCCAGTCTGCAAGCTGACAAGCAAGTCTGGCAGGAGACAGGAGGCTCCTGGGTCAGAGACCAAGGGCTCTGTCCACATAGCAGGCAGCCGGGCAGGCAGTGGCTGCAGGTGCGATGGACGTGCGTCTCAGCTGAGGAACCCAGGCCTAGGGACCAAGTCCTAGAGCGGCCACAAGCACCTGCCCTCCGAGTCCCAGAGCGCCACAAGCACCTGCCCTGGACCTGAGGGAGATGCTCGCTCCGACTTCTGAGCTGCTTGCTGGACATACACCCTTGCAAAGGGTCTGAAGCAGTGGCCAGGGCAGCCTCCATCATGCAGGAGTGCACAGGCCCCAGGGAGGCTGTCCCTGGCCCCAGCAGCTGGTCTGGTGGTGGGAAAAGGTTTTGGCAGATTCCTTTCATTTCCTCTTACATGCTCAGCATCCAGGCTGAGAGCCTGACGCTGGCCACAGGCTCTGAAGAAGGAAGGAGCGGTGTAGGAGGTTTGAGAAAGCGGGTTGTAAAATAGCGGGTTGGCACCTCAGGAAGCAGATCTGGCAGAGAGTGAAGAGGGCCACCAAGCTCTCCGTGAGACCAGAGGAGTCACCTGGGGCAGAGGCCGTGCTGCAGGAAGGAGTGTTGCTGACACAGCAGCACACGTCCACTGAGGTTGAGAGTGTGGGTGGCCTGGGAGGGAAGGCCAGCCTGGTATGGATCAGGTAAGATGCTTTTAGCTACAAATCACAGGACAGGATATGAAAGTGATGTGAACCAGAGCTTCCCAGCCTTTATCTCCTCATGATAACTGTGGAAAATGACACCCTTTACTAAAATAAGGAGGTAACTGCGGGGTCCGTATCCCGAGCACCCAAAATGGTCTCAGCAGGCAGCGTGCACGGCCCTGTGGCAGGACTCGCTGACTGAGGCACAGGAGCTTATTGGAGCCCGCAGTCCCAGGTAAACGGGCCTCAGGTGGCCCCTCTGGAATTCTCTTTTCTCCTAATGGCTCCTCAGTGGCTGCAGACACTCCCAGCATCCCCTCAGAAGGCCAAGGTGAAGAGCCTCTCTCTCCTGATCTTTTTTCTTTTAATCAGAGAGGGAGAAGCTGCCCAGAGCCCTCAGCAGACCTGCTGTCCATCTCCTGGCTATGGGGGTCATGTTGCCTCCCTGTGACCCAGCTCCAGGAGACTGTCTTAACAGAGCCTTAAACCCTAAGCCCCGTGAGTGAGGCCATGTCCCTGAGAGCCTGGTGCCTGCAGCTCAGTAGCACTGGGGCCTCTTGGCAGGAAAGCTGTGGAAGCACTGGGGGCCTCAACAGGTAGAGGGGGGTGGCCAGATGCAGGCCCTGCTGCGCCCCTGCCTCCCTAGGCTGAGACGGGATAGCTGGTATGTATTTTTTCTTTATAATTTATTGTAGAGACAGGGTCTCTCTATGTTGCACAGACTGGGCTAGAACTCCTGGCCTCAAGCAATCCTCCTGTCCCAGCCTCCTGGGTAGCTGGGATTACAGGCGGGAGCCACCATGCCTGGCAATGGCTGGTATTTCTTAGCAGCAGTGTTGCAATTAAAAGCAAGCAGGAAAGATACACTTCAGCATAAGTCCATGGGGCTTTTGATTCACCCTGTGAAGGATTTAGGAAAAGACTGAAGTAGGTAATGCGGTTGAGTTGTTTAATGATCTGCGAAGTATCTTGATGCTGTCCTTGTATTTTGAATATTTGAGCGTGCTTAACTGAATTATCTGTGTGATATTTTTACTTGGTGTAAGAATACTTTCCTTCAAACCTTGGAAACTGCATCGGTGAAGTAAGGGGTACCACCTAAGGGCCAGGTTTCTGGTTAAGCTGCGACACTGGGCCCTCCAGTGCACTGACACTAGGATGGAGTGCAGCTCAGGAGTCGCTCCCCAGACACGCAGTCTGCGAGCTCCATTCTAGAAATGGAGAGGAAGTTTCCTCCTCTTTTTTAAACATGTTCCGCGCATTGTGGGTAACAGAGTGTGCACACTACACAGTCACGATTAGAGTTTAAAGTAATAATGTTGCCAGGCACAGTGGCTCAGCCTGTAAACCCAGCACTTTGGGAGGCTAAGGTGGGTGGATCACTTGAGCCCAGGAGTTCAAGACCAGCCTGGGCAACATAGCAAGACCTCACCTCTGCAAAATAATAATAATCATAATAATGAAATGATACTGAAATAGTTAACAATTTAGTAGCATCTAAATGAATGACATGAACGACTATTGTCGGACATGGTGTTCAGTCACAATGTC
>NC_045449.1:75942214-75948093 GCF_002776525.5 Piliocolobus tephrosceles | reverse complement strand
GAGGCAGGAGAATTGCGTGAACCCAGCAGGCGGAGCTTGCAGTGAGCTGAGATCCCACCACTGCACTCCAGCCTGGGTGACAGAGCGAGACTCTGTCTCAAAAAAAAAAAAAGAAGAGTTCTTTGCCTCTTGTGACATTTTCTGCCTAATTCTATTTTATTTTTTAATTTTTACTTTTTCTGTCTTTTTAAGTGGATCTTTTATTGTTGGATCTTTATTTTTAAAAAATTCAATCTAAGATTTTTTTTTCTTTAGTTTACTCATCTATAAATATTCATTGAACTATTGTCTACTGGAATTTAATCTCCACATTATTTATTTTCCATTTGTTTCATTTTCCTACATTCTTGTTTTACACTGGAGAAACCAAGTTTTCCTCTGCTGCTTTACAAGTTACACATTCTAATTTTGTCCTGTGGTAACATCTGCCAGTTCACACCGGGTTCACAGAACCTCATGCCTTGCAGCCGCCTCGTAGGCCCCTCTCAGGCATGCGTGCCACACGCTCCTCTCTGTGCCACCTCAGCCCTCGACTCAGAACTCCTGTGGGGCACCGGGGCCGCCTGGTTTCCTGTCCATGTCTCGCTCTTATGGCTTTTCTGAGCTCTTTCCCCTCCTTCCTTCAGTGACTCCCCCAAGACTTTCTGCGTGGGCCTCGGACAGACTGAGGCTGTGTATCCCGCCTGTTTCGGAAGCCCTGTGCTTGTATCCCTGTAGATATTTGGAGGTTTATGTTTAACATGTTTTGATATGAAGATGTAGAAGGATTTTGTGTAATTCTGCCTTCATCGGCCTCCTCGAAGAACTTCATTCTGTCCTACAGGAAGCACAGTTGCAGCTTAAAGAGCATGAACGTGTACCCACTTCACACAGACACACCCAGCCTGCCCCTGCCCTGGAGCACGCGTCTTCCTCTTGGAGAAAGCGAGGCTCCTTCCTTTCCAGGGCTGCCCCTGGAGACACGGGCCATAGATCTTCAGTGAAACGCTTCACTCTCTGGTAATAGAATTAAGAAACTGTAGCTGTCCTAACTAAATTTCAGGACAAATTAGCTCAGTTGGTCACACTCACAGTCACTGCCTCCACCAGAACTGATGCGGACCCCTGGGAACCGAGGTGTTTGCTCTGTGACTTGGGAAGGACAGCGGAAGGTATCTCCGTTTAGCTCTTGGGGCCAGATTTTTTGTGAATGAAAATCTGCTGTGCATATCTTGGACACTGTCACATGTACTACCCTGTGTATTTCCATTTAAAACTGAAAGCCAGTGACAACGTGACACCAACGCAACACAAGCAAGAGAGATTCTCGCCCTGAGACTCACTCGCCCTGAAACTCACTGTTGTTTTAGGCTTTCGGTGGACCCTGCTGTAAGTGTGCAAATTTTATGCCAGGTCCGTGGCCAGGGCTGAACCTCTTTCCTGAGGGGCTGGGGGACTCCTCCGAGGAGCAAGAACAGCCCGGCTGTCCACAGAGGAACCGTCCGCAGGGGTGGGAGCACAGGTCAGGTGCTCTTTCAGCAAAACACCAGGACCTGGACAAGCCATCACACTCATCACACTAGCAGCCAGAGCGGCCACAGGTCACTCATCTCTGCCACTTGCTCTCCGAGTGCTCCAGAGTCAAGGACTGCAGCCTGGCCAAAGGGACAGTGGCCTGTGGCCTCTGACTCTGAACTTGGAGAAGGCTCGCTGCTCCAACATCACGTGGACAGAGGCAAGGAGGCACGTGGGACGGGGAACGGGGATAGAGACCAGCCTGACACAGGAGCGGGGGGTCCTCAGGAAATGCTCATGCATTTTCTGACCAGGACTTCCATCCTGAGGTGTGTGCAGAGTGACCCAAAGCCTCCTCATCCGTGCCGTGACTCTGGGCCCTGGAGCCCACCCGCTTTCTGTATAAGAGCCTATTCTGGAGGCACCTGTCCTGAGAGCACCCGATGGCACTGTAGATGCTGAGAGCAGCCCAGGCAGGAGGGCCGGCAGCTGGCCCCTCCCAGAGTCCCACCTCAGGTGGATGCCGGTCCACGACTTCCAGCCCAGGGGCTGATGTGTCTTCTCCAGTCCACGTGGCAGGTGTTGCTAGGGGAGCAGGCATTCTGGAACCTGCGGACCAACTCCATCTGCCTATCCCCACAGTGTGCCAAGTGCCAGGCCCAGAAGCAGGCACCTACCTGGGGGCCTATTCCTCCTCCTTTCTGGTGGGGGGCCACTTTGGCCCCTCATGCTAACCTCGCCCTGTGTGCTGTGCAGCTGGAGTCAAACAGGAGGTGCAGAAATGCCATGGAGGGCGACAAGCCACACAGCAGGGTCCGAGGCAGCCAATCCCCACTCCCCACTTCCGTGGCATCCGTGCCCCACCCGGGCACCAAGCCGCTGTGCCATGCATCCCCCACCCCTGACCTGCTGCAGGTGTGTGCACCTTTGCCTCTCTTCCCAGGGGAAGCAGAAACCCTGGGATCCAGAGGGTCATTGCCCAGATCTCTGGAAAGCAACTCCAGGGGCCTGGTCTCCAGGGGAGAAGGAGGAGTGGGGAGAGGCCTTTGGCCAGGTGTGTGGCCCTCCGTGTCCCAAGCAGGTGGGGCAGCTGAGATGTGCGTGGCTGGCGTAGCTGCCGCAGAGCCAGGCTCCCTGGAGAGCGTGGCCTCCTTCCCAGCTGTCCATTCTCCTGCCAAGACATGCAGGGAACAGCCCTGAGACACGGGTCTCAGCCAAAGTGAGTGGCAGGCAGTGCTGTTCCCTGGGGACGTGGCGGTGACCTGCTGGTCTGTGGACTGAGATGCTAGGTGCCCACCTGGAGGTGTGAGCTGGCCTGGCAGACCTGGGAGGGCCCCATGGGCCCCTTCTGAAAGTTCCCTTTTCATGAATTTTACCTGGAATCTGCCCTGCACACTGGCCCACGCTGCTTTTTGCTGTCCCCAGACAGTGCCAACAGAGACCACGAGTTGTCTAAACACCACCCCAGGCACTCAGCACTCAGTGCAGAGTCCTGGCCCAAGGGGCTTGAGGCCAGCATTCCTCACTTTAGGACCAGGAAACCAGTTCCCATGCCTCCAAAACAGCTGAGACAGCTGCCACTTCCTGTTGCCCCAGCTCAGCTGCTGCATGTCACTTCCCTTCCGGGGTCTCAGGGCCTTCTCCTGCCTTTTCTCCTCTGAAAGGCAGGAGCAGGGTGTGGTGCGGAGATACCCAAGAGGCTGTCCAGCTGGCTGCCTGTCCCTGGCTCTCACCGTCCCAGCCTCCTAGCCGCCTCCTGGGCACCCACCAGCCTGCAGCCGCCTGTGCTTGGGGTTCTTGGCACCTCTCCTTCCTGTGGGCTGAGCTCGGATGGGCTGTGGTGGGGAGCCGGCCCAGGAGGAAGGCCGTGCATCTCTGGGTCTCCTCCCGCCCAAGTGAGGCCTGTGTGCCTGCCGTCTGCGATGTAGCCTCCGGTAGGGACAGACCCGCGTCTCTCAAAGCCTTCTGCCCATGAAGTGTTTCCCTTAAATTCCCTTCCTTGGGGCCCCAGCTTGCACCCCACCACTGGGTGACCCCTCTCAAGGGCTGGGATGGGACCCAAATGAGGCAACACTGACAGTCTAGCAGACAGGCCTGGGCAGGCTCAGCAGCAGGGGACCCGCCAGTGCCGTTGGGGGAGGAGCCACGGTCGCCCAGAGGAGGTGCTGGCATGGAACAAGGGGTCAGCCTGTGGTCGGCACCCAGGCCCCCGAAGTCCCACCTCTCCTCTGCTTCAAAGGCCAGCAGGCGGGGCCTGAAGGATCTGGGGTTTCCTGCTGGCCCTGCCTCACTAGGCTGAGTGATGGGTGGCAGGACTGCCTAGAGCCCTGGATCCTGCAGCACCTAGTACCCTCCCCTCTTGTGCATCTGCCCAGTGGGGGCTCCAGGCTCCATGCGCCAGTGAGGCGGGGAAGGCAGCTGGACAGAGCAGGCCCAGGGCATCCCCATGTGGAGGGGCAATAGGGACTGGATCACCTGGGCCTCCCTCCCCTGCACCCCATTGCTCTTCTGTTGTCACACTCAATCCCACAAAGGCAGCCCCAGGGCCACTGTGACCCCCAGGGCTGAGCTCCAGGAGCTCGGGGTGGGCGTGTCCACTAGGAGACATTAGCAGGTGAGGGTTGGCACGGGCTGGGGAGACACAGGTGTGAGTCTCACAGGCGTGGGGACCCTGGAAAGGTGCATGCAGCTTCTGGAGATTCGGGGTGGGGGGAGCCAAGTCACATTTGCTGTCACTGTCTGCACTGAAGGCCTGGGTGCCGTGCTGACAGCGGCGGGAAAAGCCTTATTCCCGAGAGACTTTGAAATAATTCGATGCATTTGAGAAGGGTTGATCTTGGGTGCGTGAGGAGCCCTGTGGCAGCCAGAGGGGGTTCAGCAGAACTTGGGCCCTTGGGACAGCAGGAGTGAACCCCAGAGAACAGCAGAGGCCACAGGGAGACAGAAGGGCCTCTGTGCCAGAATGGACTTGAGGCCTGAGCTGCCATCAGGGCCAGGCCCTCCCCAGCTCCATGGCAGGCTCTGGAGAACCAGAGAAGGCGTGGGCTCACTGGCCAGCCCTTCCCAAAGCCCTAGGAAGCCAGGTAGGTGTGCCCAGGGGCATCCAAAGAGCCCAGAGCAGCCTGGAGAATGAGCCACCAGAGGCCAACTTGGTCAAGAGCTGGGCTGTGGCTCAGGTGCAGGAGAAGAAACCCACAGGGTGGCCAGAAAGCTGGGGACCAGCTCTGTCCCCTTTGTGCTCAGAGTTCTCATGCCCCCAGGCTGAGACGGGAGCAAGGGCTGCACCTCCCCTGCAATAGGACAGGCTGTGTCCTCCCCGAGATTCCACCAGCTTCAAGCCTCCAAGGCCGGGCGCAGTGGCTCATGCCTGTAATCCTAGCACTCTGGGAGGCTGAGGCAGGCGGATCACGAGGTCAGGAGATCGAGACCATCCTGGCTAACATGGTGAAACCCCGTCTCTACTAAAAATACAAAAAAATTAGCCGGGCATGGTGGTGGGCACCTGTAGTCCCAGCTACTTGGGAGGCTGAGGCAGAATGGCGTGAACCTGGGAGGCAGAGCTTGCAGTGAGCCGAGATCGCGCCACTGCACTCCAGCCTGGGCGACAGAGCGAGACTCCGTCTCCAAATCCCTCCAAGTATAGTGCAGCCACCTGAGGGGATGGAGCCCAGCTCAGGTGGCCCTGCCTGAGCACACACACCGGACCCTGGGACGGGGTAAGCCTGGAAGGGGCAAGCAGGTCCCAGTCCCCCTCCCCTGGTTAATCACTGCAAGGCCTCGGATGTTTCAGGAACTTTCCAGAAGCTCTGTTCGGGGCCAGTGCACGAGCAGCTGGTGGGGGAGGGGTGCAGGACCCAAGAGGCGCGTTCCTCACGCTGTGCCCAGCAAACTGTGGTTCACATGGTTTCCCTCCGGCCCAATCAGCCCAATGCAGAAAGCGAAATCCCGGCCAGGCTCGGCAAAACAGGTCAGGCCAGGAGGAGGGGCGGAGAGTAGTGGAGGCCAAGGGTGTTTTTACAGACCAGTTACTGGGTTGACCTCAGATTAGCATCAGGTAGGAGAATAATCCGGGGTCACAGGGAGTCACGCCTGGGGCAGCCGCCTTGACACATCCAGCTCTGTGCCTCCGGCCTAGGGCTGTACCCTGCCCTGGGGTCCTGGACTCATGGCCACTTCCCTGCCACCATCCCTGAGGAGGGCTTGGCAGGAAAAGGACCAGTGAAGAAACTAGAGCCTGCAAAGTGGATATTCTGAGCTAGGGGCCGGCCTGCCCTGGGGAGGGGGCCAGCTCACCCTCCCTGCCCCAGGGACTGCCCCACTCACACCTCCCTGCTTTGCCCCGGGCTACAGCCAGGGTTCTCCCAGCAGCACCAGCTCAGGCCTCC